>NW_021703786.1:7538447-7543900 GCF_005190385.1 Monodon monoceros
ACATTAACTCAAAACCGAAACCACTCAGACTGCGTTCATCTCCCTCTCACTCTTCAAAATGAAGAGAAGAACGATCATCAACGGCTAAAGGCAGCTGCAAACACAACACCAAGAGCCAACTTCACGCTCAGGAGAGAACGCTCGATCTCCTCCTCGTGGGTTCGGGTGCTCTACACGTTCAGAGAAACTTCTCTAGTAACGAACTATAGAAATGATCCCTGAAAGTATAGTCTTAACACAACCGCCTCTGTTTTTCCGAGGTGGAGGAAATGCACACATATTTTACTGATGGTTACTTTTTCTTACACTGCTATTCTTTTTGAAATGTACACTGGACTACGTTGTCTGAAGAATCTTTCCACTACCGAAGCCCGACAAAGCATTTTGAACCCTTCTACGTTTCAGAAGACATTTCAAGTTGTCAATTTAATTAACATACGGTTTTTAAACAGCCAATCACACGCCAGTTATTTCCAACCCCGCTCCGTTTCGCGCAGCAGTTCCGCAGCATCAGGATTACGTAAAACGCTTACGACTACAACGTGCGCCGCAGTTTGAGGACTCGCCTCCTTTTAGCCTGGCGTTGGAAGTGAGATGTCTCACGAGAAAAACTTACAAGACAAAGTGGATGCTGAAAGCAAAGACCCGAAGCCAAAAACCTATGACGTTTGCAAAGCACACCATTTATGCTGTGATCAAAATAGCAAACATATAAATATTATTTGGAATTTTTTTCCAAACCAAGGAATATTTATGTAGATAAAAATTGTCTTTAAATAAGCAGGATAATACATCATTACCCTGCTTAAAGCTTTAGTAGCTTCCCAACTCTTGGGCTAAAGATAGAACTTCTCTAAATAGTTTACAGGGACTTCCCTGGGGTCCAGTGGTTAAGACTCCGCTTCCACCGCAGGGGGAGCCGGTTTCATCCCTGGTCAGGGAGCTAGGATCCCGCATGCGCCAAGGCAAGGCCAGAAAAGAAATACTTTACAAGGTCCAGCACAGCCTGGCCCACACGTACCTCTCCAGCCTTATTTTGCACCAAATTCCCTCCCCCTCACTTCAGCCATAATGAACCACGTACTGTTTTCCACATACTCATCGTGTTCCTTTGCACAAGCTGTTCTCTCCGCTAGGAACGTTAGAAACGGTGGATATTTCACCTAACTCTGGAATATTCAATAAACCAATACAACATGGTGCCTGGCTTGAAACAGTGAGAAGAAAGTTAAACTTCCCATAAAGCTTGAAAAAAACTGAAAAATGAGAAAACATTCAGTGCTGGAGAAGAGGTGGGAAAACAGACACTCCTAAATGCAGTTGGCAGTGTGAACTGTTACAATGCTTTTGGAAAGCAATGCGGCAGTATCTATCAAAAACCTGAACCAGAAATCCTGCTTTGAATATTAAAAACCCATTATGTAAAGATTCATTACAAAGTATTTTATCAAAGCATTGTTTCTGGTTATACAAAACTGCAAAAAAATAAATCTTAATATCCACCATTAGAGGCACAGCTGAATAAATTATGGTACATACAGATAATAAAATATTAAGCAGTTAATTTAAATGAATTAGATCTCTATCAATTAGAATAGAGATAGACAAGATGTACTATTGAAAGCAAAAATCTAATAAGCAGGCAGGCAACTTTAGGGAGTTCAATCAATGAGTGGTATTAGCTAAAATGATGGATTTAAAGCATCTAACAGAGTTTAGCAAGTAACAACTACTCTATAAATATTAAAAATTAAAATCCCAACATTCTTGTAACCACTAATAGGATTTAAGCTTAAAAAATAATCTATTTTGTGCAAGTAATACAGGTGCTTTCAGGAATGCCAAATTCAGTGGCACCCCATGTCTTGCTATGTATAGTACTGTAATCACAAGTGGGGTCCGGCTGCTCGCCGCTCAAAAGCCAATAAAGAGGCAAGCTTGGTGGACAGGAAAGTTTGCTTTATTTTGATGCAGGCAACGGGGTGGGGGGGGGAGGTGGACTCCTGTCCAAAGGCCGAGACTCCCCCACCCCAACCAGTGGACAAGAGCTTTTACAGAGGGAAAGGACTACATGCAGAACCAGCACAGTCAGCTCTGACAGTCATCTTGAAATTGGTCATGCAGTGGTCTAGCCAGTGCCATCGTGACTGTTTTGGGTACAGTTAATCTTCAGTTCCAGGGTTGGTTTGTTTCCATTTCTTTGCGGCAAATTATCAGAATTGTGGCAGCTTGTGTCACGACTACAGCCTGGTCATCATGTAGTTAACTTCTTCCACCTGGCTGGGGTTTCAGTATCTATAAGACAGCTCACGGGATGTGGCTCAGAATATTATCTATAACCCTCGAGAAGGAACTAAAGGTCCTTCACTTTGATTACTGACTAAACTATTATTGTTTTTTCCTGTTTGACTGCTTTTCTTTGCTTCTGTATTTTATCACTCCTCTCATTAAACTTATTCTTTGGCTAAAGTTTTTCCACAGGCAAAAGGCAGGCTGAGGACATCGGGGGCAAGGTCTATAGGGTCCTGCTCCGTTTCAGTAGAAGCTCTTTAACCTGGGATTTATGGCATCCTATAGTCTGGTTCCAAGCTGCCTTTGTCTTTACTTCCTAAAACATCTCGTACATAACCTATCCTGCAGACACAACACACACACACACACATACACACACACACACTAAACTACTTGCCATTTGTAGGCTCCTTTGTTCTTTTGCTCCTGTATAAATTCCCTCTGCTCCATATTTGTTGAATAAACAACCAAATAAATAATTATAAACTTACAGTATCAAATTATCATCTATTTTCTTTTAGCATTAAAAACAAAACAACAACAAAAAAACAGCACAGAGCCTCTGAATATCTGCTGATATTGCACAGGTTGACTTGCTCATGATTTTGTTGTCTTTTCATGTTTCTTGAAATAAATAAGTGAATTTCAAAAAAAACGAGAAAAGCAAGTTGCAGAATGTGTTTAGTATGATACCACTTTCATAAAGGTAGGTTAGCAACTTTAGAATATATGTATATCTTTGATTCCACTGGTTTAAATAACCTCTTTTATTTCTTTATTTACTTTTTATTTTTGGCTGTGTTGGGCCTTCGTTGCTGCATGCAGGCTTTCTCTAGTTGCGGCGAGCGTGCACTACTCTTTGTTGAGGTGTGTGGGCTTCTCAATGCAGTGGCTTCTCTTGTTGTGGAGCACGGGCTCTAGGTGTGCAGGCTTCAGTAGGTGTGGCACGTGGGCTCAGTAGTTGTTGTTCGCGGGCTCTAGAGCGCAGGCTCAGTAGTTGTGGCACACGGCCTTAGTTGCTCCACAGCGTGTGGGATCTTCCTGGACCAGGGCTCAAACCGGTGTCCCCTGCACTGGCAGGTGGATTCTTAACCACTCTGTCACCAGGGAAGCCCCTGTTTATCCTTCCTTCTTCTTTTTTTGGCCGCACTGCACGGCTTGCAGGATGTTAGTTCCCCCACCAGGGATCAAAACCAGGCCCTCGGCAGTGAAAGCACGGAGTCCTAACCACTGGACAACCAGGGAATTCCCTGAATATATGCTGTTTAATAAGGGCAGTTTTCAAAGGCATTACCACCTCCAACACGAAATTAAGCCTGCTTTTACTTAAAGGGAACTATATTACATCATATTCAGTAGAATTAAGAGATTTTGTTGATTTTTCTAGCCCATGGTTCAATGACAAGTGTGATATATTAAGAGACCCAACATAAAACCAGAATAGATTCCTAAAGTAGATGTCAGGAAAAATATCTGATTTATTAGCCTGGAAAAATTTAAAAGGGAGTCTCAAAAATCAGAAGAAAAATGTTTAGATGAAGAAAATGAAAAACAAATCAGCATACTAGACTAACAAGGCGAATTTTAAATTGCATTTAGCTAAACAAGCATCATAAAAGAAAAAATCATAGCACTGAGGGGGAAAAGAACAAACCATCTTAAAACAATTAAGGATATATCACAATTATGTTTAAAGCTACTTTAAATCCATTTCCCTTGTAAACCTTCCTCTCCTATAGCTCACTACAAGATCTGTTTGTCAACCAACAGAGTATGAAGGACCAGACATATATCTATTTCCCTGCAGTATATTCCAGGCCTAATTTACCCAGGAAAAGTAGCAACAGCACAGAAACCCTTCATTCAAAAAGGCAGATGGAGGATACTAACTACTTTAACACCCATTGAAGGGGGGGGAAAAAAAGATTCAATTGCCATAGACTGACAAAATCACCTTTAAGAATAACATGAAGAAGGCTTCCCTGCAGGTGCAGTGGTTAAGAATCCGCCTGCCAATGCAGGGGACACAGGTTCGAGCCCTGGCCCGGGACAATCTCACATGCCAGAGAGCAGCTAAGCCTGTGTGTCACAACTACTGAGCCTGCGCTCTAGAGCCCCTGAGCCAAAACTACTGAGCCCACGTGCAGCAACTACTGAAACCCACGCACGTAGAGCCCGTGCTCCACAACAAGGGAAGCCACTGCAAGGAGAAGCCCGTGCACCGCAGTGAAGAGTAGGCCCCACTTGACACAACTAGAGAAAACCTGCGAACAGCAAAGAAGACCCAACGCAGCCAAAGATAAATTTAGAAAAAAAAAAAGTTGTGAATAAAGTAACAAAAACTGTAGTTCTGTGGTGTTCTGCTGCTTTGGGGGAGCCGGAGGGATTCCCAAAATGTGGTAATTCTGTACATTTTTACTGAATTTTTTTTAAACTTTAGACTGTTATCACCTTTATTTTTAAACATCAGCACGTCTGCTTAGAGTTTATTTTCATTTTTTGTCTTTTTTGGCCCCGCTGCGCAGCTTTCGGGTTATTAGTTCCCTAACCAGGGACTGAACCGAAGCCCTGGTGGTGAAATCACAGAGTCCTAACCACCAGGGAATTCCCGTAGACTATATTCGTGAAAAAAATCACTTGCCACTTGAATACGAAAGGTTATGCACCCCAACCCCTACAAACAAAAACAATCACTTCAAGGTGGGCTACCCTTTTCTTTGAAAAAAAAAAAAAAGCAACCATTTATACAGGACTTTAACATGTTCCAGATCATGTACTGACCCTTTAACTTGAATCACGCCGTTTCATCTTGGAAATAACCCTAATCATCAAAAACTTTTAAAAAGCAAATACAATCAAAAAAATACCCTTTATCAACAAATGATTGGAGAAAAGGGATATGAAATAAACACAAGAGACTTGACTGACAGGGAGCAAAAACGCCTCTGTAGATTTCAATTAAGGGATAAGGGTCTCCCAATGGAAAGGAACTCCCTTCTACAAAACAGAAATACAACGAAGATCCTCTCAAGAACCAGAGAACCGAAAAACAGCATGGACAGAAAGAGAACTTGAACACTAACTGAAAAATCACACGGTAAGCCACCACAAACCCTAGCTACCTACAAAGTATGGCAAGACACAAAAAGTGAAACAAACAG
>NW_021703786.1:7543910-7824129 GCF_005190385.1 Monodon monoceros
CCTCACAATGGCGGAAGGGAGTGCTCAACTACCCTACTTGCTTTAACGATATTTCTGAAGCTTGAACTTTGAAACCACATGGTGAGTAAGGAAAAAAAGAAACCTAACTTGGTAAGAAACAACCTACATAGCTAAACCGCTATAAGTGTGTAAAAAAAAAAAAAAAGCACTCTGATTGTTCTTTAGCGGAACACAATTACAAACAAAACCGCTCAATGAGCGTTCTCTTCTTAAGAACAAGAACGATCATCAACATGTAGTAGTAACTGTAAAAACACCACCAGGGGCCGCCTTCACGCTCAGAATAAAACGCTACATCTCCACGGCTTCGGGTGTTCTAACATGGCCTTCGAACTTTATCTAACAACAAACCACAAAAATTAGCTTTATATCTACAATCTTAATCTGGACATCGACGTCCCTGCTGGGTACGTGGCAGCTGCCCACCTTTTACTGATGGCGACAGTTTTGTCAAGTCCCTCGCCCCCGGAGAAACATTTTTTATCTTATATCCCATAACCACTCCGTGAAAGGGCAAAGTTCAAAACACCATTTTCGCCTGTAAACCTTCCAGAAACACTTCAAAGCAGCAACAGGCCTCATCAACATACGGCTTCCTGGCAGGCAATCACGCGCTGCGCGCATGACTCCTACCCAAGGCTGCTATTACCCCGTCCCCCGGGTCCAGGACGGGTCGCGTCGCCCCTCTGTAGGCTAAGCAAACGAGCTTCCCGCCACCGATCCCTCTGGACTGCCTCTTGCCTGCTGGAGAAATCCGCTGACTTGGAGAGACCAGGTTTCCTTTGCCTTGAAAAAGAGAGTTGGGGGAAGAAGGACAAAAGAGAGGGACACAGAACTAGTGTAATCCCGCATAATAACGAAGGTACCCATGGTGGTTTATGAGTGCCTTCTCCATGATAGGCATTTTAACCCATTGTCTCACTTCATCCTCTAAACAAGTGAAGGAAAAGGGTGTGATTATTTCCCCATTCTCATACATGCTGGCTAGAGCATCCGTCACACAGGTCCTCAAGTGAACCACAGGTAGGTACTAGGTACATCTGGCACTGGATCAAGTCTGGGTTCTTTCTGGAAAGCCAAGGTGTTTCCCTCAGGAGCTCTAGTCTCCAATTGAATTCATTTCTCTAAGAAAGCACTAAAGGGAATTCCGTGGTGGTCCAGTGGTTAGGACTCCCCGCTTTCACGGCAGTGGGCTGGGGTTCGATCCCTGGTCGGGGAACTAAGATCCCACGCAGTGGCAAAAAATTTTTTAAAAAAGCACTAAATACACCATCCCTCAAAGTTCAGCCTTGAATGACTGATCTTCCTGGCTTCCAAATCTCAGAGGAAGCCGACCCATTTACTTGTGGCAAAAGTTGGTCCCAGGGATTTCCCTGGTGGCGCAGTGGTTAAGAATCCACCTGCCAATGCAGGGGACATGGGTTCAAGCCCTGGTCCAGGAAGATCCCACATGCCGCGGAGCAACTAAGCCCGTGTGCCACAACTACTGAGCCTGTACACTAGAGCCCATGAGCCACAACTGCTGAGTCCTCATGCCACAACTACTGAAGTCTGCATGCCTAGAGCCTGTGCTCTGCAACAAGAGAAGCTAGCACAAAGAGAAGCCAGCACACCACAACAATGTGTAGCCCCCGCTCGCCACAACTAGAGAAAGCCTGCGCCCAGCAAAGCAACGAAGACCCAACACAGCCAAAAATAAATGACAATAAAATTTAAAAATTTATTAAAAAAAAAAAAAGTTGGTCCCAGCTTCTCCTCAAAGAACACACCTGATATATGATGGTGGGTAACTGTTTTCATCATTTAACTTCCTGTTGTAAAGATGCTTCTGACATCCTCCAGCATGCCAGAAAGCACAGTACTGCATGGACATGCACGTGGTTTCCTGAATCAACCACATTTTTATTGCATCATAGTGACATGACTAACGTGACTCTCAGGTTCATCTCATCTAACCACTTCTAATAGAATCTCCTTAGAGAGAGCCAAATGCTCTGAATTAAATCCCTTCAGGGAAACAGACAGTGTTGGGGCAAAAAGTTCTGGGACACATCTCCTTGGGGTCAGAGCAGGTTCCTTATGTCTTAAAGAGTTATAAAGTGCCTTCCAGTCACTTTCACCCAAGGGCCCCTTGTCTTTGGTCTGGGCCCTTCCTTATCTAAGACTTTTCCACTCTGTGTTTCTCCACCCTTTCTGTGGATCCCTCACCATCCATGCCATCCCTTGGCCTCCTATGAGCAGATTCTCAGCTCTCGTCACCTTCTCCAGATGCCTTCCCTCACTTTCCCAGCTAACAGTGACCACTAGGTGCTTTGTGTCCCTAATTATCTTTGTAAGTGCCTCTACATAGCTCACTGTGTTATAAATGCATTTATTTTCCCCTACTCAACTGTGAGGTCTTTAAAAGCAGGAACAAGGTCATATTTATCTTTGCATCTGCAGTCCCTTGCCAGCCATAGTAGATGCCCAACAAATGCAGACTAACTGAATGCATGATGAATCAATGTATGTATTGTTCTTTCCCTCAACCTGGTTACTGACAAAACTGTTGGGAACCACCTGGTTTTCCCCTCCTTTTTTCTCTACTCCTGCCCCAACAAGGGCAGCCTGTCTGTAGAAGAGTGAGATTCCTGCCAGCAGGGTTTTCAGCCCTCTTCGCTTGATCATCCTTGGTTTCAAAACATGGATATGCAGACAGATCTATTCTGGGCTGCTGGCTCATATACCCAGCTTCTATTTGATATTCCACTTAGCTGAATCAGGTGTCTAACTCAGCTGGTCCAGACTGACTTCCAATAGCTTCTTTCCCAAACCTATTCCTCTTTCTGGCAATGACACCACATTCAACCCAGTTGCTCAAACCAAAAACAAGTCATCCGACTCTTTTCTCCCTCTCCTCACATACCTCAGAGCCTTCCGCAGCCAGGGCAACCATTTAGAAATAGAACTCTACTCTCAGGTATCTGGCACAAGAGCTCCTAAAACCCTTGGAATTTCCTTAGCGTTAGGAGTGATAAGCGTCTCTGATATGCTGATGAGATGACTCTTGGCTGAGGGGCTCTGAGATAGCTTCAGGATGGGCTGGTCACCAGAAAGACCAAGACCAATTCATGATTAGAGGGCTGGGACTTTCAGCTCTGCCACAACCCTCCACCTTGTCCCACCTCCAGCAGGAGAGAGGGGCTGAAGATTGAGATCAATCACCAATGGCCAAATCAATCATGCCTAAATAATGAAACCTCCATAAAAACCCTAACTGATCAGGTTTGGAGAACTTCCAGGTTGGTAAACCGACTGAAGTGCTGGAAGGGTGGTGTACCCAAAGAGGGCATGGAAGCTCCAAGCACTCACACACACACCATGCCTTGCCCTAAATCTCTTTCATCTGGCTGTTCCTGAATTGTGTTCTTTGTAATAAACCATATCAATAATTACATAAAATGTTAATGGACTAAACCCTCCAGTTAAAAGGCAGAGAGTATCAGAATGGATGTTAAAGCACAAATCCCAACTCTGTGCTCTCTGCAGAAGACATATGTTAACTCTAAAGATATTCCATAAATGGTAAGCATAAGGAGTCTGAAGCGGCTGTATAGCAGAAGAAGTAGACTTCAAGACAACGAGTATTACCAGAGCTAAGAAGGGCCATCTCACAATGATAATAGGGTCGATTCACCAGGAAGCTGTAACCATCCTAAATACGGAGGCACCTATTACCAAAATCCTTCCAACAGCCCACGAGGCCTGGTGTGGCTTCAGATTACCTTGCCAGCTTCACCTCCATACCACTCTCTCCCACCACTTTGCCTTTTCCTCCAACTCAAGTGATCCACACACTTTTCTTTTCTATCCTCAGGGCCTTTGCATCCCTTTAAACCTCCCTTGCCTCCAACTTTTACCTTTTACTTCTTTCCTGTCAACGTTTCTTCTTTAGGGCCCAAGCCTAAATATCACTTTCTCTAGGAATTTTCCCTTGATTACCTCCCAGATGAGGCTGAGATGTACCTTGTGTGCTTCCTTCGCCTCCTGCCCTTCTCAGGACTTCAATTACCGACTCATGTCTGTTTCTTCTGCTGGATTATACTCTCTGGAAGGTAGGGCTGTACATCTTTCCTTGGCTGCTCTAACCCCGAGGCTCAATTAATATACGTGTAATAAAAAAATGAATGAAGTCTGGTCTGAGGTTCTGGAACTCATCCTTTGGGTTTTAGAACTCATATAATCTGTAGTATCTGGTCTTCTGAGTGGGATGAACTAAGCAGGATGCGATCAGGAAACAAATTCTCCTCTACTACCCTCAAGGACACTCTGTCAGTTAGTTCTCGCTGCCCCTCTCCTGAGAGGCACCTCAGGCAGATTGCATGCTCTTTCAGTCACGCTGAGGCAGTCAAAGCACAGTCTCATTTCAGGTAATAAATTGCCCAGTCCTTCTGAAATCAAAACGTCTTCCTTGCTATTCCACTCCTCTGATCTCAAGGCTGTTTCTGACAACTCCAGAGCTGAAGTAGGGAGAGAACCAATGAGATGACAAGCGGCAAAGGCCTTTGTATTTAGCTGATGCTCTTTGTTGCCTGTGGCTTTGTCCTAATGCCTGCTCTTTTGTGGGAGGGGTTAGTGGGTCCTTCAGGTATCTCCATTCTACTGCACACCGCCCTAATGCAGGCCATTGCCCTCTCCTGCTGACTTCTTTTTTTTTTTTTTAATTTTTATTGGAGTATAGTTGATTTACAATGTTGTGTTAGTTTCTGCTGTACAGCAAAGTGAATCAGTTATACACATACATATATCCACTCTTTTTTAGATTCTTTTCCCATATAGGTCATTATAGAGTACTGAGTAGAGTTCCCTATGCTACACAGTAGGTCCTTATTAGTTATCTGTTTTATATATAGTAGTGTGTGTATGTTAATCCCAATCTGCAAATTTATCCCTCCCATCCCCTTTACACACTGATAACCAAAAGTTTGTTTTCTACGTCTGTGACTCTCTTTCTGTTTTGTAAGTTCATTCGTTATCATTTTTTAAGATTCCACATATAAGCGATATCATATGGTATTTGTCTTTCTCTGTCTGACCTACTTCACTTAGTATGATAATCTCTAGGTCCATCCATGTTGATGCAAATGGCATTAATTCATTCTTTGTTATGGCTGAGTAATATTCCACCAGTTATAAGTACTACATCTTCTTTATCCATTCATCTGTTGATGGACATTTAGGTTGCTTCCATGTTCTGGCTATTATAAATAGTGCTGCTATGAACACTGGGGTGCATGTATCTTTTTGAATTAGAGTTTTCTCCAGATATATGCCTAAGAGTGGTATATGGTAGTTCTATTTTTAGATTTTTTTTTTTTGCGGTACGCGGGCCTCTCACTGTTGTGGCCTCTCCCGTTGCGGATCACAGGCTCCAGACGCGCAGGCTCAACGGCCATGGCTCACGGGCCCAGCCGCTCCGCGGCATGTGGGATCTTCCCGGACCGGGGCACGAACCCATGTCCCCTGCATCGGCAGGCGGACTCTCAACCACTGCGCCACCAGGGAAGCCCTATTTTTAGTTTTTTAAGAAACCTCCATACTGTTCTCCATAATGGTTGTACCAATTTACATTCTCACCAACAGTGTAGAAGGGTTCCGTTTTCTCCACAGCCTCTCCAGCATTTATTGTTTGTAGACTTTTTGATGACAGCCATTCTGACCAGTGTGAGATGATACCTCAATGTAGTTCTGGTTTTCATTTCTGCTGACTTCTTGCTACATCTCCAGCCTCTCTGTTGGGATTCTTCCTTTCTTCATAGGTGAGGTCCGTTTAGATGGCTCAGCTACCCTGCATAGAGTCCATCTACCCCACAACTGATGAAAGTTTGGCTACTCCAGAAGCTGATCTCTTATGCTCAACCAGCCATCAAGAACTGCTCCAGGTAGGAGGCAGATGGCAGTCCTCCTGACCCCTAAATTCCAGGTAACATGCCAGGTTCTATTCATGCTACCTTGGTGGCAGCTGGGGTGGGCTGGCATGTTTCTGTTGTTCAGCAGGCTGGGCCATAGGCTCCCAACTCTCCTGCTTGTAGGCATCACAAATCACAATTCTCTCCATGAGGTTCACCTGAATGGCCTCTTACTAGGCTTGAGGCTGGGAAAGAGGGAAAAGCCACAGCATTCTATTCCTGTGAATGCCTTTGAAACAATCTTTCCACTGACACTCCCACCGCTACCCCATCACCTTCTCTTAGATAGGCCTGACGTGGGTGATGGAGTTGAAGGTCCAAGATCATTTTGGCCATCTCCTAAGAAGCCTTGCTTTAGACTGTGGGGGCATTTATCACCCCTTGTTCTTCACTCTGAGGATTTAGACGAAATTTCCAGGCACAGATAAAGTCCTGCTTCATATCCAGTTATACCTGTCAACCTCATCCCCTGCTCTAGTTTAATGTCAAAAATTTGAAGATGCATTAAGTCAGAGAAAGACAAGTATTGTATGATATCACTTATATGTGGAAGCTAAAAATAAAACAAACTAGTGAATCTGACAAAGAAGACTCACAGATATAGAGAACAAACTAGTCCTTACCAGTGGGGAGAAGGAGGTGGGGAGGAGCAGAACAGGGGTAGGGGATTAAGAGGTACAAACTACAATGTATAAAATAAGTAAGCTACAAGGGTATATCGTACAACACAGAGAATATAGCCAATAGCTTATGATAACTATAAGTGGAGTATAACTTTTAAAAATTGTGAATCACTATGTTGTGCACCTGAAACTTATATAATATTGTATATTAACTGTACCTCAAAAAAAAGAGTTTTAAAAAAAAGAATTTGAAGATGCAGAACATTCAGGAGATGTCTAGGAGATAAAAAATGTCCTAGAACTCTGCTTCTGATACTGGAGGATGTGGATAGACAGACACTAGAAGTCATAGCATACCTATCTTGAACATCAATTTTTATATTAAAACATGAATGTGTTATGAGGTAAAGTGCAAAATCTTTGAGGGGGTAGAAAACAGAAACTTTCAAATAAATTGAGTTCACCATCAGCCACTTCATCTATAGATTCTAGGGGTGGTACATGGAAACCCTTGAGATCTTTTTTTTTTGGCCCACACTGCACAGCATGTGGGATCTTATTCCCCTGACCAGGGATAGAACCTGTGCCCCCTGCATTGGAAGCGCGGAGTCTTAACCATTGGACTGCCAGGGAAGACCCCAGAAGCATCTGAAAAGTTTTTGAGAGAAGTATTTTTGGGGTAGTTGGGTCCTACAAAAACTGGTGTTACGGGACTTCCCTGGTGGTCCAGTGGGTAAGACTCCACGCTCCCAATGCAGGGGCCCGGGTTCAATCTCTGGTCAGGGAACTAGATCCTGCATGCATGCCACAACTAAGAGCCCGCATGCTGCAACTAAGACCCGGCACAGGCAAAATAAATAAATAAATAAACATTAAAAACAAAACAAAACTGGTGTTACCTTTCTGGAAGTCCTCAGGAATACTGTTGAGGCAAATAGAGAAACACTGTAGAAAAATTAGGTCACTCTGACTGTTCCACAAACCAGCTGAGAGAAGCCTTATAAGCCTTCCCTTTAATACTAAGGAGGAAGAGGGGGAATCTCACAGGTCTTCTGGTTATTTTAGAAAAAGCAGGTCTGGATCTCTAGATCAGGGGCAAATACCAGCAGAGGTTTTGTTTGTGTGCGTTTTTTTGTGTTTGTTTGTTCTTTCGAAGATTGCCTGAACTATGTTTCTTATTTCTGTCTGCTCTACAGGCTGAGGTGCCTGTAGCCTACAGCAAAAAACAGAAACAAACCCAAAACGCCCTGAAAACAAAAGTACCAAGTGCCTCTAAGGAGCAAGGAAGAAGAGAGCTGTGAAAACTGGCCTTCTCTCCACCACAGGCCTCAGAAAACTTAGTGGGCAGAGTAGATTTGAAGGAGAAAAGGGAATCAGGCAGAATCCAAGGTGGGTGGCTGGGGCCTGAGGAGAAACCCTTAGGAGCCTAATGGTTGGAAGACTTTATGGTTCCTTAGCACATAACAAAACAAAACAGCCTCCACCAACTTAAGACCTCTACTGAACAATCTGACTGCACTGGTAAAGAACATCTCATCTCTAAATTTAACTTCCAGTTTCCCCAAGAACTCACAGTTTTATGATGTACCTGGTTTTCCTTCTGATGTTATTCAGTGATGTGAATCAAGTCACATCTGCCATTTCAATACGGTGCCTACCTTTCTTAAGAATCTTCTTCACTTTCACATAGTTCCCCTGTTTGACATACTCGTGAAGCTGTGCTTCCAAGGAGTCATTTCTTAACGAACCAAGTTGAACAGGACAGGGGACTGGAAGATGAACGGCCCGAGACATCCTGTTTCAAAAGAAAGCAACATGCTCTAACTGAATCAGAAATGCAAGGAAAAAAATGTCGATTCTTTCACATTTCTTTCACTTCTTGTCCATTTTCATTGATAATGAACAGCATTCGGGGACAATTACTGAAATTCCAGAAGATCAGGGACTTCCTTGGTGGTCCAGTGGTTAAGACTCTGCGCTTCCACTGCCAGGAGCCCGGGTCTGATCCCTGGTCAGGGAACTAAGATCCCACATGCCGCGTGGCATGGCCAAAAAATGTAAAAATAAATTCTACAAGATTAAAGTTTATTCTCAATTTTACTGTTGAAATTGAAGAACTCAACATATTTATCATCAATTCCTTGAAGTGAAAAAGTGACGACTACCAAAAATTAAAATCAGAAATACATGTATTTGTTGCGTCATTAAGACAATTAGGAGAGTATTAACTTTGTGGGATTTTTTTGTTTTGTTTTTTGTGGCTTGCGGGATCTTAGTTCCCCAACCAGGGATTGAACCCACACCCTCGGGAGTGAAAGCACGGAGTCCTAACCATTGGACCGCCAGGGAATTCCCGGAGGGTATTAACTTTGACCGGCTAGTATACAAATGCAGTCATTTATGTAGGAAAGTAGATAGTATGTGTGTTGGGTTCCCCGTTCAGACTCTGAAGTTCTCATCCTGGCTCTGTCACCTCCCTAACTGTGTGACCTTGGAGAAATTATATAACTGATGGGCCTCAATTTCCTCATCTATAAATGGGGGTAATAACCAGAGAGCTGCTGAGACGTTAAATAAAATCTTAGAACTCTGTAAAGTGCTTAGAACTCTGCCTGGCACCAAGGAGCTCTCAGTAGTTGTTAGCTGCTACTGTGCACACAAGAACCATGCAAAGAAGTTTAAACTTTCCACAGGTGTAGCATCCACACTTGACCAGTGATTGTGGTATACCTACCATGTGTCTCACAGGTGACAGGTACTGTGTAAGTCACCTAAAATAGGATCACTGTCATCACAATGCTTGGTCTAGCAGGGCAGACAAGTGGCACCAGGCTGGTATTCCCCAGACAGTGGATAAGAGAAGGAAGCCCCATTTGCATGAATCAACAAGCATGCATATCAGGGGCATAACTGAGTGTTCCATGGAGAGACACAGAGGGTGGGATATGAGGTGAAGTGAAACAAACACCAGAAAGGTTGACACATTCTGTGGGTCTTCCTCAGCCAAGAGACTTTTAGGTTACTGAGAAGTAACCCCCTCTTAATTTAACTACTGATAAAATGTGGAAATGCTAATAACTTGAGTGTTTTAACTTTATTTTCTCTGTATTTGTTACCAGCCATGTCAGTGCCTATAGCAGCCTAGTAATCACAGCATTGTTAAGCAAAGCACCGTGACTCAGAAAATATTGTTTGGTTTAAGTATGAGCTGAAGCTTTTATAACTTTCCTTCCCCACCTCCATTCCCCACCCTACCCCACCCCACCCACCTTTCTGCCTCCCTACTATTTCCAGGCATTAAGAAAGAGTAGCATATTTCTATTTGATCTACATAGATAAAGTCTTTAAAGAGGCGATTAAGTTAAAATGAGGCTGTTAGAATGAGGCCATAATCCAATACAATTGGTGTCCTTATAAGAAGAAGGAGACACCAGGGGCACTTGCACAGAGGAACAACCATGTGACTAGGCAGCAAGAGAGTGGCCATCTGCAAACCAAGGAAAGAAGCTTCAGAAGAACCCGGCCCTATCGGCACCTTGATCTTGGACTTCTAGCCTCCAGAACCTTCAGAAAGTAAATTTCTGTAGTTAGTCCATCCAGGCTGTAGTATTTTGTTATGGCAGTCCTAGCAAACAAATACACTAATAATAGCTAGATATGGCACATGAATATGCATATAGTTTTATTTTAGTTTAGTAAAGGCACGGGTCGTTTTAATAATTATAAAGGAAAAAGTTTAATATTTTAAATAAATATTAAAAAAATAAAAAGTGCTTATCACCAATTGGAATAATCTACTAAAAAAAAAAGTGGAAAATATTCCTGAAAGGGGAGTCTACAGTTACTATCTCCACTTCATTCATCCATTCAGCTGGAATGGTCTGCTAGTGTGTTATTCTCCCCCATACCCCTGACAGTGGGGTGCTGGCCAAAGCCCCCAATATCTTCTTCTTTTTAAAAAAATATTTATTTATTTGGCTGCGTCGGGTCTTAGTTGTGGTGTGAGGGTTATTCGTTGTTCCGTATGGGCTTAGTGGCCCCGCGGCATGTGGGATCTTAGTTCCCCAACCAGGGATCAAACCCACGTCCCCTGCATTGGAAGGAGGACTCTTAACCACTGGACGACCAGGGAAGTCCCCCAATATCTTCTTACACCTGGACAAACCCAATGTGCATTTTCAGGCTCTGTCACACTGGAATGTTCGCCTGTATGTAACACTGCCTTTATTCCTTCTTTATTTTATTGTGGTAAAAATATACACAGCATTGGGCTTCCCTGGTGGCGCAGTGGTTGGGAGTCCGCCTGCCGAGGCAGGGGACACGGGTTCGTGCCCCGGTCCGGGAAGATCCCACATGCTGCGGAGTGGCTGGGCCCGTGAGCCATGGCCGCTGAGCCTGCGCGTCTGGAGCCTGTGCTCCGCAACGGGAGAGACCACAACAGTGAGAGGCCCGCGTACGGAAAAGAAAAAGAAACATAAAAAAAAAAAAATATAAATATATATATATATATATATATATATATATATACACACACACACACACACATAGTATTTACCACTTTAAACAAATTTAAAGTGTTCGGTGGCATGAATATATTCACACTGTCGTACTACAATCACTACCATCCATCTCTCCATACCCCATTAGATACTAACTCTGCATTTTCTCCCTCTCTCAGGCCCTGGCAACCACCAATTTACTTTCTGTGTCTATGAATTTGACTACACTTGGTGCTTCACGTAAGTGGAAACACTTATTTGTCCTTTTGTGACCCACGTATTTCACTATGTCCTCAAGATTCATCCATGTTGTAGCATATTTCAGAATATCCTTCCTTTTTTAAGGCTGAATAATTTCCCACTATGTATATACACCCCATTTTGTTTATCCATTAATCCATTGATGGACACGGGTTGATTCCACCTTTGGCTATTGTGAATAATGCTGCTATGAATATGAGTGTTCCAATATCTCTTTAAATCCCTGTTTTCAATTATTTAGGGTATATACCCAGAAGTAGAATTGTTGGATTAATTTTTTCAGGAATGGCCATACTGTTGAGAAATGGAATACTGCCTGCCATATCAGTAAACAAAGGATGTCACAGTCGTGATTGCAGCCGCCGCCAACGGTGAGCTAGTGAGCCCTGAGGGAACTCAGGAAAGAAGAGAATACCTGCCACCTAGCAGCCATCAGACTGCAGTCACTCCCTAGGGTGAACCCTGAGGAAACTCAGGATATGAAAACACAGGATACTGGCCCCAGATAGCTGAGGTGCACATCAGAGGAATGATTTCGGTGAGCCCAGACTCTTGCATCTTCCCATACACAGAAAAGCGCTAAATTCCTTACCTTAAGATATCTGGTTTTCTTTAATTAACAACAATCTTCTGACGTTCAGACTATCTACCCTCTGTTGCAAAACTCCTATATATCCTGGCTGGCCCCCTCACTTCCTCGGAGCAGTTCTCTCAGGGTTACTTGAGATGCTGCCTCCCAAGCTTTAACTCCTAAAAATCCTCGCCAAATAAAACATAAACTCTCAAGTTCCGGGTAGGTTGTGAATAATGTTTTAGTCGACACTGTTTGCTATAGTGGCTGGACCATTTACATTATCACCAGCACTGAAAAAGTGTCCCAATTTTTCCAGATTTTCACCAATACTTGTTTTATTATTTAGTAATAGTCATTTTTATGTTTTTCAACCTTTTAAAACTTTTTATTTAATTGCATTTACACCAATACATGATGACTACATTTTGACATAAAATGTTTAAAATAATACAGGTAAATTTAAAACCGCAGACCCGCTTCAGTTTCATACGTTTTTTACTTTTTTTTCCTAAAGCTGGAGAACATGCACATTGCTGAGAACTTGGCTTTCGCCTGGACTAATCATTTACATGCTAACAACCACTCCCTGAATGTTTTTAGTCTTACTCCCTTCATTCTTCTTCAATCATCCTACTCTTTAAAAATGCCGTCTGTAGAGTACATAGTGAGGTAACTCACTCTAAATTCCCCCTACAAACACCTCTCACTGCCGTAAATTTGATCGTTTTCCCCTCGATGGAACACCAGCATTCTGCAAGAACGATAAACGCTGAATTAACAAAACATCATCGCACGACTTCAAATCAAAATCGAAATTTTAAAGTCCTTTGTTCTACGACATACATACAACTCTCAGCTCTCACAGTTGTCCCAGAAAACTCTGGATATTCCTTGGAGAAATCACTCTGAATACAACAAAACCATGAAAACCACCCCAAAACTACACCCTAACAAAACAAGAAAATTAAACGCAGTTATCACGCTTTACTAAAATAGTTAAACAATAACACCGAAATTTCTACTTTTAAACTGAGCTTATCAGGGGAAAGCGCGAACGCAGTCCCCCACTACCACAAATTATGCAGTCGAGTTTCCCACATTTGGGGAAATCGCAGGGGTCAGCACATCCGGAGTGCAATGGATAAGCCTCGCCCTGGGAAAACCACCTTCGTGATCATGGTATCTCCCCTGCCAGGTAAGTATGAATTGCTTCACCTGCCTGGCACCTCACCCTCAGATACGAAACACTTGACACTTACGGTCACTCACTTCACGCAAGCTCTAGACCCTCACTTACGAATAAAAACTTCTCCAAACTATAAAAATCCTGACAAAAACATTTCGTATACCGGAACACTTGCAAAATAATAATAAATGTATGTACAATGTGAGCAAGACCAGCGGACACTGCGCTCATTTACATACTCCAAGCACTTTTAATGACGTCATTCTTCTGCGCGGGACAAACCTATCCCGGGTTTTGTTGATGTGGTAGGCTAAATAATGAAAGACCCTCCGTCCGCCCTGTCTACATCCTAGTCCCCGCAACCTGTAAATATTACTTCCTTTTGTATCACAACAAGTTTTACAGATGTGATTAAAGCTTTGAAATTAGGTGGGGCAACAGCATAGCGAATTACCTAGAGACCACCAATGTAATCAGAAACCCTTACACAGAAGACACATATCAACAGAAGGTGCTAGGCAGCGCGCTTTCAAAAACAGCAGAAAAAAGCCGCAAACGGACTTGCCGCCAAAAAACAAGGTAATCACCTCCTAAATCTTGAACATCTAAAGTAAAAGAACTTCGACTGTTTTAAGTCTCTAAAGCTGGCAATAACTCACTGCAAACACAACGCGACGAACTCTCATCAAACAAAGAAACTTAGGTTTAAAAATACCTTAAAAAGGAAATAAAAACAACTGATGTACGGTTAAGCTCAGAAAACCAAAAACATTAAAATTCTTATTATAGCAAACCTAACCTAAAAAAAAAGACTAAAAGCAACGACAAAAACCGCTGACTCACTAACGACATAACGAAAGACAAGTCCTTTCTTTCAACATTTCATATCAGGGGAGAGCGCGAACGCAGTCCCCCACTACCACAAATTATGCAGTCGAGTTTCCCACATTTGGGGAAATCGCAGGGGTCAGCACATCCGGAGTGCAATGGATAAGCCTCGCCCTGGGAAAACCACCTTCGTGATCATGGTATCTCCCCTGCCAGGTAAGTATGAATCGTAGCCCCTCCCTGGCACCTCACCCTCGAACTCAGCACACAATATACTTATGGTCAATTATATTCCAAGTTCTTTAGGCCTTTGGTTGGAAACTGCAGGATTATTCATATGACACTGACCAGGATACATCCTTTGAACGTTCAGCGGAAATTCTGCCCAGCGAAGAATGAAATCGAACCAGCAGGCGGCGCGCCCCTCATCTACATATCCCCGCCTCTTGTCCCTCAACGTCACTGCTTTTGGAGAAGCGGTCAGTTCGCTCTAGCTATGCCTCGTGCCGACCCCAAAGACGATCATCGACAAGTGTAGCTGAAAAGATTGTTCAATTCCTTGTCTTGGCAGGCATACGCAAAAACTACGGCGTAGATTTGTCACACGTCCTACTACTGCGCCGCAGGGGCGGGCAGGGCAGTTGCGGGCGGCCGGGGGCGCGCGGCCCTCAGAGGAAGAGGGCCGCACTGTCGGTTCTGCGAGCCTGACTCGCTGCTCCACTATGGGACTAAGTCATACCCTCAAGTCTCTCTCACCCTCCATTTCCCAAAAGTGTAAAGTGGGAATACTACTGCCTGCCTACTTCACAAGATTTCTGTGGGAGCTGAACAGGAGAACGCGGGTCAAACGCAGCCTCGAGCCCCTCACCCGACCCAGGCCATTCCGCTCCCGGACAGGTGTCCGTGCGGTTGGGGACGCAAATCCGACTTCAGCAAGATTCAAACCTCTGCATGCTCGGCTCAAAGATAAGCAGCACCTGGCCTGGATTTGGTAACAAAGCGAGCGCTCCTCTGTTCTTTTTGGACAGTGAAAATACATGACACACTGTTTTCCTTTCTGCCCTAGCTGGCTAGGCTCTCTGGGCAAAACAACTCTGCATCAACTAGGGCGTCAAGGACTTGGTGGTGTGCAGGAGGCAAAACTTTACCTCTCCTCTGTTAGGGTCTCCGGCCCAGCCTGAAAATTACACTGGCATAGACGGTCTACCAGGATAAAAGCATACACATTTATTTAACAGAAGTGTACAGGAGCCCTCATAAGGAAATGAAGGCCCAAAGAAGTGGAAAACTAAATGTTTTTATATTAAGTTGAACAAAGAGTGACAACTGTGGAAAAGTAACTAACATATATGGGAAGGCTAAAGGAAGATAATTATTTTAACAAGACCTGTTTGTACAGAAATCTCGGCTTTGTCCCCCTTCTCTGGCAATGTTTCTTTCCCCTGGGTTAGGGAAAACATCTTTCAGTTGGGAGTTTTACCTCCTGCTTCTAGGAAGACAAAAGGAGGTCAGACCACTCTTCTTACATACTTGCTGTTTTTCAGTGCTTTTAGCTCAAAATAATCCTTATGCCAAAGTGACACATTTTGGGGTGGCATATTTTTGCAACCCTTTGGTAGTTATTTCCCTTAGTCCATATGATTTTTTAAGTGCTTTGTTTTGCATTTTGGATGGCATTTTTAATTATTACCATAGCGATGAAATTTTCCTTGCAGGTAATTAGGAAAAGACAGAAAAGTGTTTTTTAAATATTAAAATTAACCACATTCCCACTACAAAATTACCACTGTTAACACTTTGATATTATATATGGTAACTCCAATTCTCTACGCATATATATTTTTAATACAATTATACTTCACACGATGTTTTGTAACATTTTACATTCATTTTGTTATATGTTGTCATAATTTATATCAATGTTCTATCACTTCCAGTTTATTGCCATATATATATATATAAAACATTGAACAGCCTTGTAGATATATCTTTGTGAATAATTAATGATTTCTTAGGGTAATTTCTAGTAGTTTTCTCTGTTATTTTAATATTTTAGTCATCTTAAGAAATGCCTTAAATTATTTGAGGGAGGAGAGGTGACATATGATATTTTTAAACTCTAAAAACTACTTTTCCCTGCTTCCTTTCATCTTTCAAAGTCCAGATCTCTTTCTAATTTCAGGGTTCATAGTTAATTATAAAAAGAACTTCAAGTTTGTTAAGAAGGAGAGGAAAGCCTAAATTGCAGTAACACTGCATGCAAAAAAGGCAGCATATGAAATAGAATATATACTACGATTAAAACTGTTTCTAAAAAGGCAAAATTTAAGACACTTAAAGAAAATACATCAAAATGCAAAGTAACATAATCATATCAGTGTCAATACAGAAGAATGGACTAATGTATTTTCCCCTACATATTCTGTAACATGACTATAATATTACTTCTAATGAAAAAATAATTTAACACTAATTATATACATCTACTGGCCAAAATATGTTCATACATTTTGACCCAGGAATGTCATTTAATTTAACTATAGAAAGTAATTCTGGAGAAAGACTATGCCCTATGCATAGGGTGTTCACTATAGAATTACAAAAAAATCAAAATCACCCAAAAACCCTAGAATCAAAGCAAGAGGGAAAGGGAGTATTAAGCAAACAATAATAATATAATAACGATTAACAACGTGAAAGACATTTTTATTATTTAAGGTTAAGAGGGAAAAAGGATATGAAATGGTATGTATACCATGACGGGAATTTTGTAAAAATGTATATCCTTAAGGAAAATTACTGGAAAGAAATGCACTGACATGATATCAATATTACTGGTTGTGAGATACAGGTTACAGACTTTCAATGATATTGTTAGACTGTTTTGTTTTGTTTTTTTCATAAAGAGAAGACCAAGTCCTGGTGGAACCATTACAAGAAATAGCTGGCACAGTATTTAGTTTTGCACACAGGCTTTAGCGTCAGATAGACTTAGATTCAAATTGTGATTTTTACCATATTTTAGGTATCTGTGCTTGATTTTGTCCTCTAGGAACAATGATAATTATTAGTAATAATTATGGTGAATATATATGTATATATATATATATATATATACATACACATACACATACATACATACATATATTTATACACAGAATAAAACAACTCAGTGACCAACTAACTCAAAGGCCCCAAATAAGCCGAGGTGGAGAGGCACGGACCCTCCCTCAGCACAGTAGGTATTTGGAGAGTTCCCACCTACCTGGGGAGTGGTGGCACCAGCACACTTACCAACCTCTCTCAGATCATGGCTTCCCCTGCCAACTAAGATTTCTGTCCCAACAGACATGGCCCTCACTCTGTGAGTCTCACCTCATCTCTGAATTTCCACCCATCTCTTAGCTTCGTCAGAGTCAAGGAAAGGCTGATGTTCAGAAATATCATGAGCGTGGCAGTAATTTTTAAAAGCTGACTTTTGTTATATAAGTTTACAGAGCAGGTTCAACTGTCAAGAAGTCCATGGTGCCAACACACTGAATCTAAATGTGTACTACCAGGAAAGCTTGAGCAATTCTACACTCTACACAGACACCCTGCATTTCAGGGAGCTGAACCCATTCACTTATGCACACTGGCCCCGGTTTTGCATTTCCATCCACAGGGTTCTGCAATATAAACCACAGTCACTCTACTTAGACATTTACTAGATACTCTCATCCACAAAGTGTGATCCAGCCCATCTCTGTTGTACGATATAATTTCATTATTGAACTACCTTTCTAATTTCATTCTAGGCAGTTGGTTTGCTGTTTCCATGGTATCCATGAATGCCACAGCACTGAGTCCTCTAGGACTATCTGTGTCCCACACAGACATGATTTCACAGATATTCTAAAGCTCTTTTTGCTATGCTGAGGGAACTATTTCTTTCTTTTTAAAATTTTTATTGGCGTGCAGTTGATTTACAATGTTGTGTTAGTTTCAGGTGTACAGCAAAGTGAATCAGTTATACATATACATATATCCACTCTTTTTTAGGTTCTTTCTCCATATAGGCCATTAGTGAGTATTGAGTAGAGTTCCCTGTGCTATACAGTCGGTCCATATGGGAACTATATTTCTGATAACCACATTGCCTACTCCAGTATTTTCAACATTCACAAATTGTCCTTGAGTTTCTGTGAGTGCTACTAATGATGGAAAAAACAAAAACAAAAACCTGCTCTCAAGTTGTTACTCGTGTAAGTAGTAACTTACAGCCACTTAAACTTAAGGTGCCAGCCTAGGCACTGGCGATACTAAGAGTAATAATGCAGAGAGAGATTCTGCCTGTAATAAATAAGATCACAACCTGTAGGGGAAACAGACCTGCCAGAATTATAGGAAAAGAGTAATGAGCACTAATAAAAGGGTTAAGGACCACATTATGACTCTGAAGGATCCTACACACTTTTGCCTTTGTGGACCCTTCCTCCGCGAAATACATATAAAAAGATGACATTATTATATACAACATTTTCTTCCACCTAAAAATTCATCTTTTTTTCTTCTGATTTTAAAAGAAGTGCTTTATGCAGCACTGTGCCTACAGTACCTAGTAATGTTTAAGTCCTTTCTGGTTCAGTGGTGGTTTGGGTGGATCCCAGGCAGCTTCGCAGACAGAGAGCTGAATGTCGAAGTATGCATTTTCAAGATTGATGAGAGGGACTTCCCTGGTGGCACAGTGGTTAAGAAACCGCCTGCCAATGCAGGGCACACGGGTTCGAGCCCTGGTCCGGGAAGATCCCACACACCGCTAGGCCCGTCTGCCCCAACTACTGAGCCTGCACGCCACAATTACTGAAGCCCGCGTGTGTACAGCCCGTGCTCTGCAACAAGAGAAGCCACCGCAATGAGAAGCCCGCGCACTGCAACGAAGATAGCCCCTGCTCGCCACAACCAGAGAAAGCCTGTGCGCAGCAACGAAGATGCAACACAGCCAATAAATAAATAAATAAAAACAGTGAATTGATTTAAAAAAAAAAAAGATTGATGAGGGAAGACAGGGCATTCCAGGAAGAAGGAGCATGTTATAGAAGTAACACAGCCAGACCTCCTGGAGACTTTTTCAAAATAAGGGAGAAATGATGTCCAATAGAATATAATGTGAACAACATGTAATTTTAAGCTTTGGTAGCCATATATAAAAGGGTAAAAGAAACCACCTGAAAATAGTTTTAATAACCTGCTTTACTTATTCCAATATATCCAAAATGGTTATCACTGCAAAATTTAGCCAGCCTAAAAAAAATTGAGATATAGTAACACTCCTTTTTTACATAACTAAAAATGTTCAAAACCCTTCAGGTAAACCTGCCCTTACGGCAGGTCAACTCAGATCCTAAACGTCAGACCGCTGAAGTTAAACACAATCCTACCAGGAAAAACCCTATACCTGGCAAAAGAATGTTTCATGGTGGCTTAGCATTTAAGATCTTTATTTCACTCCGTCTCTGTATCATATTCACCACCACCCACTACGTCATGTGATAAACCCTTCAGTATTAGATTAAAATGAGCTACTAGACCCTTAGAAAAGAGTCTTGAATGACATCTGTCTTTAAGATACAAAGAGAACAGGGAAAAGCATGAACGCAGTTCCCCACTACCACAAATTATGCAGTCGAGTTTCGCACATTTGGGGAAATCACAGGGGTCAGCACATCCGGAGTGCAATTGAGGCAGGATAGATGGGCTCCCGGCTAGACATTTACAACTGGTCTCCTGTTCACACTTCCTGAAGAAGTGGGTGAGAAGAAGATGGGCTCCAGGCCAGACATTCATTACCAGCACCCCCATTTACACTTCCTGAAGCAAGAGACAAACGGGCTCTATGACTATATATTTATGACCTGACTCCTGTCTGTATTTCTAGATCTGCACTTCGATACAAAAACCAGCAACAGAAATAGGGTAAATAACAGGACATTGGACATTTTTATGGAAGGGACAGAGTGGAACTAAACCCTATTAAAAGATCAAGAGGTCATACATTTCCCATCCTTAGGGCAAGGAAAACATTGCACATGTGCAGAAAGGCTCCTTGGGGGTCAAAAAGGAGGGGGCACCACCGCATAATATGTGATGCTAAGGCTGTCCCATAGGCCTCTGGGCTGGAATCCATCTTGGAAAAAAGTTCAGCACGTGTGTTGGGGCGGCTCCTAGGACAGGTCAGGTGTGGAAAAAGAAACCAGATGATTGGCCAAAGGTAAACAAAGACCCGGAAGACCTGCCCTATATAAATGACCTAACCGCCTCTTTACTGCACTCCTCCTCATCAGGGAGGACGCCCACACCCTTCCTCTCTGGGTGTGCATCTCTGCCCTGCTTCTGTCTTTTTTTTTTTTTTTCCCTGCTTCTGTCTTAACTAAACAAACTGTTTCTCTGTGTGCTCTCCCACTTGTAGTTGTGCTATGTCTCTAATAATAAACTTGGTACCTGTTTTTACAGTTTTTGCCTCCGTGAGAAATGCATTTTTCACTGGGGGCAAGGGCCAGGGGGTGCAGTGGCTAAGATTCCTGGTTTTCATCCAGGCTACCCAGGTTCAACGCCTGGGCAGGGAATCAAGATCTCGCTTCAGGCCACCACTCACTGCTGCCTCTCCAAGATCACAACGGATAAGCCTCGCCCTGGATAAACCACCTACGTGATCCTGGTATCTCCCCTGCCAGGTCAGTATGAACCGAGGTTGACCCCAGCACTACCCGCGGCTGCGCACACCACCATAAGGCCTGGGTCACTCCTGAAAGGACTCCAGTTGGCCTTTATCTTAGCGATCCAAGTAAACAGATTTTCGAACTATCTTAGTACTGGTAATAGATAATCAAGCACGTCTTTCCAGGAAACGCGGTTCCAAATGCCCTGTGTCCTTCATGGACCTACTCCACCTCCCCCTTAGGTCCCGCGCAGCCCGACAGGTCCGAGCCGGCAGCCGCGCCTCCTGTGGGCTGCTTCGGGAGGCCGCTTCCTCCAGCAACCAGCCCGACCAGGATACTTTCCTGACACAAACCCACCCCTCTCCCAACGCTGGCGTAACTGAAGGTCTCCGGATCTCCTTGTGTGGAGTCCCCTGGAGCAAACGGACGCGACAGAGCTTTTTAGTCGCCAGCCGACTTCAGCCGGCGTCCTTGCCTGGATCGCAACGCTCCATACCAGCCCCGCACCATTTCCTCCCGTTCCAAGAGCGGGAGGAGCAGAGCATGAAATCGAGAATATCCTGGCTACGTGCTAGCGGTTGGACTCCAATTCAGTGCTCACACTGCACGATTCGAGATAAGCTTCTAGCCTCTGAATCGGCTCCTCTGTACAGAATGAGGAGGAACCATACAGTCAGATCTCCCACGCAGCTCAGCGCCCCCCCCCCCCACACCGCCCAGACTTTGTCTCCTGCCCCTGCTCCTGCCCTGTTAACCCACACCCACCCCACCTTCTGAGAATGGACAGTGTCCTCAGCGAACAGACGGGGTCCATTCCTACCTTTCCCTCTGGAGTTTTTCTTTCTCTTGATCTCTGTGAGTTTCTCTTTTTCGCTAAGAGATATATGTGAAAAACCTGTTTTATTGCTGTTCTATTCTCCCAGCATTTTATGTTCTGAACCAGGATTAAGTTTCTGTTAGCCCCCTGTCTACTTATTGCCAGAAAGGGCCGTCTGACCTCTCAGTTCACTAGGCTCTTCACTCAAGATCCCATTTGACTCACTAGCCCCTCATCCACCTCATCCCCCCCCACCATGCTGCAGCACAGCCACTTGCTCCACCTGGTCCTAGATCCAGGACTCTTCTCCTCTACACCCATTCTCCCCAGCGCTGCTGGAGGAAGTTGTGATTCTCCCACTCCAGATTCATGCAAACTGCACCCACATCTTCACTGCTACTTGGCTTTCCTTTTATACATATCTTTTAAATTCCCTCAACCCTGATGTTTCAAACCTCTACCTAAACCAGTGGTTCTCAGTGACCATGCCACCACTCCCAAGGGGTAGTTTTGAAAATCTGTGGGGACATTTTTGTTTCCTTGTGTTGCCATGCCAAGCATTTACGTATTAAAATATTTTACTATAACATTTTATTTTTATTTCTCCTTTATATTACAGTTAGGACATTTATATCATTTGTGGGGGAAGTATATGTAGTTATATTTTCTAGGAACATCTTGAACATTCGTATTTTCTACGAACATACTATGAATAATAAAGGAAACGTTACTACTCGCCAAAGGGGACCCTAGGTTTGACAGAATTGAGAACCACAACTGTAATCCAATCACACCCATATATCCTCTTTGTAGGAGGGAGAATAATTTAGCTTCTCTTTTATTTCAAAAGTACAAATGAATGCTCTTTCCCATCATCTACTGAATCAATGTCTGGGTATGAGACCTGGGTGTGTGCACGTTTAACATGCTTTCCAGGTAATTCTTACACTGAAGTTTGAGAGCCACTGGGCCCAGCCTCTCTGTTGTGTCAGAAAAAGAGACATCGCCTTTCTTCTTAAGCCTCTCATTCCACATATGCTCCCAATCCCATCCTCTCTGATCTCAGCCCTTTCCATTGCCCTGGCTTTAGCACCTCTCCTTTCAAACATACAAAGGTGTCCCTTTATCCAGAAAAGGACAGACCCCCTACAGTACTATCCTCTTGCTTTCCATAGTCCCCCTACAGTACTATTCTCTTGCTCTCCTTTCTTGGATCTTAGGAGTTAATTCATTGGTTTAACATCACATTTATGGAATAGCTCCTACATGTCAAGACACTATTCTGTGGCTTTACAGATGTTATCTCATTCAATTCTCAACAATTCCTTTTTAGGTTGTGCAAACAAAAGAAGAGCAAAGAGTGTTTTGCTCAACATCGAATTCTGCAAAGATTAACCTGCTGCAGTCACTGACCAACAGTGCACTCTGTGCTTCAGACAGAAGAGATTAAGGCGATGAAAGGATGAAGCACTCCGTGCTCCAGTCTGAGGAAATTAAGACAATAAGAGGATGCTCTGTGCTTTGGACAAACAGGCTCTTAGATAGTTAGATGTATCTCAGGAAGAATTTTAATGAACCCAGCTTCTTGCATCTTCCCATACAGGGAAAAGAACTAAAATCATTAACTTGTGATGTATGTTCTTTGTGACTAGCAGTAATCTTTTACCAAGTTACATACCTGACTGCATGTATTCCCCACCAAAAAAATCATATATAAACTAGCCTCTCCCTCACCTCTTCAGAGCAGTTTCTCAGAGCTACTGAGAGGCTATCTCCTGGGCTATAGTCCTCAGTAAGACCCTGAAGCAAACTTAACTCACAATGTTTACATTGTGCATTTTTCTTTCTATTGGCAGTTGTCACTATTACTATTATTCCCCATTTTAGAGATGAAGAAAATGAGGTACAAGACAGTTAGCTAATTTACCTTAAACCACCCAGTTAGACAGTAGCAGAACTAGTGAGAGTCCATGTTCTTAACCTCTACACTCAGTGGCTTATAGACTGATACACAGTTGACCATTGCTCAACACGGGTTTGAACTGCATGGATTCACTTGTATGTGGATTTTTTCCATAAATAAGTACTACAGGATCCAAGGGTGCAGATACAGAGGAACTGCAGATACAGAGGGCCACCTATAAATTACACACAGATTTTCGACTGCATGGAGGGTTGGTGCCCCTAACCCCCACATTTTTCAAGGGTCAAAGCCTCATTATAGTCAGAGTCTACTAACCTGTGGAGAAAACATCAGGTTAGAAAGACTGGGAGAATTAATCTCCCGAGAGCAAAGCTGGAAAATCCTCCGAAACAATTAAAGTCTCTTTGGCATCAGGGAACCTAAGAGAGCAAAGGATTAGGACCCTCTCAGTGTGATGTGGTCAAAGAAATAACGGAAGGTGTTCTCAAGCCCTGGAACTATGGGGAGTTTCCGAGATGTACTGATTGTTTAATTTGTAGACTGATTTCTTCTTCAGCTTCAAACTGAGCAACTTGGTCTTCTCCACTCCATTCACTAAAAGTTACTAATGTGGCCAACACATATTTTACTTGTTTTCTTGCCATTTCCCCCTACTGCATCAAAAGCAGAAAATGAGTGCATGTTTTCAAAGCTCACTAATGACTACTGACTATGAAAGTGCTCACCTCTGCTCTCTCTCCAGCTTTTTTTGGGGGGTTCCTTTTCCTCTCTTGTTCTCTAATTGAGGCAATTCTGCAAAGCCCAGTCCTTGACTGCTGTATTTTTCAGCTTGCATGCTCTTTCCTCAAAAATTGATCCCACCTTCCTGATGCCAAATATGATGTGAATTCAACTATTCAACTAGGCCCATTCTATAGCTTGCTTCCAAATCTTCATCTCATACCTTTATGTCTCAACCCCAGCAGAAATTTATAAATAATACTCATATCCTGGGCTGCTGATTAACTGAATGGCCTGTCATCTCTCCAATATAAACAGCCAGTAGTAGACTCCAGACAAATGTGAGTTACTGGTAACTAAATACTGCTGGGAGTGGGAATGGCAGAGCATCTTCTGGACTAGACTTTCGGTAGACCACAACAAAAAGAGAGCCTCTGCTACCACAAACTATAATTGGAAGAGTCAGGGGGTGAGCTGCAAACTGGGAAACCAATTCTGTGATCTCTTCACAGCCACAGCTGCATGATCTGGGCTTTTACTACGTAACCTCCTCAGTAATCACCATACATTGCCTATACTTTCCCCTCCATCCCCGTTTACTCCTCACTTCCCAAAATACCTGTTGTTGGATTTACTTCTCCTCCAAGTAGCACAACCCCTTTAATATAGTAGCACGTTTGATTTTTAAAGTAGAGACGTCATCCTAAAAGTAAAGGCTTTTAACTCACAAAGCCTTTCATTTACATAATTACATCACAAGCTCCCAGCTGACACACAGTTCCCCCCAACCTCAAATTTAAAAGATAGGAAAACAAAAAAGCCAAACAAAAAAATATGTTTTGGGAAAGAAGTTCTGATTTTAAAAGTAACCATTCAGCCTTTGGGAAAACTGAAGAGTACAAAGGAAAAAAATCACGGCAAATTCTACGTTTTATGGTGTTAAGTCTACCCGCCAGCTCCCCACCGTGGTTTGTTCGTTTATTGCCATTTCCACCCCCCCTCCTTTTTTTTTTTTTTTCGGTACGCGGGCCTCTCACTGTTGTGGCCTCTCCCGTTGCGGAGCACAGGCTCAGCGGCCATGGCTCACGGGCCCAGCCGCTCCGCGGCATGTGGGATCTTCCCGAACCGGGGCACGAACCCGCGTCCCCTGCATCGGCAGGCGGACTCCCAATCACCTTTTTTCCCCTTTTTTAAAAAAAAAAATTATTGAAATATAGTTGATTTACAGTGTGGTGTTAAATCTTGAAGGCTTTAAAAATTAATAGTCATAAATGTCTATAGACACAAACATATTTTTAACTTTAAAGAAAATAATGAGGGACTTCCCTGGTGGTCCAGGGGCTAAGACTGCACTCTCCCAATTCAAGGGGCCCAGGTTCGATCCCTGGTCAGGGAACTAGATCCCACACGCCGAAACTAAGAGTTCGCATGCCACAACTAAAGATCTCGCACGCCGCAACTAAAAAAAAAGATTCCCCATGCTGCAACTAAGACCTGGCGCAGGCAAATAAATAAATATTAAAAAAAAAAAAAAAAAAAAAAGAAAAGAGGGCTTCCCTGGTGGCGCAGGGGTTGAGAGTCCGCCTGCCGATGCAGGAGACACGGGTTCGTGCCCTGGTCCGGGAAGATCCCACATGCCGCGGAGCGACTGGGCCCGTGAGCCATGGCCGCTGAACCTGCGCGTCCGGAGCCTGTGCTCCGCAATGGGAGAGGCCACAACAGTGAGAGGCCCGTGTAACGCAAAAAAAAAAAAAAAAAAAGAAAAGAAAAGAGGGCTTCCCTGGTGGCGCAGTGGTTGAGAGTTCGCCTGCCGATGCAGGGGACACGGGTTCGTGCCCCGGCCCGGGAAGATCCCACATGCCGCGGAGCGGCTGGGCCCGTGAGCCATGGCCGCTAAGCCTGCGCGTCCCGAGCCTGTGCTCCGCAACGGGAGAGGCCACAACAGTGAGAGGACCGCGTACCGCAAAAAAAAAAAAAGATAGTAGTAGTTGCAAAAGACCGCATGTTATATGGTTCTATTTATATGAAACAGGCAAATACATAGAGATAGAAAGCTGATTAGTGGGTTGGAGAAGATGGTGGAGCAGAATTTGGGAGGTGACTGCTCTTTTTAGGGTGATGAAAATGTTCTAAGATTTATTGTGGTGATGACTGCAAAACTCTGTGAACATACTAAAAAACACTGAAGGAAGATGGAAAATAAATACAGCTTTGGAAAAGCAAATTATCAGGGAAAGCATGAATGCAGTTCCCTGCCACATAAATCATATTGCTCCCTACATTTGAAGAAGTCAGGGGTCACCACTATCTAGTAATGAGAACTAGCAGAGTCTTACCATTTACCTGATAGAGGAGGGTCATTTCCCTGTCCCTCACTTCTCCTGGTCTTCACCCTTCTACTCACACTCTAGCGGTCCTTTGCCCCCAAAGTGCCAACTGGTTTTTCTCCACTTCAGTTAAAGGAATCTAACTCAATAAAACATAGCATAGACTGTATTCCAGAAACCTACATGTTGAGGAATAAGAGAGAGCCTTCAGGTCTTACAAAAGTAGGATGCGTTTATTCTCAAATTGCACTACTCCAATGATGACACTGCCCACAGGTCCCAAAGAGCTGGCCCATGCAGGGAACCTACATGTGTGGAAAAATAGAGGACTGTTTATATGGAGGAGAGGCTGGTTTCTATTCATATGTGTATACCATAATCTACCTTCCCAGTGAGTGCTATTCCCTTCCAGCTTTTCAGGTTGTCTTTTGCTCCCAAAATTTTGGAGTTTCTCTATAGGAAGCCTCAGAATATTTAGTCTTTTTGCCTTTAATAGTAACACCTCAGCTTTATAACTCATAAGACTGGGCTCCAGGCAATCTGGCTCTTTCTTTTTTTAAAAAAATTAATTTATTTATTGGCTGTGTTGGGTCTTCACAGCTGCATGCGGGCTTTCTCTAGTTGAGGTGAGCGGGGGCTGCGCACTTTGCTGCGGTGCGCAGGCTTCTCACTGCAGTGGCTTCTCTTGCTGTGGAGCACGAGCTCTAGGCGCACGGGCTTCAGTAGTTGTGGCTCGTGGGCTTCAGTTGTTGTGGCTCGCGGGCTCTAGAGCACAGTCTCAGTAGTTGTGGCACAAGGGCTTAGTTGCTCTGTGGCACGTGGGATCTTCCTGGACCAGGGCACAAACCTGTGTCCCCTGCAATGGCAGGCAGATTCTTAACAACTGGGCCACCAGGGAAGCCCCAATCTGGCTCTTTCTAAAAAATCAAACCACCCTTTAAATGGGTGAACTGTATGGAATTGTATGGTATGTGAATTATACCTCAGTAAAGCTGTTTTCCCCCAGAATAAACTTAGACAGATAGATAGATAGATAGATAGATAGATAGATAGATAGATAGATAGATATCTACTTTCAAGGGACAAAGATGACGAAAACTGAAGATGTCCACATCTTTCTATTACAGTCTATTGTGCCATATAATGTTCTCCCCACCTCCCATCCCCAAACAGTGCCCTAATTGTGACAAGAACTATGTTCCATGAGTGTCTACATTCCCCTCACGTGGCATGAAGCTCTGCACATAGTAAGTACCCCACGTATGTTGGCTGAGTTGAATGAAGTGGGTATCAAACTCAGGAGGCACTTTTAGAAACTTTCTTAACTTGCTATGAGCAGTGGTTGTAGGACTGAAATTCATGCACTGCCCTCTGAAATGACTACACTTTTAAATTGAAGTATAGTTGCTTTACAATATTACATTAATTTCAGGTGTACAGCACAGTGATTCAATATTTTTATAGATTATACTCCATTTAAGGTTATTAAAAAATAGTGGCTATATTCCCCCTGTGCCATACAATTTATCCTTGTTGCTTATTTATTTTATACATAGTAGTTTGTATCTCTTAATCCCCTACCCCTATCTTGCTCCTCCCTCCTTCCCTCTCCCACTGGTAATCACTAGTTTGTTCTCTACATCTGTGAGTTTGCTTCTTTTTTGTTATATTCACTAGTTTGTTGTATTTTTTAGATTTCACATGTAAATGATACCACAGAGTATTTGTCTTTTTTTTTTTTTTTTTGTGGTACGCGGGCCTCTCACTGTTGTGGCCTCTACCATTGCGGAGCACAGGCTCAGCAGCCATGGCTCACGGGCCCAGCCGCTCTGCGGCATGTGGGATCTTCCCGGACCAGGGCACGAACCCGTGTCCCCTGCATCGGCAGGCGGACTCCCAACCACTGCACCACCAGGGAAGCCCTAGGAAACATAATTTTAAATTTCTGCATGACAGTCCATCTTATGACTGGATTGTAATTCATATAATCATTCCCCTTATTACTGGACATTTAGGTTGGTTCAATTTTTCACTACTGTAAATAATTCTGGGCTCTGGATAGAGATGGTACATTGAACATCTATAAATTTCACTCCCTTCCAAAACCCCACAAAAACTTCGGAAAAGAAATTTTTAAAAGGCAACAACTTTCAAGGATGGAGAGGACAGAAAGGACATGAGCAACATATTTTTGACAGTTATAAATGAGAAATGACTGAACTAGACCAGGGACCCCCAAATCTTAAGCCAGTTCTGGGGAAAGCTGAAAACTAACCCAACTGACACTGCAGAGTGCTCAAAAAACTCCAGATTTAACAGTGCCAGAACCTCTAGAACCAGGTGAAATGAGAGAATACTAAGAAACCAGGCTGATGGAAAGCTGTCTCAGAAGAGATGCCCAAACCCCTCTCTCCCCATGCTGCTGGATAACCGGCCCACCCTGGCACTATCTAGAGTGGTGAGAAAGACAGGAAGGTACAACTGAGGTCCTCTGGAGAAGACCTGAAGCTCAGGTAAAAGTTTAAACAGTTACTGAAAAGAGGATGTACATATGCATTCCAAAGGCTAAATGCTGAGACCTCCTCCCTCTCATCCTCCATTTGGTTTCCAGAACACTGGCAACCAAGCCTTTACCTTCCAGGATACTGAAAGATTCCTCTGAGTAATGTGAACACCCTAGAACAAAGTCCCAAAGATGTTGACATGGGCTTCCTCTACAAAGGTGTAGGGAGATCATTGCAGGGAAGCAGAAAGACTGTACAGCCTCACCTTGGCCAGCTCCCTAATTGTTAACATGAGGAGACAATCATAATAGCAGCTCAACCAAACAACCAAAAGAAGACAATATGGAGGAGACAGACGATGCAAAAGGAAGAAAACTAAAAAAGAAAATAAAACACAATCATTAAAATCTTCAGAGATATAAGAAGATTTTGCATCTGAAAAATAAGTACAAGAAGAATACAAGCAGAAACTAAGAACAACAAAAAAAGAGGTCTTAAAGATATGATTGTAGAAATAAAAAACGGAATACATGGGTTCAGCAAAAAAGATGAATAGATGGAAAATAGATTTTTTTTTCCTAATTAGAGGACCATTGTAGGAGTTCTAATAACCAAATATGGAGAGTTCTAGAAAAATTAAAAACAAAGGGGAGGGGACTTCCCTGGTGGCACAGTGGTTACGAATCCGCCTGCCAGTGCAGGAGATTTGGGTTTGAGCCCTGGTCTGGGAAAATCCCACATGCTGTGGAACAACTAAGCCCATGTGCCACAACTACTGAGGCTGCGCTCTAGAACCCGCGAGCCACAACTACTGAGCCTGCATGCCACAACTACTGAAGCCCACGCACCTAGAGCCTGTGCTCCGCAATGAGAAGCCACTGCAATGAGAAGCCTGCACACCGCAACGAAGAGTACCCCCCACTTGCCGCAACTAGAGAAAGCCCGTGCACAGCAATGAAGACCCAATGCAGCCAAAAATAAATAAATAAATAAATAAATAAAATTAAATAACTATGATAAAAACCAACGGGAGGAAATCACCAATGAAATAATTCAAGACAATTTCTCAACAAGGAAGACTTCCTGGTCGAAAGGGTCCTCATCAAGTGCCCCATACAATGAATGGCTATAAGATACACATCATTAGGAAATTACAAAAAATGAAAATAAAGAGATAATTCTTCAACTTTTCTGAAAATGAAAAGATCAGTCACATATGTCATGTAAACAGTATAAGGAATTAGAAAGTCTTCTCAGTAGCTTCTAGAGGCTATAAGTCAAAAAAGTGATGTCTTTGAAATCAAGAAGAAAAATTTAACTCCAGCCTAGAATCTGATACCCACTTAAACTATTACACCTATGCAGCAATCTGAAAGAACAACGGGTTTAGGTAGAAGAAAAATAGAAGTAGATAGATCTCCAGAAGAAAAAAAAAACCCTGCATTTAAACTAATAAGACTAACTGATATGATTTACCCTATGGAAAAACCAGAGGCTACTGGAAAGTGTGGGAAGAATTAGGAATAGGTAAAAGAAAAGTAACCAAATGAAAAAAGGTAAAATTAAACAGAGGGGGAGAATTCCCTGGTGGTCCAGTGGTTAGGATTCCATGCTTCCACTGCAGGGGGCACAGGTTCAATCCCTGGTGGGGGAATTAAGATCCCGCATGCTGCACTGCATGGCCAAAAAAAAAAAAAAAAAAACACCACCAAAAGGGGAAAAAAACTAACCAGAGGAAAAATAAAATTAAAGGAAACAATGACATTCAATGACAATGCTCTGCTGTGAATAATGTTTGCCTAAGAATAATATGAACACTGAATACTGATTTAACCAAGTGATTTAACCAAATGGTTTTTAAACTAAATTAGGAAAAATAGAGAAGAAATGGTGGTGCAAGAGAGCTAAATCTTCATTTACATTATCAAAAATAGGCAATGTCAAAAATGGATGCATTAAAGGATAATATTTTAGATATTATTTAAATATCTAATTAGATATTATCTAAATATCTAGATATTTCCGGTTTAGAAACACAGAGGTTCATAAATTTCAGAAGAATCAAATTTTAGTTGTTTTTAGAGTGGAAAGTGTCTCCCTCTGAAGGGGACCTGCAGAACAGGAAGAAGTAGGCAAAGAACTTAGTTTAGAAACGTAAAAGGACTATTTGATTTTCTAAATGAAGTACATGTGTTATTTGGATACAAATTTTAAAAACATGCTGCAAAATATCTGTACTTTGTGTCTCTCATGTTCAGTTTTAAACAAAGGCCCCAGAACAGCACTCAGGTAACTATCTTTATCAGGTGAGTACTTAAACTCAGAAGCCAATTGAGGGATATTTTTATATTCCTGAGGGTCAGGAAGTGGCCAAGTACAGATGGACAAGGATTTGTTCTAAAAGAGAAGCAACAGGAACTGCTTTTACAAGACAGGTGAACATGAGTGTGAAGATCACTAGACATCCTCAGAATAGCTAGATCTGGAAACTAGGAAGAACCAGAACATACCATACCCTGAAACTGAAACCCAAGCAATCAGCAGCACATACAGGAATAGCAGTTGTTTGCAAATATACTCTAGTTTACAGCAATCGATTCTCAAAGACACTAGTAGGGGGCCTTTAAAAATACCCACATCCAATCCAGATGAAGCATTCAGTATATAATAAATGAGAGACGAACCTACTAAAACGGTTCAAAAGTCCCAAATTCAGGTACTGCAAAGAAAAATAGCTACTTAAGAGAAAAACATCCTGGTTATTTCAACACTCTCAAGAACCTAGTTTTCAAACTGAAACTAAACCAATCAGAAACGGAAAAACTCATACAAACTTTCCCTCAGAACACTACCCCTAACGTGCCAGAAACTCCCCAACAAACAGAAAAGGAACCTACGATATGAAACTTCCTTTAACAAACAAAAGGACCAGGGGAGAGCGCGAACGCAGTCCCCCACTACCACAAATTATGCAGTCGAGTTTCCCACATTTGGGGAAATCGCAGGGGTCAGCACATCCGGAGTGCAATGGATAAGCCTCGCCCTGGGAAAACCACCTTCGTGATCATGGTGTCTCCCCTGCCAGGTAAGTATGAGTTGCTAGTATTCGCTGGTACCTCACCCTCAGATTCAAATCACTCTAAAGATAGGGTCACTTTTCTCATGCATTTTACAACCCAACCCCCACTGCTGGAATACAGTTTCCAAACCTTAATTACCATGCAGCAATATTTTATATATCTAGATATTGCCAAATCTTAGGAAATACAATGCCTAGTGTAAGAATTACCGGCAGTCACTGCTCTTATCTACATGTTCCACACCCCTTTTGCTGATCTACATGTTCCACACCCCTTTTGCTGATCTCATTCACAGTGTCCTTTTCCTGGTATAGTTAGTGGAATGAAAAAGGCAAAGACGCTCTACGGATATAAAGGTAACAAATTCGTTCCTTCCTTCAAGGGCTTGGAGCTAATGACGTCGCTGTGATTCTGGCGCAGTTCAGCAAGCCGATATTCACGTAACAGAAAGAGCAAGTCTGAAAAGATGAAATTTGGCAAAAGTACATTAAAAAATTCAGTCCAGGAAGTGCTAAAAATAGGCTGTCAGTTCAAAGCTTCAAGCAAAAGTACAAAATATGCTCTTTCAAATATGCCGCATATGATCACCCTCACTTGCAAGAGCAGTTACACAAACACTAATTCTAAACCAAGTAAGTGGAAAACTCACAAAACGCTCCCTCCTACAGCAGGTATTTGGATAAGCCGTAGGGGGTCTGTTCAGCTGGAGTGTGATGACCCTCACCGTTGGAAATCACTTTTGTGATCAAGAGTGTCTCCTCTCCTAAGCAAGACTAAGTTGTGTTTCGATTTATCCTTAAACCCTGTTGTGCCCAACATTACAAGCACAGGGTCATTCGTTTGCTTTTTCATGGGTGTCTGAAATCCAAAACAAGACTACTGAAGAATCAATCTATCCTACAAGAAACTCTGGGGACTTCCCTGGTTGCACAGTGGTTGGGAACCCGCCCGCCAATGCAGGGGACAAGGGTTTGATACCTGGTCCAGGAAGATCCCACATGCTGCGAAGCAACTAAGCCCGTGCACAACTACTGAGCCTGTGCTCTAGAGCCCCTGAGCCACAACTACTGAGCCCACGTGCCACAACTGCTGAGCCTGCAGCCACAACTACTGAAGCCCGCACACCTAGAGCCCGTGCTCCGCAACAAGAGAAGCCACCACAGTGAGAAGCACGTGCACCGCAATGAAGAGTAGCTCCTGCTCGCCGCAACTAGAGAAAGCCCACACACAGCAACGAAGACCCAACGCAGCCAAAAATAAATTAATAAAATAAATTAAAAAAAAAAAGAAACTCCTGGGCCTTCCTACACTATATTAGCCGCTTCAAAAAGAGCAAATCCCGTCTCAGGTAGTGGTTAATGTATCACATATTCCATGTCCACATAATCAATATTATCATTCTTCTTAATCCTCTCCTTCCTGCGTCAGTGTATATTAGAATTGGAGTTTCCAAGTTTAACTGTTCTTCAGTTGTCTCTCCAAAATCACACTAGAACCACCCTACTTCTTTTTATCTTACAGAAGGACTCTTCTGGTATTCTCTCCTCCACCAAAATAAATTAACCAGAGTTTTATATCTTTTTTTTTTTTTTCCACCTGCGCCACACAGCTTTTGCAGGATCTTAGTTCCTCCACCAGGGGTGGATCCTGGGCCCACCGCAGTGAAAGCACTGGGTCCTAACCACTGGACCACCAGGGAATTCCTAAGTTTTGTGTCTTTAAAACAGAAAGAAATAACACTATTTGTAAAAATTATCTTATTAAAAACCAGCAAGCAATAATTGAGAACACAGAGGTATCTGAGATGGAGAGAGAAAAAAATACTGGGGTGGGTGGAAGAAGGAGGTCATGATGTGAACTGCAGCTATTCCTGAAGTCTGTCTACCAGTTTGATTTTTATAAACTCTCCTCCAAAGAAAGAAGTATTATGTAACATATATACTCATATACACACATACATAAACATACATGCATATGTAATCTAGAAACAAAACATCTGCATTTTGTTTTGTGAAATAGAAGACATCTTGAACTCTGGTTGGGAACCACACACATAAGGAAAAAAGTGGTACCTATGAAGTAGACTACTGTTATCACCAAACAACTCTTAAATTCAAAATGCCATTTTCAGAAGATCTGTGAGTAGCAGTGCTTTCTTTTTATTTATTTATTTATAAAGTATAGTTGATTTACAATATTGTGTTAGTTTTGGGTGTAGAACAAAGTGATTCAGTTTATATATATATATATATATATATATACACACACACACATATATATATTCTAGATTCTTTTCCACCATACGTTATTACAAGATATTGAATTTAGTTCCCTGTGTTATACAGTAAGTCTTTATTGCTTATCTATTTTATGTATAGTAGTTTGTATCTGTTAATCCCATATTACTTATTTTTCCCTCCCCCTGCCTCCTTTCCCCTTTGGTAACCATAAGTTTGTTTTCTATGACTGTGAGTCTGTTTGTTTTTTACATAGATTCATTCGTATTATTTTTTAGATTCTGTATTGTGATATCATATTGTATTTGTCTTTCTCTGTCTGACTTACTTCACATAGTATGATATTCTCTAGGTCCATCCATGTTGTTGCAAAAGGCAATAATTTCATTCTTTTTTATGGTTGAGTAATATTCCGTTATATATATACATACATACACACACACACACACACACACACACACACACATATACACACACTGACCACATCTTAAACCAGTCATCTGTTGATGGGCACTTGGGTTGTTTCCATGTCTTTGCTATTGTAATAGTGCTAGCAGTGCTATTTTATTTTACTTTACATTTCATTTCATTTCATTTCATTTTTTGGCTGCTCGGCTTGTGGGATGTTACTTCCCTGACCATGGAACAAACCCAAGCCCTTGGTGCAGTGAAAGTAACCACTGGACCACCAGGGAATTCCCTAGCAGCACTTTCTTAAACAAATAACAGAGTCCTTCACAAGGCTAGTTTCAATATTTCTTGAGAACTTCATTGTTACTGACCTAGTTATCAAAATGTCTGTCCAAGACAGTCTGCCTTAGGGCAAAAGGTGACTGTCCATTCTCTTGTAGCTCAAGCACATTAAAACATTAATGCTACAATCCTCACAGAAGCCCTGCAGAGCTTAACATCCTTTGAGGAGAGCCACAACATTTCTTTGATAAGAAAAATATAAGGAAATACATGAGTTTATGTTAAATACTAACATAAGTTAGCATAGAAAAAGTAGAGAAGCTTCTTAGTTCATTTTACAAAGGTTGCAAAACTCTGCTGCCAGAAATAGTATTATAGATGTAATCATCTCACAGATTAATCTCACTTATGAACAAAAATGCAAATCTCTTAACTAAGCCTATAAAATCTTTATGACCCGAATCTAACAGAATATTAAAAGAACATACACAATAACTAAATAGGTTTTATACCAGGAATATAGGACCTACGTACATAAAAGTATATGATAGGGACTTCCCCAGGTGGTCCAGTGGTCAAGAATCCGAGCTTCCACTGCAGCAGTTCGGGTTCGGGGAACTCAGATCCCTCATACTTTGCAGCGCAGCCAAAAAAAAAAAAAGTATATGATAAAGGTAGCATCTCATATAGGTAGGGGAAAAGATCAATTACCTAATAAAGAATACTTAGAAAATTGGCTCACCACTGGAAAGAAGGAAAAAAAAATGCTTCCTTCCTTCCTCCTACTTTACATTTTAAAAAATCAGATAGATTAAAATATTCAAATTAAATCATAAACCATATGTAGAAAAAATACAGATGATTATGCTTATAATAATTTTGAAGAAAAGAAAGACTTTTTTTTTGGCTGCGCCTAACGGCTTGCAGGATCTTAGTTCCCTGCACCCCCTGCAGTGGAGCCCAGAGTCCTAACCACTGGACCACCAGGGAATTCCCAAGAAAAGAAAGACTTTCTAAGCATGTTACCAAAGTAAGAATTAAATGTAAGTTTGCATATACATAACCTCAATAAAATAGAAAACTTCATAAAGTTTAAATACACATGACAGAGTGGGAAGATATTTGCAGTATACAGATTAGGTAAATAGCCTATATGATACAATATGCATATGAGAGAGAGTTGGTAGCATATGGATTTTGGTTTTTCGTGTTTTTTTCTTTTTGGCTGTGTTGGGTCTTTGTTGCTGCACGCGGGCTTTCCTCTGGTTGCGGCAAGTGGGGGCTACTCTTCGTTGTGGTGCGCGGGCTTATCATGCAGTGGCTTCTCTTGTTGTGGAGCATGGGCTCTAGGCACGCGGGCTTCAGTAGTTGTGGCGCATGGGCTCAGTAGTTGTGGGTCGCGGGCTCTAGAGTGCAGGCTCAGTAGTTGTGGCACACGGGCTTCGTTGCTCTGTGGCATGTGGGATCTTCCCGGCCCAGGGCTCGAACCCGTGTCCCCTGCCTTGGCAGGTGGATTCTTAACCACTGCACCGCCAGGGAAGCCCTTTTGTGTTTTTTTTTAAATTTATTTTTGGCTGCATCAGGTCTTCATTGCTGTGCATGGGCTTTGTCTAGTTGTGGCGAGCAGGGGCTACTCTTCATTGTGGTGTGAGGGCTTCTCATTGCGGTGGCTTCTCTTGTTGCAGAGGGCAGGCTCTAGGTGTACAGGCTTCAGTAGTTGTGGCACAAGGGCTCAGTAGTTGTGGCACATGGGCTCTAGAGCACAGGCTCAGTAGTTGTGGTGCAAGGGCTTAGTTGCTCCGCGGCATGTGGGATCTTCCTGGACCAGGGCTCGAACCCGTGTCCCCTGCCTCGACAGGCAGATTCTTAACCACTGCTCCACCACAGAAGTCCCTGGATTTCGGGTTTTAACATCAGACAAAACTGAGCAGAATGCTTGGCCTTTCATAATAAACATTAGTTATTGTTTCTAATAATAAAAACATAGACCTATTACAAATACATATTTTAATTAAAAGTAGCCTAGTTAGAGACGTCCCTGGTGGTCCACTGAATTACCAGGGAATTCCCAAAGATGGTAAATTTTATGTTTTGTGTATCTTGCTACTATTAAAAATTAAAAGTGGGCAAATGATATAATGAGACAGTTACAATGATAAAATACACTTGGCTAATAAATTATATGAAAATATTTTTAACCTCTCTTAGTCATAAAAGATAATAACCATTTAAAGTCAATTATACCTCAATTAAAACAATCACCATTTAAAGACTGCTAAAGGCCAGTGCTAGGGTGGAGGCAGGAAAACCAGCCCTCATACACTGTTAGTAGGAGTGTAAGTCGTGCAAACATTTGGCAATGAGATTCAAAATGGGGAATTCCTTGGCGGTCCAGTGGTTAGGACTTAACGCTTTCACTGCCGTGGCCCAGGGTTCAATCCCTGGTCAGGGACCCAAGATCCTGCAAGCCATGCAGCCTAGCCAAAAAAAAAAAAAAAAAAGATTCAAAATGAAAATGTGCATACTTTTTGACCTAGGAATTCTACTACCAGAAATGTATTGAGAGAGAGACAGAGAGAGAGCACGCACTTGAGAGTAACCACAAGGGCACACGTGGGCATCCTCGAAAAAGCGAGCTCCAGAGCACACAGTACCTCATCACAGCAAAAAACTGGAAATAATTCAACTGTCTTTATAGGCTACTGATTAGAAAGATGGGCCTTAGGACTGAATAATATCCAGCCATTAAACTTAATTTTAAAATAGTTTTTAATCATATGGAGAAAGTTTTTGACAAAATATTAAGTGAAAAACAAGATATATACATTTCTTCACAATTTGATCACAACTATCATAACTCAAATAAATGCATTATATGAAGTTATAAGAAGATTAAAATAAACCAAAATGTTAACACTATTATCTCTGAGTGAAACTGAGTCCCCTTAAAACTGAGTTCCTCTGCTGAGTTTATGATTAACCTCTCAATTCAGAACTTTATTCCCTTTCTTGTCCTGCACCTGTTTCCCCTCAAGACTGTGGGGTAGCAAAGAAAAGGGGGAGATTGTAACTGAGCAGGACCCTATGAGGCCTTCCCAGGACAGAACCCCTGTCCCCATGTCCTCTGCCTGCCTTTTGTTTGTAGAAAAACTTTAGCCTCCTAGGCCGTCCAAGAGTTCCAAAGAGTGAATTTAATCAGAGAAGTGAGAAAATGCAGAAACAAAAGAAAACAATCAAGCAAAACAAAATAATAATAGTTAATAGCCATTAAACAAAGTCGAGGAAGTTTAGCTCCTCCTTAAGGGCTATAGATAATATTCTGAGCCACATTCTTGGGCTGTTTTGCAGATACAGAAACCCCCACCAGGTGAAAGAAGTTAACTGCATGCTGACCACAAGTACATTGACCCCAGACAGGCTGGAACCAGAATGCTGATGATGTTGACTCCCAATGACCTCAGCACCAACCAATCAGAAGAATGTCCATGAGCTGATCAAGCACCCCACAACCGTCTCTCTCATCCTGTCTTTAAGCCATTGGGGAGGTTGGGTCTTTTGATCATTAGCTGCCCATAGTCCTTGCTTGGCTTTACAATAAATGCTGTACTTTCCTTCACCACAACCCAGTGCCAGTAGATTGGCTTTACTGTGCATGGTGAGTCGACCCAAGTTTGGTTCAGTAACATGAACTGAAGAAAAGATCTATGAACATGGAAGCACCCTAAATGTCCATTGACAGATGAATGGATAAAGAAGATCTGGTATATATCTATACACACACACACACACACACACACACACACACACACATATACACAATGACATATTATTCAGCCATAAAAAAGAATGAAATAATGCCATTTCCATGGATGGACCTAGGGATTATCATACTGAGTGAAGTAAGTCAGATAAAGACAAATATCATATGACATCACTTATATGTGGAATCTAAAAAATATGATACAAATGAACTTATTTACAAAACAGAAACAGACTCACAGACATAGAAAACAAATTTATGGTTACCAAAGGGAAAAGGGCAGGGGGTTAAATTAGGAATTTGGGATTAACAGATAAACACTACTATAAATAAAATAAACAACAAGGACCTATTGTAGAGCACAGGGAAGTATATTCAATATCTTGTAATAGTGTATAATGAAAAGAATCTGAAAAAAATATATATATGTATAACTGAATCACTTTGCTCTATACCTAAAACACTGTAAATCAATTATACTTCAATTAAAAAAATTTTAAATAACAAAATAAAATTAAAAAGTCTATAAATCAGTTTTATATTCTTTATATTTTTGGTATTTTATTTGTTTTCTACTTCCTACACGTATATATTTCCCACCTATTTAAGAGTACAAAACAAAAAAAAATGAGAGAGGTCAATCACCTAATCATCCATTCTTTTAAAAAATATATACTGAGCACCTCCTATAAGCCATACACTGGGCTAGGGGCTCTAGGAAAACGAGTAAAATCCACATGGTCCCTGTTCTACTGAATCTTTCATTCTAGTTGGGTAGATATATGCTAACTAACTGATCACACAAAGACATCTGGTGTTATGAGAGCCTTAAAGGGAAGATCTGACCTAGTTTCAAGGGGGCTTGTTGGAGGTAGAGGTTCAGAGTCAGAGAAGAGGTCAATGAATGCTGAGATTTGAAGGATAAATAAATAGTAGTTAATTGGGTGAAGCAGAGAGGCATGTTGTGGCACACACATGGAATTAAGACCAGAGTGGCTGGAGTGTAAAGAGTAAAGGTTAGACAGGACTTCCCTGGTGGTCCAGTGGGTGAGATTCCACGCTCCCAATGCAGGGGGCCCAGGTTCGATTCCTGGTCGGGGAACTAGATCCTGCATGCATGCCGCAACTAAGAAGACTGCATGCTGCAACTAAGACCCGGGGCAGCCAAAATAAATAAATAAGTAAATAAATAAATAAATAGATAGATAGATAAAAAAAAAAGAGTAAAGGGGAGAGAGGGAAAGGATGCAACTAAAGAGGTAAACAGGAGCCAGAACATGCAAGACTTTTTGTAAGTCTTACTAAGAAATTTGGTCTTTATCCCAAGAGCAAAATAGGGAGTTACAGGAAATGAAATATACTCTAGAAAGGACCCTGTCTGCAGCATGGGAGAACAGACTAGAGGGAAGGGGAAGACAAGATGCAGAGAGACCTGCTAAAAGGCTCTTGCAGTACCTATAAGAGAAATGGTGGGGACTTCCCTGGAGGTCTAGTGGTTAGACTTCACCTTCTAATGCAGGGGGGGTGGGTTTGATCCCTGACCCCTGGTCGGGGAACTAAGATCCCACATGCCTCGCAGCCAAAAAACCAAAACATAAAACAGAAGCCGTACTGTAACAAATTCAATAAAGAATTTGAAAATGGTCCACATAAAAAAAATCTTCACAAAACAGAAAAGAGAGAAATGGTGACAGCTTGGCCTAGAAAAAGAGACATGGACATGATTGAGATATTTTAGAGAGAAAATTGATAAGGTTTGCGGTTATACTGAACATGGAGACTTAAAGGGAAGGAGGTGTGGAAGATTCCTAGGTTTCTGGTTTGTGCAGATGGAAGGATGGATATTCAGTTCACGGAGGCAGGGAATGCAGGAGGAGGACAAAAAGATTTTGGGATGGGCTGAAGATAATGAGTTAGGTTTAAGATAGGCTAAGTTGGAGATTTAGCACTGTGCTGTATGCAATTAGATATTTGCATCTGGAGGTCAGAGAACAGGTTAGAGCTAGAAAAATAAATTTACAAATTATTGGCGTATAGTCACTGAACTGTGAATGTGAATAAGAGAGGCAGAGAGAGAATGAAAGAACTAGAAAGGAGAGGAGACAACAGAACTGGATAGTCAGTGAAAGGTCAGCTATGGGGCCTTACAGTAACATTTCATGCCCTGGTTATGGAGGATAAAATTGTAAGGGAGTCAGAAAAGCCAGATGCCTAGGAATGAAATCAGAGATGTGGCATCACAGAAGTCAAGTGAGAACAATGTCTAAGAGTTTGGGGACAACAAATATTTTGAGCTCCCATTATGTACAAGGCCTTGTGAAATTGATATTGCTATTCCAAATATACATGTTTGAGGCCTTAAGCTTTATCACAACCATCTCTAAAGCTAAACCTTGATTCAGAGTTTTTTTCTTAGTCCAAACAGCACTCATTTATCTTTCCCATTCTCAAATTCACTTGAACACGCAAGGTCACCAGTTTTAAAAGTTCTATGTTCTTATGCTAAAAGAAAATAAACTTCTCAGCTATAACAGAAATATTCACATTATTCCTCTCCCACAGCTCTAGAAAATAGCCCACTCAGCATGAAAATGTGTCCTTATTTGAATACTTAATTATAGCTATTATCGGTAACTCACGCCTACCCTTAGTATTGTATCTAGATTACAACACAAGTCAGCAAGGCAACACACCTCAATAATAATCCTGATTGATTAAGGCTCCATGAGGGCATAGATTCTTTTGTTAGTCCTGTCACCCTGCACAAAACTAGTGGTTAAATATTTAATGTTGCTTAAGTGATCCAATCTTCAATGTGCTAGTTTTAAATTGGGACCTGGGTAAACTGTTCACAGGATTACTATAAGGATCAAGTCAAATAAAATAAAATACGTAAAAGCACTTTTCTTTGGCACTTTACAACTGTAGGCATTGTTTTTCTTTTAAAGGCTCATAGCATTGGCACTCTGAGCTAGGTGTTCAATAAGGCTTTATTCGACTGAATATACATATTATAATATTTTTAAGTGGAGAAAAAACTTAAGATTTATTATGTACCTTTTCTGTGCTAAACACTTCATATTTGTTCATTTAATCTTTCTTACAACCCCTAATGGAAGAAATATTATTATCTTCCATTTGCAGGCGAGGAAACTGAGTAACTTGCTGAAAGTTTCACAGTTGGTTATTTCCCAAGATGTGATACAAACCCAAATTTGTATGACTCCAAAGCTCATGCTTGTTTCCCCATAACAGTACTTCTCAAAATCAAGTAACCCTAAATTGCAAAGGAAAATAATAACATACTCGCAGGAAAATCTGGGAGACTACTGAAATATCCAGTTTAAACTGGATCTTTCTTCAAACTGTTATGTTTATCTTAAAATTTATACTTGCATTTTACTCTACAATATATTAATGCTTGTTTAATAGAAAATGTTTAAAATGGCTCACCACTTAACTCATTCAATTCTTCCCTCTCTAAAGAAATATTTGAGAAAACCTGACAGTATAGGAAGGTGCACCTTCCGTAAAAGTCCCACAGCATTATTTCCTGGCGCCTGACCTCATAAAACTGGATCCCAGTTTGAAAGCCTGACTATAGAGCAAACTGCATTAAAGATATCTTAAGAATGATGATGAAAACAATAATTATTATAGCAACTCAAGGGTCAGGATATTAATGATGCGTAACAGTATAACTACAGATAGAGTCGACTAGTTTAACTCCCCACTGCTAATGAAACAAAATTCTAACACGAAGGATTCCACTGCGTTTCACTGAACGACCTGAAGAGCTATCCCTGAGTATGTTAACACCATCTCTTCTTCACCCAGGACACTGGTTACTTAATAAGTATAAGCATGAATTCTCCCAGTGGAAAACATTTATGTAATGTTCCCTGTATGTCCAGATGTGTAACACACTAGAAGATAAGCAACGTACAGAGTGGCAAATAAACCACATTTTGACTAGTCCTACCAGACTTTTCCTGCCCTATCAAATGGGGGACACATACTTCTAGAATTTTCCCCCCACCCCCACTCCAAGAGCTACCTCACAATTTGGAGGTAGCTCAGGGAAGAAAAAAGTGTACTAGGTTTTAACTTTGGTTTCAAAAAAACTGCTCTGAGATTCCATGTCCTTATGCTCCTTGCGGCATGGCTGTGAGCATTGTAAATGTGTAGGATTTGCTAAAGCGGTCAGCACATTTCCTTCCTTAGAGCTTATGTACTTAAAGGGCCCTCATTTGCAATATTTAGGGAGTTCCTTTAAGCTAGGAAGAAAGGTCAAGGCTAAGAATCGTCGCCTAAAGGAACGGAATGAGTTTTTTCCTTAAATTATTCTCTCCTGGGCAAGAAAAGACTTCGCAAGCCACTTTCCAAACCGCCTCTCAATTCCCCCCCAAATTCTCTATTTTAGAAGTGGTTCCTTGCCAACTCAGTACCAGAATAGGAGCTCTGGCGTAGCCCAACTCCTCCCGCTCAAGGACCGGAGGAGCCCACGCCCAGCCCACTATGGGGACTATACTTGCTTACTTATCCAGCTACTTCTAGGCAGGCCGTGAAGAACTAACGGTCTCAAACCACCACGCTCCAGACTCGACTCGCACGCGGCAAGACGTGGTCGGCTGCGGAAATTCAGCGCCGACCGCGCCCAGCGGCTCTGGGGGGCTGTCCCACAATTCCTCGCGAGAGCGAGGGCGGGAAAGGTGAGGGGGCCTAGCAAGGGGGACATCCGGCAAGAAGACCCAAGACCCTGGAACCCTATTACGAGGATGGAGAGTATTCTTTATACGACTGTTCCGTACCCCAAACCGGTAACATGCCAGTGTCTGTGCGTATCTTAGCTCCCATTCTGGGAGATCATTCCTACTAACAACCCTGAGGCCTCCACCCAACAGGTCAGGGTGGAGGTGAGGAAATGTGGTAAGACCCACTGGGCCTGACTTTGCATCCTGCGGTCTCCATCCATCTTTTTATTGTCAGAATGTACGTTTGATATGCAAACTGTAAATGGGATTTGGAAAATTCACGATGGAAACAGGTTAACGTATGTAAGAGTGACCAGACTTCCGCACAGCCGCAAAGCCGCAGAGCCCCAAAGCCCAAGGCCGCGTGCAGCCACGCCGCGGACCCCACCCTTCCGCCTTACGTCTGACGTCACGTGGCGTGGCGGGTGCGCGTGCGCGGGCTTGGCCGCTTCTGCGTCTGCGCAACTGCGAGCGTAGGTGTTCGGCTTTGAAATGCAGCGGGATTTAGTGAGTTTGCCCCTATCCCCAGCGGTGAGGGTGAAGCTGGTGTCTGCAGGTTTCCAGACTGCTGAGGAACTACTAGAGGTGAAACCCTCCGAGCTCAGCAAAGGTAACGGACTCCCATTACAAGCTGAGGCACTCTGGCCGCTGTCGGAGCCGCCTCCATCCCCGTTCTCGGCCAGATTCTGCCGCCGCCCACCGCCGCGTTTACACCGTGAAATAGCTCCTTGACTCCACTTAAGTGTGGTTTGAATGGTTAGAACTGTGGTCTTGGAAACATTCACCAGTTGCTTTCTCTGCCAGTGGCTGCTGAAGCCTCTGAGGATTATCTCATTTATACTCAAAAGAACCCTTTTAACGTGGACTATTATGTTCAGTATATAGATGAAGGAACTGATGCTTGGGAGGCTAAGTAACTTTTCATTATGAGTGGGCTAGGAAGTTGTGGAGGCAGAATTGAAATCCAGACAGGCTAATTTTCGCTGTTACAAAATCCAAGGGGCAGGGATTAAATTTAAGAAATGCACTGTTCGTGATAGGATGAGGTAAATTAAGAGTGACAAAGGTAGTAGAATCCCCAGAACCTGGAGAAAGCAGTAGAAAGAAGACATCGCTTCTCTTAATGTAATTCACTGAAAAAAAACCCAAAACTCACATTCCAGAACACTGTAGATTATATGTTGGTGGGAGCCACTTCCTTCTGAGGTCCACAAAAATGAAGCTCTCTGCAGTCACTCTCACTGTGCACATTACACTACAGTATGCCCAGAACTGTGTTATTAAGATAGAACAGAATTTTAAGTCATTTCCCTTAACGATTGAAAATAAGGTTTCAACTCTCCACTCAAGAACAAATGTTGTAAAGCCAATGTTAACTATTTGTCTTAAGTCTTATGCCAAAGACTGTATCCCCCAAAGTTTGATGGGCTCATTTTCTTTCAACAGGTTGGTTTTACAAAAAAGAAATGAGAGAATCTGAATGATAATAGTAGCTAACAATTATTAAGCATTTTGGATGGGCTTAGTGTTCTACCAAGGTTTTTATGTGTGTTGTTTCATTCCCATTTTGTAGAAGAAAAGTCTGAGGCATAAAGAAGTAACTTGCCCATGCATAGTAACTACATAGTAAGTGGTGCGGTCAGGAATGAGAAACCTAAGTAATCAGACGAGTTAAGGCTCTTAAATTGGATGGAATTTTCATTTCCTTAGCACCATTAATGTCTTTTGTTAGCACCAAATTTATAGTTCATATCCTTACCCAATCAAGCACTGATATATCAAACTCATAAGTGATATCCTTTCCATTATTTCTTCCATAAGCAGCTTGTTTTGTAATTTCCATTTTACTTCTTAGGCCATGTTGTCAGGAATGAAATTGTATAGTTGAGGAAGCATAAGTGTATTGTTTAAGCTATTGGTGCATCAAATAATTTTTCTTATTAAATAGTTTGCAGTGATCCATGAACTTTTCATTCCAATGTTTTCATGAATAATACATGCACATGCACTTCTTAAATCTGCATCTTGTTTTAGGCAGTTAAAAAGGCCATTTTTCATTCTTTCCTAAAAAATAATTTGTATACCTTAGGAGAGCAAGTTTATTATGGCTTCATAAGACCAAAAGAGATAGTAAAAGACCAAAGAGATAGTAAAAGGACCAAAAGGAAAAAAAAAAGGACATTTTCATTTCTACCTTCTGAGATAGATACTCTTGTAGATACTCAGAAATGCTTTAGAGGCTTAGGTTTCTCAATTCTGTTTCTGAGGTAATAGATAAATCTTTTAAGTATGTGAAGACTAAGAAAATATAGATAAATGCCTTTATTAACTTGAAAAATTAAATAGTTAATCGAATGTTACATTTTTATGTTTCTGTACTCTTGGCATCATTCTTGTTATTTAAAAATTAAAATTAATTAAGACAACTCAATAACATATGACTTTTAAATTTCTAAAATCAGATGTTTTTGTTTCTGTTTCTTACTTTCAGAAGTTGGGATATCTAAAGAGGAAGCCTTAGAAACGCTGCAAATTATAAGAAGAGAATGTCTCACAAATAAAACAAGTTATTCTGGTACAGCTGAGTCAGGCAAGAAGTGCACAGCGCTGGAACTTCTTGAGCAGGAGCATACCCAGAGTTTCATAATTACCTTCTGTTCAGCACTAGATAATATTCTTGGGGGTGGCGTACCCTTAACCAAAACAACAGAAATTTGTGGTGCACCAGGTGTTGGAAAAACACAATTATGGTAAAATAAAATTTTCTCCTCTTACATTTATGTAAGTAACAGAGTATTGTGTTGTGGGCATACAGTTATGAGACCAAAAAAAGCATGTATGTGCTCTTAATTTTGTGTGTCTGTATGTGTGCATCAAACAAATCAACATTTGCCTTACTTCAGCACCCCATCTTGATAAATTGATACAATTATTTTGATACTCAAAAGTGTTTCTTTTGCAACAGTATAGTGTGGTCAGTGGGGTCAATAAGCAGTCTTCTACTTTATTATAGAATTAATTCCTGAGAATATATTTGAAAGCCAAATGTTTGAAAGTAGATTTTTGTATAATAAAGGGTTCCATTCCCAGAAGCCTAAAAGCCACTAAAGAGTCCTTAATTGTGGTTTTATAGGCACACCCTCCCCCTAATCCATTCATCAATTGATTCACATATGTTTGGAGCCGTGGAGAGTCAACCATCTCTGTTACTTTGCAGAGTATATTTATACCTATAAAATATTTAGTGGTATCTAATGGGTTGTGATTTGGAGTTTGAAAAACACTGCCTTAGGTGATCATGATAATGATTTGGTCATTTCAGTTCTTTCTCTTGACAGTATGCAGTTGGCAGTAGATGTGCAGATACCAGAATGTTTTGGAGGAGTAGAAGGTGAAGCAGTTTTTATTGATACAGAGGGGAGTTTTATGGTTGATAGAGTGGTAGACCTTGCTAATGCCTGCATTCAGCACCTGCAGCTTATAGCAGGAACACATATGGGAGAAGGTAAGTTGGCAAGTGCTCTTTTTTCTGTATAATAAAAGTAATTTTCATTTGTATCCATCTCAAGCAAGAGACCATTTGGAACGTGAAGCTTAATGACCGTGTACTAGTATTAAACTCTCATACTTCTCTTACAAATTGAGAAATGCCACACCTGGGCTGGCCTTTTTGTCCCCTTTGATGGCCCTCACTTTTTACTGCAGGAGCTCTGGGACAAACCTGTATTTCAATGTATGACTTCAAATCATCATGCTCTGGCCTGCCAGGTGTTAGCTAATGTTACTGGACACCTTACTGTAAGTATTAAATGTTGTGTCAATGCATTCAGTGTATATTGACTTTCATACTGGTTTTTCCAAAAACCAAGGGTGGCCTTGAAAAATCATGTCTGGAAATGGTTGGAAAATTAGGCTGATTGACCTTATGTGGCTCTGAGTAGTATGTAATTGACTTCACAACTATGTTAATTGTATTGTTAAAAGTGTTGGGAAGTTTTTCTGCACTTATTATGTGGAAATAAAGTGTTAGATTAAAAAAGTTTTTTTTAAGGTAATTTGTTTTCTAGTTCTTGTCCTTCAGTTACTCATAAAATTAAATGGTTTCTGGTTTGACTGTTTTCTTTTGCTTTTCTTTTGCTTTATTGTATTTTATTTTTTGGATGTGCATTTTTTCTAGAAATGTTAAAAAACATAATGCTTTTCCTAAGATGTTTGTATTCCCTTTAAATGAATATAATCAGCTGAATATTTTTATTTTCATTGTAGTACTAGGTGTCCTTTTTAACCAATGACCAGTATATCTATTGAAAGTCTTGTAAGCTATCCATGTCACAGGTGTAATTTGTAATAGTGTCTTAAGATCTTGTAAATATTGTGGATGTAGCACTGAAATATAGTTTTTAATGAGTGGTGTGTGATTAAGCTGTTTTGTTTTGGTTAAAAATGAACTGGTTAAATGTATATTTGTAATAGGAAATATTTTCTGAAATTTAATTTCTTGGCTTTTCTTTCAGCATTAAAACTTAAGTACATTTTTAAATGCAATGATTTTTAACTTGTTTCTCTCTGAAATATGTCCAGAACCAATCTGGTTATTTTTAAAAAAACAAATCTAAGGAGAGAATTTTATTTTATATCATTGTTTCTACTTAAATACCAAATTATACTGTGGCATTTAAGGGAAGAATATGCTGCTTTTCAACATTTTTCCTTTTAACTTTTAATTTGGAGTCTTATGAAAAAAACAAGAAAGAAGTTCCATTGTGTTACTTCTATTCAATGGAAACCAATAACTAGAAATATGAAAAGATAGACATTAAAACTCTAGTTGTGTATGTGTCTAAATTTCTAGTCTAGTATGTAAGGAAACAGTGGAAAAGGTGAAAATAAGAGGTCAGGAATTATGAAATGATAGTTTGTGAAATGACAGGTAAAACTATTTTAAAATTGTTTTGTTGTTTATTTCAGAGCACCCAAAAGCTTTGCAGGATTTCACTCTTGAAAATATTCTTTCCCATATTTATTATTTTCGTTGTCGTGACTACACAGAGCTACTGGCACAAGTTTATCTGCTTCCAGACTTCCTTTCAGAACACTCAAAGGTATGGCTCAATGTTTATCAGGTTGAGGAGGCTCTCTTTTATTCCTAATTAGTTGATTGTTTTTATCATGAAAGGTGTTGGGTTTTGTCACATGCTTTTTCGGAATCAACTGAGACGATTATGTGGCTTTTTTCACCCATCATTCTATTAATCTGGTGTGTTTCATTGATTGATTTTCATATTAAACCACCTTTGCATTCCTAGGATAAATCCCGCTTGATCATGATATATAATCCTTTTAATATACTGCAAGATTCCGTTTCCTAGTATTTTATTGAGGATTTTTGCATCTGTAATTGGTCTGTGGTTTTCTTTGCTGGTGATGTCTTTGTCTGGCTTTGGTACCAGTGTAATATTGGCTTCATAAAATGAGTTAGGAAGTTCCCTTCTCTACTTTTCAGAATACTTTGAGAAGAATTGGTGTAAATTCTTTAAACATTTTATAGAATTCACTGGTGAAGCCATCTGGTCCTGATTTTTTCTTTGTTGAAAGGCTTTTGATTACTGATCCAATCTCTTGTTATAAATCTATTCAGATTTTCTGTGTCTTCAGTCAGTTTTGGTAGTTTGTGTCTTTCAATGAGTTGGTCCATTTCATCTAGGTTATCTGATTTTTTGGCATACAAATGTTCATTATATTCTCTTTGTTTTTTATTTCTATAAAATTAGTAGTAATGTCCTTACTTTCATTCCTGACTGGAGTGATTTGCACCTTCTCTCTTTTTCTTAGTCACTTTAGTTAAAGGCTTGTCAATTTTGTTGATCTTTTCAAAGAATCAACTTTTTTTCTTTTTCTTTTTTTTAAAAATCTCTCTCTTTTTTAAAAAACTAATTAATTAATTCATTTTATTTTTGGCTGCGTTGGGTCCCTCATAGCCACGCGCGGGCTTTCTCTAGTTGTGGCGAGCAGGGGCTACTCTTCGTTGCAGTGCATGGGCTTCTCATTGCGCTGGCTCCTCTTGCTGCAGAGCACGGGCTCTGGGCACGTGGGCTTCAGTAGTTGTGGCATGCAAGCTCAGTAGTTGTGGCGCACAGGCTTAGTTGCTCCACGGCATGTGGGATCTTCCCAGACTAGGGCTTGAACCTGTGTCCCCTGAACTGGCAGTCAGATTCTTAACCACTGCACCACCAGGGAAGTCCCTCAAAGAATCAACTTTTGATTTCAGTGATTTTTCCAATTGTTTGTCTCTTGTCTATTTTGATTATTTCCACTTTAATTTTCATTACTTTCTTCTACTTTATTTGGGATTAGTTTGCTCTTCTTTTTCTGGTTCTTTTAAGTAGAATTTTAGGATATTGGTTTGAGATCTTTATTTCTTTTTAAAAAAACATTTATTTATTTATTTGCTGCACCATGTGGCTTATGGAATCTTAGTTCCCCAACCAGGGATTGAATCCAGGCCCTTGGCAATGAGAGTGTGCAGTCCTAACTGCTGGACTGCCAGGAAATTCCCTTTTTTTTAAAATATAGTTGTTTAGAGCTGTACATTTTCCTCTGAGCACTGCTTTTACTGTATCCCATAAATTTTGGTATATTATTTTTTAATATTCATTTATCTTTAAGTACATTCTAATTTCCATTTTGAGTTCTTTGACTCTTTGTTTATTTAAGAGTGTGTTGGGCTTCCCTGATGGCGCAGTTGTTGAGAGTCCGCCTGCCGATGCAGGGGACACGGGTTCGTGCCCCGGTCCGGGAAGATCCCACATGCCGCGGAGCAGCTGGGCCCATGAGCCATGGCTTCTGAGCCTGCGCGTCCAGAGCCTGTGCTCCGCAACAGGAGAGGCCACAACAGTAAGAGGCCCGCGTACCGCAAAAAAAAAAAAAAAAAGAGTGTGTTGTTTGATTTCCACATACTTGTGAATTTTTCAAATGTCCTTTTGTTGGTTTCTAATTTTATTCCATTCTGGTCAGAGAAGATAACAATGATTCCATCTTTATAAATTTGAGACTTATTTTGTGACCTAACATCTGGTCTATGCAGGAGGACGTTCCATGTGCACTTGAGAAGAATGTGTAGTCTGCTGTTGAGTGGAGTGTTGTATGTATAGATCTGCTAATTCTAGTTGATTTATAGTGTTGTTAAGTCTTTTCTTTCCTTGTTTATCTTTTGTCCAGTTATATCCATCATTGAATATGAGCTGTTTGAAATTGCCAGTTATTACTGTAGAACTGTCTTGTTTCTTTCTTTGATTTAAAAAAAAATTTATTTTTAAAAATTATTAATTAATTAATTTTTGGCTGCATTGGGTCTCCTTTGCTGCACGCGGGCCTTCTCTAGTTGCAGCAAGTGGGGGCTACTCTTCATTGAGGTGCGTGGGCTTCTTATTGCGGTGGCTTCTCTTGTTGAGGAGTACAGGCTCTAGGCACGCGGGCTTCAGTAGTTTTTGCTCGCGGGCTCTAGAGCTCAGGCTCAGTAGATGTGATGCACAGGCTTAGTTGCTCCAAGGCATGTGGGATCTTCCCTGACCAGAGCTCGAACCCATGTCCCCAGCATTGGCAGGTGGATTCTTAACCACTATGCCACCAGGGAAGTCCTCTTTCTTTAATTTTATCAGTTTTTGCTTTATATATTTTAGGGCTTTGTTGTTAGGTCTCTATATATTTATAATTGTTATATCTTGTTTTGTTTGGCTTTCGGGATCTTAGTTCCCTGACCAGGAATTGAACCCAGGCCATGGCAGTGAAAACACCAAGTCCTAACCACCGCACCGCCAGGGAATTCCCTATAATTGTTACATCTTCTTAATGGACTGACCCTTTTGTTATTATACAGTGTCCTTCTTTGTCTCTTGTAACAGTATTTGTCTTAAAGTCTCTTTTGTCTGGCCACTCCAGCTCTCTTTGGTTACTGTTTGCAGGGAATATCTTTTTCCATCCTTTCACACCTAACTTATATGTATCTTTGGACTTAAAGTGAGTTTCTTGTAGAAAGCCCACAGTTGGGTTATTTTTTAAATCCATTCTGCCAATCTCTGCCTTTTAATTGGAGAGTTTAATTCATTTACGTTTAACATGCTTGCTCATAGGGAGGTACTTCTGCCATTCTGCTGTTTTTTTTTTTCTATATGTCTTATACCTTATTTCTCAATTTCTCCATTACTGCCTTCTTTTTTTTATTAGACAGTTATTTTCTAGTATACAATTTTGATTCCCTTGTTTCTTTTACTATATATTTTTTAGTTATTGCAAAATTGCTGGATCATATGGTAATTCTATGTTTAACTTTTTGAGGCCTTGCAAAACTGTTTTTCACAGTTGCTGAACCATTTTACATTCCCACCACCAATGCAGTGGTAAATGGGATTGTTTCCTTAATTTCTCTTTCTGATCTTTTGTTGTTAGTGTATAGAAATGCAACAGATTTCTGTTTATTAATTTTGTATCCTGCAACTTTACCAAATTCATTGATGAGCCCTAGTTACCATTTATTTCTGGTTATAAATTATTTTCTGGGGAATTCCCTGGTGGTCCAGTAGTTAGGGCTCTGTGCTCTCACTGCCAAGGGCCTGAGTTTGATCCCTGGTCAGGGAACTAAAACCCCACAAGCCATGTGGTGTGGCTATAAATAAATAAATAAATTTCTGTATTTTCCTCAAAATATGGGTCATAAGGTTGACTATTACAGAATTTTCTTGCATTTTGTTTACATCAGGATTTTTCCCTAAGAGGTTTTCATCGATTTGAACTTTGCTAAACTTATTTATCCATATCTGACCTATGCCATTATTTGGCAAAATTAAGCTACCAATAAGCACTTGATGGCTGTCCAATTCAGCAAAGAAGTTGCTCCCCTCACTGAGGAACAGGTACTGTTTTAACATAAACGCTGGTTGATATTTTTGCTTACATTAACAAGCATGATGAAAGTGAAACAACAGAGGTGTATTTTTTTGCTGAATTGATTAGCTTCCTGTGTTACTGTTGTTGAGGAATTTGATGAATTTTTACCATTTCTGTTTTTCCTTTTTTTCTTCCCCAGCCTCCTAATTTATCTCTCTCCTCCCACCTTTCCCCTTTGGTAGCCATAAGTTTGTTTTCTAAGTCTGTGAGTCGGTTTCTGTTTTGTAAATACGTTTGTATCATTTTTTAGATTTCACATATAAGTGATACCATATGATATTTGTCTGTCTGGCTTACTTAGTATGGTAATCTTTAGGTCTATTCATGTTGCTGCAAATGGCATTATTTGATTCTTTTTTATGGCTGAGTAATATTCCATTGTATATATGTACCACATCTTCTTTATCCATTCATCTGTTGATGGATATTTAGGTCGCTTCCATGTCTTGGTTATTGTAAATACTGCTCCAATGAACATTTGGTGCATGTAAATATCTTTTCAAATTTTGGTTTTCTCCAGATTTATGCCCAGGAGTGCAATTGCTGGATCATATGGTAGCTCTATTTTTAGTTTTTTGAGGAACCTCCATATTGTTCTCCATAGTGCCTGTAACAATTTACATTCCCACCAACAGTGTAGGAGCGTTCCCTTTTCTCCACACCCTCTCCAGCATTTATTGTTTGTAGATTTTTTCATGATGGCCATTCTGACTGGTGTGAGGTGATACCTCACTGTAGTTTTGATTTGCATTTTTCCAATAATTAGCTATGTTGAGCATCTTTTCATGTGTTTGTTGGCCATCTGTATGTCTTCTTTGGAGAAATGTCTGTTTAGGTCTTCTGCCCATTTTTTGATTGGGTTGTTTGTTTTTTTGATACTGAGCTGCTTGTAAATTGTGGAGATTAATCTCTTGTCTGTTGCTTCATTTGCAAATATTTTCTCCCATACTGAGGGTTGTCTTTTTGTCTTGTTTATGGTTTACTTTGCTGTGCAAAAGCTTTCAAGTTTCATTAGGTCCCATTTGTTTATTTTTGTTTTTATTTTCGTTACTCTAGGAAGTGGATCAAAAAAGACCTTGCTGTGATTTATGTCATAGAGTGTTCTGCCTATGTTTTCCTCTAAGAGTTTGATAGTGTCTGGCGTTACATTTAGGTCTTTAATCCATTTTGAGTTTATTTTTGTGTATGGTGTTCATTCTTTTTCATTTAGCTGTCCAGTTTTCCCAGCACCACTTACTGAGGATTTTTCCCTAAGAGGTAAAAAGACCAGAAATCTAGACGACTGGTTGTGACAGGAAGTACGTTCTTAAGTGCTTCTCACAATTTTTATGTTCTTATATTCTTTCTTTATGGGGTCTTTTTTTTTTTTTTTTTTTTTTTTTGTGGTACGTGGGCCTCTCACTGCTGTGGCCTCTCCCGTTGCGGAGCACAGGCTCCGGACGCGCAGGCTCAGCGGCCATGGCTCACGGGCCCAGCCGCTCCGCGGCATGTGGGATCCTCCCGGACCGGGGCACGAACCCATGTCCCCTGCATCAGCAGACGGACCTTCAACCACTGCGCCACCAGGGAAGCCCTATGGGGTCTTTATTGAGCCTTATTTTGTGAAAATGGAAAATATGGTTATTTTGCTGACATTACAGAATTTTGATACATCCTCAGTTTTTTCATTTTTCTACACTGAACAATTTGTCTGTGATATGGGAAAGACCTCATATCTCTAATAAACCACTCAGTGTCAGTGAATAGTAAGAAAAGAAGGAATATCAAATGGAGTCATCCCATGGTCCATTTACCCAAAATTTCTTCTTTGTTAGTTGCACAAAGGAAAGAACTGCTGGCAGAAGGGAATTACACTACACAAAATGATTTTGAAACATGAAGAGTTTAAAACTCTCTTGGATTCCTAATTTTTATTTTAAAAAATTCACTTTGGAGGGAATTCCCTTCCAGTGGTTAGGACTCTGCACTTCCACTGCAGTGGGCATGAGTTTGATCCCTGGTCGAGGGGAGCTAAGTTTCCTACAAGCCACAGGGCACGACCAAAATAAAAATTCACGCTGGTAACTTTTTTTCTTTAAGATTTTTTTTCTTGATGTGGACCATTTTTATTTTATTTTATTTTATTTATTTATTTAAATGGTTCTTTTCTCATTTTTTAAAAGATTTTTATTATTTATGGCTGCGTTGAGTCTTCATTGCTGCATGCGGGCTTTCTCTCGTTGCAGTGAGTGGGGGCTACTGTTCGTTGCGGTGTGTGGGCTTCTTGTTGCGGTGGCTTCTACAGCACAGGCTGTAGATGTGCAGGCTTCAGTAGTTGTGGCAGGTGGGCTCAGTAGTTGTGGCTCTGGGTCTCTAGAGCACAGACTCAGTAGTTGTGGCACACGGGCTTAGTTGCTCTGCGGCATGTGGGATATTCCCGGACAAGGGCTCGAACCCGTGTCCCCTGCATTGGCAGGCGGATTTTTAACCACTGCACCACCAGGGAAGTCCCTGATATGTACCACTTTTAAAGTCTTTATTGAATTTGTTTCAGCATTGCTTCTGTTTTATATTTTGGTTTTTTGGCCGCGAGGCATGTGGGATCTTAGCTTCCCGACCAGGGATCAAACCTGCACCCCCTGCATTGAAAGGTGAAGTCTTAACTACTGGACTGCAAGGGAAGTCCCATGTTGGTGACTTTTTAATTTCAGCTTTTATGAGTTGAATGACAGTGCTTGATTTTTGGTTTTTGTTTGTTTGACAATGCTTGTTTTATTCTACCCACTCAAACTCTGTACTTCATCGACTTTCTGTTATTCGGTATAATCTGCCTTTTGAGAGACCAAGGAAACTCACCAGAGCATATTCAGGAGCTTGCTCCCTAAGCTTGGAGAAAAGCCATGAGTGTGACAGTTACCACTTAACAGAAGTCCAGATCTTTGTATTTCAGCCACTTTCAGTAAAATCTGTACTGTAGAGAGGAAAACAGCCTATTTCTATTCTTGCATTATAGGTTAGGCTGTATAGCTCCTCTGGTTTGAGCAGAGAGGTCCTTGGATGCCCTAGGTATTTGGGACTCGTTGCAAATACCCTAGGACCAAAACTTGCAATTATATAGTGTTTTCCCGTGGAGTATTTTTCTTCTTTTGATTTGAGTTAATGATCATTCCTAGTTATTGGATTCATTTTCCAAAAGTAGAAGCATATTTCCTCATTTTTTTGTGTAGTTCACAATGCAGTGGATACAGACAGAACACTTAAAAAAAATTTATTGAAGTATTGGTGATTTATAGTGTCTTGTTAATTTCTGCGGTACAGCAAAGTGATGCTTCCCTCCTTCACCCCCCTCCCCCTTGGCAACCACAAGTCTGTTCTTACAGACACAACACATTTTTAAGGTCAATCTGATTATGACATTTTTTTCCCATCGCTTTATTAAAAGTCTAGACAACCAGCAAAACAAATCAAGTCCTGATCTGTAACTGATTTGCTTGCTGATTTCCATGTAGTAAATACTGCTATCGGGCTTCCCTGGTGGCGCAGTGGTTGAGAGTCCGCCTGCCGATGCAGGGGACACGGGTTAGTGCCCTGGTCCGGGAAGATCCCACATGCCGCGGAGCGGCTGCGCCCGTGAGCCATGGCTGCTGAGCCTGCGCGTCCGGAGCCTGTTGCTCCGCAACGGGAGAGGCCAGAACGGTGAGAGGCCCGTGTACTGCAAAAAAAAAAAAAAAAAAATTAAGCTTTTGAAAAAGGGTTTATAATTTAATATTTGAGCGTTTGGTTTTTTTTTTTTCAACATAAAAAGAACCCTGAAGGTAAAATTGACATTTAGTTGAGAAATTGGTTTTGCTAAGATTTCAAGTGCTTTTCATCAGTACACCTCTGTAAAGACTGGGTGTAGTGGCAAATTGCAAGAAAATTGTAATTGCCCCTTTTTCTTTTGTTGAATTACTTTTTTAAGATGATAAATTATCAAACCAGAGTACATTTTAACTTTTGGTGACTAGTGCAGAAAGCATTGAACAGATTTATACCTGACCAAAATGAAGCCTTTGGAGAGAGTTGGAAATAGAACGCTGGATTTTAAGGTTTTTTGTTTTTTGTCTTCCTGTGATGGACTCTGCTTTTTGGTTGCCATTTATTATTTTATTTTAAATACCAAACCTAATATCATTATCTCTTCTTTATTTAGGTTCGATTAGTGATAGTGGATGGTATTGCTTTTCCTTTTCGTCATGACCTAGATGACCTATCCCTTCGTACTCGGTTACTAAATGGCCTAGCGCAGCAAATGATCAGCCTTGCAAATAACCACAGATTAGCTGTAAGTATTACTACTAAAGGGAGTTTTATTATAAAGTCAAGATTATATAAAATGTTAAAGTCTAGGGAATTCCCTGGCAGTCTAGTGGTTAGGATTTCATGCTTCCACTGTAGGGGGCACAGTGGTCCCCTGGTCAGGGAACTAAGATCCCGCATGCCACACAGCATGACCAAACATAAATAAATAAATAAAAGTAAAAAAATAAAATGTTACAGTCTAGAAATAGCAAAAATAGAATTTGCTTGACTAAAAGCAAATAATATAGATATACAGTTCTGAATGTAGTTTTGTTTTGGTTTGGTTTCTATAAAAAATATTAAATCCAGTCATAAGTGTTGTATATCAGTTTTCCTGGCAAATAAAAAGCATAATCAAGATGCCATATTATAAAAATGGACTTTGATAAAGAAATGCCATCTTTGATAATTGCATTGTTTTCTTTGTAACATACTTGACGTTTTTCAGGTAAGCTCTTCCAACATCCCTATTTTTCTTTTACTCTTGAGTCTTTGATTATTACATAGTGTATAATCACAGACTCGGATAGAAAAATTACATAGTGTAAACAACCTAGATGTTTAGAGGTGGAGCTAACACTTCTAGATTTGTAGTGTGAGGAGAGACATAAGGATAAGTTCAGAAGTAAAGAGATAAAAGGAGTGAGGTAGGGGATTCCCTGGTGGTCCAGTGGTTAGGACTCTGCACTTCCACTGCAGTGGGTGCGAATTCGATCCCTGGTCGGGGAACTGAGATCCTGCGTGCTGTGTGTTTGTGGCCAAAAAAAACCCAAAACAAAAACAAACAAAAAAAAGGAGTGAGGTAAAAACTTTTTTTTATTGCCTGTTTTCACTTCTCTCTTTGCAACCTCATCCTACCACTGACACAAATATACACACTTGTCTGGGAGGGAGATGGGAGAAGATCAAACTGCTTACCTTGATTTTCTTGTCTTCACCACCAATTAGAGTCCTTTGCACAAGGCTGTAATACATCATATGTAAATAACTCCTCAATAAAATAATTTCAAAACATACATTTTTTCTTTTGAGTTTTTAGATTTTTTTTGCCATATGCTGAAAACATAGTGTCCTGTCTTTGAATTATTTCTTGGCATTAATTTGTAATTTAGCATTCTATTAATATCAGTGAAGAGTCCCCAGTAGGGGGCACTCAAAGCTAATGGGTTGCATAGTTCCTTAGGTTTTTGTTTTTTAACAGAAATAGCTTCATCTTTTCTGATTAAAAAAGTAATCTAGGGAGTTCCCTGGTGGTCTAGTGGTTAGGATTCCAGGCTTTCACTGCCATGGCCTGGGTTCAATCCCTGATTGGGGAACTGATATCCTGCAAGCTGTGCTGCACGGCTCAGCCAAAAAAAAAAAAAAAGTAATCTAAATAACAACATGGAATACTATGCAGTGTTTAAGAAGAGTAATGTAAATATACATGCACTAACATGGAAGAAAATATATCCAGATATATGAGTAAGTGAAAAAATTCAACTTACATAATAATATATTTAGTGTGATCCCAATTTTTTTTTTTTTTTTTGCGGTAGGCGGGCCTCTCACTGTTGTGGCCTCTCCCGTTGTGGAGCACAGGCTCCTGACGTGCAGGCTCAGCGGCCGGGGCTCACGGGCCTAGCCGCTCCACGGCATGTGGGATCTTCCCGGACCGGGGCACAAACCCGTGTCCCCTGCATCGGCAGGCAGACTCTCAACCACTGCGCCACCAGGGAAGCCCTGTGATCCCAATTTTTGAAGAAAACAGAAGTTATATATGTGCATTTATATTTATACATATGAAGAAAAAGATCTGAAAGGACCAAAACATTTACAGTAGCTACTTCTAGAGGTAGGACTTTGTGGGTTGAGTGTATACTTTCTCGTCTTAGTTTATAAATTCTTCTTTGTTTGATTTTTAATTTCCCAGTTAGCATCTATAGAAGCATGTATGACCTTTGCTAATAAGTACATTTTACAATTTTAAGTTATATTTGCTTGCTGTAAAAAAAGTTTTAAGCAATCGAAAGTGTAGAAAGTAAGCAATTATATTATCTATTACCCAGAGATGATTATTGTTGAGTTTGTTGTATATATTTTTCCAAACTTATTCTGTGTAAACATATACATATTTTTAAGTGAAATCATATTAAAATCAATCAAGCAAACAGTTGTTTTTTACTTAATATACTATGAACCTCTTCCCATACATACTACTTTATAAATGTATCTTACCTTAACATCTATATAGTATTCTACTGTATGGTTGTGGCATAGTTTTTTAACCACCTCTCTCTCTATTGATCGTCTTTAAAGTTGGCTCCAGTGTTTCACCATGTAAAACACCATGTAAAACACTGGAGTCAACAACTTTATATATGCTTCTTTGTCCGTGTGTCCAGTCATTTCTGAAAGTATTAAGCCAGTGAGATATCCCTATTTTTAAACCTTTTGTAATATATTATCAAATTGCCCTCAGAAAGCATATCCCAAAGTATATGCTCTACAACAATGAATGGGAATCCTTTCTTTTTCTTTTTTTTTTTCAGTTCAGTGGGGAAAAGATAGAATTTTATTTATTTTGTTTATTTGAATAATATAAAGAACTCCCATATAACCTTTCCCAAGGTTTGCTTTTTCATTCTTTTTCTCTCTCCCCACTCTCTTTCTATACATACACAAACACACACACAGAGTTTATGTATATATTTTTCTGAACACTTTGAAAAGAGTTGCATATATCATATCCTTTTATCTGATAATATTCAGTGTGTATTTCCTAAGAACAAGAAATATTCTCATATGTGTCCACAGTATAGTTATCAAATGTAGGAAATTTAATATTGATACAGCACTTTAGTATATAATCCATATTCCTGTTCTGTCAATTATCCCAATGATGTCCTTTACAGCAAATTTTTCCCATTCTTTTTGCCAACTGGAATCGCATATTGCCTTTAGATGTTGTATCTCTTTAGTTGCCTTTCTTTGTTTTTGTGACATTGCTGTATTGAAGAATAGAAGCCAGTGATTTTAGAGATTATCTCTTAATTTTGGGTTTCTGTGGGGACTTCCCTGGCCGTCCAGTGGTTAAGACTCCGTGCTCCCAATGCAGGGGCACGGGTTCAATCCCTGGTTGGGGAACTAAGATCCCACATGCCACATGGCTTGGCAAAAAAAAAAAAGTTACAATTTTGGGTTTCTGTGATGTTTCCTCTTGATTAGATTCCAATTAAACTTTTTTTCTAAAATAGAAGGTAGACTTTTTTTTTGAGATATTTTGATTTACAATATTATGTTAATAACATGCATGAGAATTCTTGTTTTCCCACTTCTTTACCAACTTTGAGTCTTTTAAGTCTTTGCAGACTGATACGGAGAGAGTCCTTCTAGAGGTGCATTTATTTGATTATTATCAGAAAAAAATTTAACAGCTCTATTAGATATAATTAACATAGCATAAAATTAACCCTTTTAAATCATAGTTCAGTGCTTTTTAGTATATTTGCAGAGTTGTGCAACCATCACAGCTATCTAATTTTAGAACATTTCCGTCACCCCCAAAAAGAACTCCCTTACCCATTAACCATCATTCCCCATTGCACCCTCCCTTCAGCCACTAACAACCACTAGTCTGCTTTCTGTCTCTATGGATTTGTCTTTTTGGATATTTTATATAAATAGAATCATACAATATGTGGTCTTTTATGTCTGGCTTCTTTTTTTTTTTTTTTTTTTTTTTGCTGTATGAGGGCCTCTCACTGTCGTGGTCTCTCTCGTTGCAGAGCACAGGCTCCAGACGCGCAGGCTCAGTGGCCATGGCCCGTGGGCCCAGCTGCTCCGTGGCATGTGGGATCTTCCCGGACCGGGGCATGAACCCGTGTCCCCTGCATCGGCAGGCAGACTCTCAACCACTGCGCCACCAGGGAAGCCCACAGAAGTATTTTTAAAGCAGTGAAGTTTATAATTTTAAAGTGATTATTACTGCACTATTTTTTTTAAATTAATTAATTAATTTATTTTTGGCTGCGTTGGGTCTTCCTTGCTGCGCGCGGACTTTCTCTAGTTGCGTTGCTGTGCGTGGACTTCTCATTGCGGTGGCTTCTCCCGTTGTGGAGCACCAGCTCTAGGCGTGCAGGCTCAGTAGTTGTGGCGCTCGGGGCTAGTTGCTCCGTGGTATGTGGCATCTCCCAGACCAGGGCTCGAACCCTTGTTCCCTGCATTGGCATGCAGATTCTTAACCACTGCGCCACCAGGGAAGTCCCCACTTCACTATTTTAAGACCCATTCTTTTTTAATTTTTTTGGCCGTGCTGCGCAGCTTGCAGGATCTCAATTCCCTGACCAGGGATTGAACCCCAGGCCATGGCAGTGAAAGCCCATAATCCTATCCACTAGTCCACTAGGGAACTCCCAAGACTCATTCTTTAGGAGCTTGGAGTAATCACACAGTAATTTTCATTTATGTCATGGTAAACCCAACATTTTTGCAGAAATACTGTTAATTATAAGTATATGCTAACAATGCAAATTCTTATTTTGGGATGTTGAACAACTGGTAAGCCAGTATGTCTATTTACAATTTCCTCAAGATGTGTAATGGATAATGTGTAAGATGTGTAATATTCTCTAAGCCAATGCTGTCTGGTAGAGCTTTCTACAGAGAAGAAAATGCTCAGGACTTCCTTGGTGACACAGTAGTTTAGAATCCATCTGCCAATGCAGGGTACACGGGTTTGATCCCTGGCCTGAGAAGATCCCACATGTCATGGAGCAACTAAGCCTGTGCGCCACAACTACTGAGCCTGTGCTCTAGAGCCCACAAGCCACAACTACTGAGCCCACGTGCCGCAACTACTGAAGCCTGCGCGTCTAGAGCCTGTGCTCTGCAACAGGAGAAACCACCGCAGTGAGAAGCCCACCTACCGCAATGAGGAGTAGCCCCCACTCGCTGCAACTAGAGAAAGCCTGAGCACGGCAACAAAGACCCAATGCAGCCAAAAAAAGAAAAAAAGATGAAAATGCTCAGTCTGATATAGTAGTTCCATGGGTGTTGAGCACTTGAAATGTGGCTAATGCTGCAGAGGAAGTGAATTTCTAGTTTTAATTAATTTAGTTTTAAAAAGCTGTATGTGGCCCATGGCTGCAGAATTGAATAGTGCACCTTTAACCAAAAAGTGTTGGTGTGAGTAAATATCCCAGTTGCTAAAGATTAAACACTTGATAGTGTGTAAAGAGTATTGTTCAACATGTTGTGGATGCCAGTAAGACATATATTTCAGTGAATTACCAATTTAAATTACTGCTTAGCTTGTTCTGAGATACCTGGAATAAGGTAACACATGGGAAAACCACTATGGCACTTAAGGGGAGAGGAACTAAGAGGAAGTGCTGTCATCCAGTTTGTGCTTGACTGAGATCTAGATGGATCACAGATTTCTCCTTCGTAGATAAACAGAAACTTTAGGGTGTTGACCACTGTGGTGGGTACAGCCAAACAGCCTTTTCTTTTCAGTTTTCTTAAGAAATAGATGACTTTTTTTTTTTTTTTAGATGACTTTTTTAGAGTAGGTATCTTTTATTGCTTTTCTTAGAAGTTCTTTATCAGTTTCAGCTTGAAGTAGTATCTGTCTTATTTCTGGAGGGAAGATCTGTATTGGAACAATGTTTAAAATAACCATTTCTGGAGAATTTTAGATGAGAAGGTGCCAGATAATCTGACTTTTACTATATTAAGGTAGCCTTAAACACTTTCTTTATCTCTACTCTAAAATTACTATCTTTCGGTACTTCCCTGGAGGTCCAGTGGTTAAGACTCCGTGCTTCCACTGCAGGGGGCACGGATTCGATCCCTGGTTGAGGAACTAAGATCCCTCATGCCATGCGGTGCAGCCAAAGAATAAGTATATAAAATAAAATTACTATCTTTCTAAACATGGAATCTTTTCTATAGACCACTATTTAATCCAAAAGAATTAGCAATATTTTTAGCCTGGAGGGCATCTGTGAGTAAGGCAACAACTATATCTCTATTACCAGCAGACTAGCATAGTCATAATTTTTGGGTCAGTTGATCTGTTACTGGGTTTTATCTTTTCCCAGTTCTTCTACTTATACTGTGCTCTCTTTATGATTTTAGATCTCTTCTCATAATTCTTTGCCTCAGTTTTTTTCTGTAAAATCATAAATGGTAATACTGTCTCTCCCCTAAAAGTATAAACATTGAGTTATTTATTAAGGATTTTATATTCCTTTGAGTAAATATATTCTAGAGAGGCAACAGTGGTAAAGAACACAGACTCCCATGTTTCCTGTGCTCCTAGTTATGAAGTTTTTACACATGGTCTCTTTAGACCTTTATGTATTATCTACTATATTTTTTTTCTTCCATTATCACAATAAGAACTTCTTTGTTCTAGTCTGTTAAAAAATGTTTTATATTCAGTAGAATCATGTATTCAGATAATTTTACTCATTTTTATGGGTAATATCTAAAAAATATATGAGAAAAGTTTTCATTACCTACATATATCTTCCTTTAAATTAGATTATATTCAGAATACTAAAATCACGTGACTATTTACTTGCTAAATTTGGGAGGAGACTCACCTAATTTTCTCACGTTTTGTTTTTGTAGGTAATTTTAACCAATCAGATGACAACAAAGATTGATAAAAATCAGGCCTTGCTGGTTCCTGCACTGGGTAGGCAATTAATCAAATAAACATTTTTAGTTAAATACATTTTTTTCTACCTCTTTCATTTGATACTTGTTGAGTACTGTAAGCTCCATGAAAGTAGAGAAGACTGTCTTATTCACTGATAAATCTTAGTGTGGAGCACAGTGCCTTTAGATACTGACTCATCCTTTCAGTTGTTTAACATTTATTGAGCATCTACTCTCTGGCAACTCTTGTGTCAGGTACTTAGCATATAAATATTCATAAGATGACTCCCTCAGAAAGCGCAGTCTTAGGAGGAGTGGTGAATCCATTTAAATACAAATCAAACTGTAATGAATAGGCTTATGACTCTAACCTTACTCGTGGCTTTGTTAGAACACAGTGCTTCAAGGTTTATTTGTACTAAAATCTTTAAGAATATTCTGTCAGAGCTTTTGCTTTTCTTCTGGTGGTCTGAAATACGTTAGTAAGCCTGATGATAAGGAAGATTGACAAATATGTTGACTCGAACTATAAAGTTTTCTAAAAGAAAATAGAGGATAGTGATAATGATCTGCAGTATTGCCACAGATAGGTGAAAATCTATTAATCTCAGGATGTTACCCATGTACCAGGTTTTTTGAAACCAGATATACTTTTGTTATGTTAAATTAAGCAAAGTAAAACTGTATTTGGTCAGAGGCATTCTGAGAGACTTATAACTCAGTCAGTTACCATGTTCTTTTTCCCTCAGGGGAAAGTTGGGGGCATGCTGCTACAATACGACTAATCTTTCATTGGGACCAGAAGCGAAGGTCAGTATAGAAATAAGTTAAAAATTCTGAGTATTGGGTTCGTTACACTGAACACTTATCAGTTTCTTAGAGCTAGTCCAGTGGATGAGATCTACAGTGCCCCATGAACTAAAGCTTTTGTTGCCTTCATTACCTAGAGCAAACATAGAAACGTTGTTATACTGCACATTTAACGACCTAGGAAATTCTTCGGAATATTGAAATGATGGGGTGCTCCTGAAATGAGTAGGTGGCCAAAGAATGCTACCTTCTAAAGCTCTTTGAAATCAAGTACCATTTATTAACCACGCAGAGGGAGGTAGGTACTCTGTGTTCCTGGAAGGGATTGAAAGAAGAGTAAAATCAGGACAAAAGGAAAACTTTTGAGGTTAGCTTTAGGTTATGTGGAAAATAGGATGGTTTTTCTTAGTTTGTTAATGTATTTCCTGTGTGAAATTGTGTCTGTTTTTGTTTTCTTTTATATTTTCCTGTCCTACATTTATTATCCAGTTACTTACTTGCCTTTCACAAGTATTGTTCTTTAAAATAAAACTGTGGCAGCATGAAACCTTTGTTTTTAAAGCTGCTGAGCAAGTGAACAAACCACCTTTCATTTTTTTTAAATAGGCAATTGAAAGCCGTGGAGTCTTTTATTCTATACTTCTAGAAATGTTAGATTTATGCCAACATCTCTGCTTTGAAGTTAATTGGTATAACCTAGAGAACTTGGTTTGGAAATACTCCAATAAAATAGGGAAATTGAGACAGCATGTGGGCAAAAATGGAAAAAAGGATTGCTTAAAGACATATTGAGTCTGGTCAGAGATACTATCTATTTCTTTTTCTGCATTTCTTCATTCTTGTACAAAGTGAAAAAAATCAAGCCTGACCAAGTTAGGTTTTACTGACCCTGAGCTCATAGCTGACCCTATTATATTTGTATACATCTTTTATAACTAGTTCATGCAGTTTGTGTCTCTTTTAAAGCTGGCATTTCCAAAGACCTCAGGTAACTTTTTTTCTCCATGATACATAGTGCTTTACATTCAACTCCCGTCCCTCCAATTCTGTAAATAAGTCATTGTGTACTGGATTCACAAAAGCAATTCTTTTCTCAGCAAAAAAACCCTATTGTAAAGATTTGGCAGCAGTTCTCCAGATGAGAGTCTTTTGAACATATCGCTTATATTTTCCCAGATTTAGGTTTCTGGAAAGCACATCCCACTATTTAAATGTTATTAGAAGTTCCCCTTGAGCTAGTATACAGTAGTAGTCTTCCACTATTATTCTAGTATTACATACTCACTAATAGAATACATCTAAGAAGTGAGAAAAATGATAGGAGCAGAGAAAGATGTTTCTTTCATCTTTTTATGCATTCGTCAGAAGGAGAAGTTTGCTGCCTTTGTCAAATTCTAGAAGTTAGCATTGGTTAGGCACCCATGAGATCAGAAAACCATGCTTACTTTCTTAAGAGTTAACCATTTTATGACTTCAGCTTCTTACTAATCTTTCCCAAGAAATTAGAGAGTGGCGTAGAACACTGACATTGAAGAGATAGATTTAGGGGAAATGTGCTGTTCTGTGACTTTTTACCTGTATCCCATACTATCATTTTAATAAGTGCTTGCTTGTGCTAGGTATTTAACTGGGCACCTTGTATACAACATTTCATATAATCCCTTCAATAACTATTTAAAAAAATTAAATATAGTTGATATACACTATTATGGAAGTTACAGGTATACAGTATAGTGATTCACAATTTTTAAAGGTTATGCTCCATTTATAGTTATTATAAAATATTGGCTATATATGCTGTGTTGTACAGTGTATCCTTGTAGCTTATTTTATACATAGTAGTTTGTACCTCTTAATCCCCTACTCCTGTATTGCCCCCTCCTTCTCCCCACTGGTAACCACTAATTTATTCTCTATATCTGTGAGTCCTTCAATAACTTAGAAAACGCTGTACCGATTATCACTAGCAGTGAGAAGATCAAGGCACAGAAAGATTAAAAAGTAGTAAATAATAGCTACCATTTTTTGAATATTTATTAACTGTTCTTTATTATGCTAAGTGCTCTGTGTATGTATATATATAATTTCATTTTATTTTCCAAATAACTATGAAATAGGTAGTAGTATCCACATATTTTAGCTGACTTTATAATAGAGTCCATTCCTTTTCTCCTATAATTGCTGTTTCTATAATGTAATTGTATTATTGCATTGATTGCCAGCGAATCTGAAGGTATAGCTCTTATCCTCCTTTTTAGGTAAAAACCTTTTTCTCCAAACTGCTTTTTTTCCTAGGCTGTAGATATATGATAAGTAGTGTACATACTTTATAGAATCAGAATAAGTTGACCTCATTTAATAAAATCAACATAGTTTTGTTCTTCATTGTTTGAAATCTGATATCTTTAAGTTATTAAAGTTATATGAAATCTTGTATGTGTTTTAAAATTTAGTTTACCTTGAAAGGATGGAAATAGAAACTCATGCTGGGGGAAAATAGTTATAAAAATGAACACTTATAGTTTGAGCAGAAAACTAAAGACCTTGACTAGCCACATTTATATTGAGAATTGAATTTAAGTGTTCCGCCTCATGCCCCAGTCCCCATCTTCACTAGAAACGCCTGATTTTTACCCTTTGATTAATAATGGAATAACATTCCAATAGTTATTAAGAGAAATACTTTTGTCTCTGTCCGGTATGTTGTGTGGGTTTTCCTCCAGTTTGCATATTCATGATAAGATGAGGCCAAGATTGTTCAGAATTATACCACTGTTTGCCAAGGAGATCTGGTGGTAGAGTGGAGTAATACATCAACACCCCCGCACAGTGTTTCATATGTGTCTCAGTTTTAAAGCACAAATGGTGCTTCTGTCTTGTTTCTTCCTGACCTAAACTATGTAGTTCAGCCATATGTTAAGCTTCATCTCAGCTGGGGCCATGAGCCAAGTGATTCTTTGGTTTAGTTTGTTGTTTAAAAAGATCTCTTGAGGGCTTCCCTGGTGACGCAGTGGTTGAGAGTCCGCCTGCCGATGCAGGGGACACGGGTTCGTGCCCTGGTCCAGGAAGATCCCATATGCCGTGGAGTGGCTGGGCCTGTGGGCCATGGCCGCTGAGCCTGCACATCCGGAGCCTGTGCTCTGCAACGGGAGAGGCCACAGCAGTGAGAGGCCCGCGTACCACAAAAAAGAAAAAATCTCTTGAGATGCAGACGTGAAATATAAATTTTATTTTTACCTAGAAATTTGAGGAAGATTTTCAACCTTAATACTTAATGCCCATTTGATGTTAGGATTATTAATAAACATATAAATGCTTCTTAAAATCTTATTTGCTTTTTAATAATTTTCTCAGAAAAGTTGGATGTACTGGGTACCTTTTTGGACATATGGTGATATGAGGTGATTTAGATACTACTTTTTCAGAAGGTTAGCTAATTTTTGTTTCATTGAATCAAAAAGTGTGATTTTTTTTGGGGCTTCCCTGGTGGCGCAGTGGTTGAGAGTCCGCCTGCCAATGCAGGGGACACGGGTTCGTGCCCCGGTCCGGGAAGATCCCACATGCCGCGGAGCGGCTGGGCCCGTGAGCCATGGCCGCTGAGCCTGCGCGTCCGGAGCCTGTGCTCCGCAACGGGAGAGGCCACAACAGTGAGAGGCCCGCGTACCACAAAACAAACAAACAAAAACAAAAGTGTGATTTTTTTAATAAGATAGATTTAAATACTCCATGCCTCTATTTTTTCTGTTTTATTTTGCGTTAAAGATAGACCATCAGCCCTAAAGCATTGTAAAAGTTGATGATTTCACTCCCTAACACAATTATTCTTATATTACATATTACTTAACAGTTATTTTATTTATGCAGACAGTTGCTATTACAAAGATATGACATTTTGGATTCTTCTATTCTCATCCTGAAAGAACAAACCTAAAAGCTAATGGATGATGGTCTCTGATTGCTTCTCTTTTGAATTATGCCTGAGTAGGGGCCAATTTCAAAATTAAGAGAGTACCATCATAAACCAAGATGTCTTTTTGAATTATTTTTGAAAACAAATCAACATTATATGACATTTAAAGAAATGATCTGTTTAACTCTGAGAGGCTATGATTTTTCTCTAAGTTAGAATCCTTATTTTGTACAGTTATATCAGTTGTTTAAAATTGTGGTAAAGTAGGGAATTCCCTGGCGTCCAGTGGTTAGGACTCTGCACTTCCACTGTAGGGGGGCACAGGTTCGATCCCTGGTCAGGGAACTAAGATCCTGCATTCTGCGTGCTGCGGCCAAAAAAAAAATTGTGGTAAAGTATACGTAACATAAAATTTACCATTTTAACCATTTAAGTGTACGATTCTGTGGCACGAAGTACATTCATATTATTTTACAGTCATCACCACCATCCATCTCCAGACCTTTTTCATCTTCCCAAACTGAAACTCCATGCTTATTAAATACTAATTCCCCATCCTCCCCTCCTACCAGCCCCTGGGAACCACCATTCTACCTTCTGTCTCTATGAATTTGACTGCTCTAGGCACCTCGTATAAGCAGAAGCATACAATATTGGTCCTTTGTGACTGGCTTTATTTGACTTAGCGTAAAGTCTTCAAGGTTCATTGTAGCATATGTCAGAATTCCTTTCCTTTTTAAGACTGAGCAATATTCCATGGTATGTATATACCACCTTTTGTTTATCCATTCATCTGTCAGACACTTGGGTTGCTTCTACCTTTTAGCTATTGTGAATAAATTATATCAGTTTTAAAGTAATTTTTAAAAGACACTTTAAAAGTTTTTGCTTAGGGACTTCCCTGGCGGTCCAGTGATTAAGACCCCATGCTTCCACTGCAGGGGGTGCGGGTTTGATCCCTGGTCAGGGAACTAAGATCCCACATGCCACATGGTGCGGCCAAAAAAAAAAAAAAATTTTTTTTTCTTATACAGTTGACCAGTGAACAACAAGGGTTTGAATTGCATGGGTCTACTTATAGGCAGATTTTTTTCAATAAATGTAGTATCTGTATTTTCATTTTACAGATCTTTAAGTGTGGGGAAGAGTTTTTTTGTGTTCAATTAGAGATCAGAGTATGTGGAGTTAAAAGAGCTAGGGTTTGAGTCCTGATTCTATCTAAACTGTTTCAGCTTCCTGCCTTTGGGTGACTCATTTATCAATTCCTTTGTTTTTGAAGCAGAGTATTTGGATTTTGGACTGCACGGGGTTGGTGCCCCTAACCCCTGCATTGTTCAAGGGTCAACTGTATTTGTTGCTGTTACGGTATTTGAGCATAGTTAATAAGAGTTTAGAATTTTATTTCTCAACTACTTTCAGCTTTCAGTTTTATCTTATTTACTTTGTAGAGTACACAATAAAATCATACCTAAACAGACCTTGTCCTGTTTTGACAGCGATTTTTCTGAACATAAGCATTTTGAAAGAATGTGTTTTCCTAGATTATTTGTATTAGTATAATATGAGTATGTGTTCCTCATTTAAATACCAAGAAATTGTCTTAATACTTCCATTATAACACGTAAAAAAATACACAAGTACTGTAGAAAGTTTGAAAGATGTAGATAACCAAACAAAAAAACAACTTTTACCTTGTAACAACAACTTAACTTTTTGATTGTAGTTTTATATTTCTTTATTTATTTTGGCTGCGCCAGATCTTAGTTGCAACATGCATGCGGGATCTAGTTCCCCGACCAGGGATCGAACCCAGACCCCCTGCATTGGGAGCACGGAGTCTTACCCACTGGACCACCAGGGAAGTCCCTTTGATTGTAGTCTTTTAGTAATTTTTCTATATAATGTATATGTACAAACTTATTCATAAATGTGGGCTCATACAGTATAACTTATACTTCATATATTATTAATATTTTCCAATCTCATTAAATATTTTCTTCCACTTTATTTTCTTAAGTGTAAATAGTATCTTGTCATGTATAAAATAATTTATTTGAATCAGTCATTGGCCTTTTTGGTTGTTTTAAAATTTCACTTATGTAAACAAATCTATTGTGGGTTTTTTTTTTTTTAATTTATTTTTATTTTTATTTTATTTTTGGCTATGTTGGGTCTTTGTTGCTGCACGCGGGCTTTCCCTAGTTGCGGCGAGCGGGGGCTATTCTTCGTTGCAGTGCGCGGGCTTCTCACTGCGGTGGCTTCTCTTGTTGTGGAGCCCGGGCTCTAGGCGCATGGGCTTCAGTAGTTGTGGCACATGGGCTCTGTAGTTGTGGCTCGCGGCTGTAGAGCACAGGCTCAGTAGTTGTGGCGCATGGGCTTATTTGCTCCGCAGCATGTGGGATCTTCCCAGACCAAGGCTCGAACCCGTGTCCCCTGCATTGGCAGGCGGATCCTTAACCACTGTGCCACTGGGGATGCCCCTATTGTTATTATATGTAATAATTATAACATGTATACATATAGCTCTTGTTTTAAGGGAGTATTTTTGATATTTCTTTGCTTTCTGTGTTCTTAGAGAACAAAATAATAAAATTATAATTAAAAGCTATGAATTTAAATTATGAAATCAGTCTTCTGAACTAATTAATTAAGATCACGTGTTTGTGTATATTTATTCTTTTTCTCTAAGCAGGTTGGCAACATTGTACAAATCACCAAGCCAGAAGGATGCTACAGTACCATTTCAAATCACAGTCAGTATTATTTGATTAGAGTGGGATTTTGGTGTTAGTGGGCAGTAATTATCTCAAGAGAGCATTTACAAATTGCTTCTGTTAACTTCTGTAGGCAGCAAGCATATTTGAGGACAGCTTTTGATGCTTAGAACATTATCCCCAAAATAGTAGTATATGTAAAGAATTCTCTAGTCACAATTAAACTGAGATTTATTCTTAAGAACAGAGGAAATACTTATTTATAGGGGAGTGTGTTCCATGCCATGTGTAATGTCAGGATATTAGATTTTTAAAGTGAAGGTCGTTAAAGATTTTCAGAAAAGAAAAAAATACCAGCATTACTCATTTTGATCTATCATAGTCATCAAATATATCCCACTTTTTTCTTTTTTTATTGAAGTATAGTTGATATGTAATATTATGTAAGTTACACGTGTACATTATAGTGATTCACAGTTTTTAAAGGTTATACTCCATTTATAGTTATTGTAAAATACTGGCTATATTCCCCATGTTGTACAATAATATCCTTGTAGTTTATTTTATGCATAGTGTTGTAGTTTGTATATCTCAATCCCCTACCTCATTATTGCCCCTCCCCACTTTCCTCTTCCCACTGGTGACCACTAGTTTGTTCTCTGTATCTAAGTCTGCTTCTTTTTTGTTGTATTCACTAGTTTCTTGTTATTTTTTTAGATTCCACATATAAGTGAAATATATCCCACTTTAAAGTGTTAATTTTCCAGTAATTTTACATCATAGAAAATAAATTTTTGGCTAAAAATAATGCATATTTATCAATAGTGTTGAATCAGATATATTCTTAGTGTCTCATTTTTTAAGGACAAAAACAGAAATAGAAGGAGATTCTGAAACTGAATTATCTACTTAGTCTTTGCACTGCCCAGGTGCATTTAAAGTATCTAATCGAGACATTTTATTTTAGAGTATGTATTTTTATTGGGGTATAGTTGTTTTACAATGTTGTGTTAGTTTCTATTGTACAGCGAAGTGGAGTTCCCTGTGCTATACAGCAGGTTCTCATTAGTTATCTGTTTTATACGTATTAGTGTATATATGTCAATCCCAATCTCCCAATTCATTAGAGTATTTAATTGTGAAAATATTTCTAAAGTACCTAAGTAATTAGTGCATGTTAATTCCTTTCACCTCTTCTAATAGAGCCACTGTAAAGTTTGTTAGGATTGACTTTTAGAGGATATTTTTATAATGTACTATATTTCTGTGTATGTGTATGTATAAGTAAAAACATACACATACTCTAGATAAAAATTACCCTATTATAGCCCTGGCTATCTTTGAGGTTTATCCTCTTCATTCACAGTGGTTGATAACTTCTATCCCAAGAATAAAGTAGCTCTTTTATCAATTACTTTAAAATATTTGGAAGACCAGTTGTTATTTTAGATGTTCTTACAGCATACTTGTATATTTTTTCATTTTGCAGCCTCAGGGATTTAGAGATGCTGTTGTTGCTACTGCATGTTCATTGCAAACAGAAGGTTCATTGAATATCCGGAAGCGGTCACGGGACTCAGAGGAAGAAAAGGAATCCAAAGACTAGTCTCAGAGTATACATATGTATTGATGCTGTGAGAGATGCAGTGCTTACAAGTAGTAGACTCGTTAGTTTAGAATATAAACACTATGGCGTGAATGAATCCAGTCTATATTAAGTGAATGGTGAATGAATGGATCAGGTCTATATTAAGTGAAAATACTTAACAAATAGGATTCTCTGAAAGAGTTTTTCTAAACTAAGCAGTGTTCTACAGTTGTATTTAACCCTGTTTTCATTTTCAGTAACATTCAGTAGAGATGATACAGTTATTGTATTTTGCAAATGTGGAAAGCTGATCGCTTGTGACCAATCTGAATTTAATATTCAGACTGTTTTCTCCTCCTTTCTTTGCCAATTGCCTAGACATTTCTAGGAAGAAAAGGTTTTTTTCACATTCCTATTGTGCTCTCCTCTTTAAATGTAGCTTTGATAATTCTTAAAAATGACATGTTTCTATTATGAAGAAAAGCCAGCACCATGAGTCAGCATATCATTACATTCAGTTTATGAGTAGGATACACATTTTGGATGATCAGTCTGATTTTAGTGACCCCAATCCTAAAATCTAAGTCATTTGTTCATTTTTTAATGTTATTTTGTAACATTAAAGGAAGGACTTTAGAGTTGTTATCCTATCTAGAACATTGACTGGAACATATATCTATGTTGTCAAGTTGATAAGCTCACAGTCATTTATTTCTATATTTTTGAAACATGGTGTGATCCAGTTCTAGGTGTATTGACATTTTCCTTTGAATAATCTTAATACTGCTTGAATAAATTAAAAATTTGGATTCTTGAGTGGTTTCAAAATTTTAAAATGTTTTGGTACCTGGTTCTTAGTGCTTCTTAATTCATTTACAGAATTTACTTTGACTCCCAGTGGAAGAAAATTATTTAAGTAATTGAATATTATATACCGTGACAACCATATTTTCCAGACTTCAGTGACAGTTGGTATTTCCTGTCCCAGACTGAACACTAAATTCATAAAATTTAAAAAATGTAATTATTCTGTAATTGATTATACATAGACTAACCATAGTTGGCAAGGACTTTTTAAAGAATGAAAATAGGCACTGCTAACAGTTATACCAGGACATAAATCAGGACTGTCCCAGGCAAATCAGGCTTATGGTCATCCTAATTATGTAAGACTAATTTCAAATGACTACTTTAGTATGGGATAGCTAATTGTAACTATCTTATTTTTGAGTGCTTTAAGGCATATATATATATATTTTTTTTTTTTTGCGGTACGCGGGCATCTCACTGTTGTGGCCTTTCCCGTTGCAGAGCACAGGCTCCAGACATGCAGGCTCAGCGGCCATGGCTCACGGGCCCAGCCGCTCCGCGGCATGTGGGATCTTCCCGGACCAGGGCACAAACCCACGTCCCTTGCATCGGCAGGCGGACTGTCAACCACTGCGCCACCAGGGAAGCCCCATTTGTTTTTATTATAATTAATGCAGTCATTATAAAAAATTACCTGTCATTTTAATATTCTGTCTACTCAAATCATAACGTCAAGAGAGTAAGGGGGTTGTTAAGTGATAAATATCAGTGTTACCAGGCATCAGATACTGTTAAGAGGTCATTTTATAAAGCATTATAACACTGTACTTTAAAAGAACTATGAGACCCCAAAATGGATTAAAGACCTAAATGTAAGGCCAGACACTATCAAACTCTTAGAGGGAAACATAGGCAGAACACTCTATGACATACATCACAGCAAGATCCTTTCTGACCCACCTCCTAGAGAAATGGAAATAAAAACAAAAATAAACAAATGGGACCTAATGAAACTTCAAAGCTTTTGCACAGCAAAGGAAACCATAAACAAGACCAAAAGACAACCCTCAGAATGGGAGAAAATATTTGCAAATGAAGCAACTGACAAAGGATTAATCTCCAAAATTTACAAGCAGCTTATGCAGCTCAGTATCAAAAAAAACAACCCAATCCAAAAATGGGCAGAAGACCTAAATAGACATTTCTCCAAAGAAGATATACAGATTGCCAACAAACACATGAAAGAATGCTCAACATCATTAATCATTAGAGAAATGCAAATCAAAACTACAATGAGATATCATCTCACACCAGTCAGAATGGCCATCATCAAAAAATCTACAAACAATGCTGGAGAGGGTGTGGAGAAAAGGGACCCCTCTTGCACTGTTGGTGGGAATGTAAATTGATACAGCCACTATGGAGAACAGTATGGAGATTCCTTAAAAAACTAAAAATAGAACTACCATACGACCCAGCAATCCCACTACTGGGCATATACCCTGAGAAAACCATAATTCAAAAAGAGTCATGTACCAAAATGTTCATTGCAGCTCTATTTACAATAGCCAGGACATGGAAGCAACCTAAGTGTCCATCAACAGATGAATGGTTAAAGAAGATGTGGCACATATATACAATGGAATATTACTTAGCCATAAAAGGAAGCAAAACTGAGTTATTTGTAGTGAGGTGGATGGACCTAGAGTCTCATACAGAGTGAAGTAAGTCAGAAATACCGTATGCTAACACATATATATGGAATCTAAGGGGAAAAAGTGGTCACGGAGAACCGAGGGGCAAGGCGTGAATAAAGACACAGACCTACTAGAGAATGGACTTGAGCATATGGGGAGGGGGAGGGGTAAGCTGTGACAAAGTGAGAGAGTGGCATGGACATATATACACTACCAAACGTAAAATAGCTAGCTAGTGGGAAGCAGCCGCACAGCACAGAGAGATCAGCTCGGTGCTTTGTGACCACCTAGAGGGGTGGGAGGGAGGGAGACACGAGGGAAGAGATATGGGAACATATGTGTATGTATAATTGATTCACTTTGTTATAAAGCAGAAACCATTGTAAGGCAATTATATTCTACTAAAGATGTTAAAAAAAAAAATGAGACCCTGAATATTGACAAAGCCAAGTGTATTTCTTTTTGTTTGCAACTCTTTTAAAATAAAATTTTCATACAGCCTTTCAAAGTTGTGCTGCTGAAAAGATATTTTTCTAGTTATAATATACACTTAGTCCGCTTGGGCTGCAGAAACAAAATACCATAGACTTACACAACAGAATTTTCTCATGGTATTTTCTCAGTGTCCCAGTATGGTCTGGTTCTGGTAAGGGCTGTCTTCCTTGCTTGCAGACAGCTGCCTTCTCACTGTTTGCTCACAAGGACTTTCCTAGGTGAATGCGCATAGATAGAGACCGTTCTCTCTTCCTGTCTTATAAGGCCACCAATCCTGTGAGAAATCCACCCTTATAACTTCATTTAACATTAATTACCTCCTAAAAGCCCTATCTCCAAATAGTCACGTTGGAGGTAGGGCTTCAACATATGAATTTTGAGAGGACACATTTCAGTCCATAGCATTCTGCCGCTGGTCCCCGCAAATTCATGTCCTTCTCACATGCAAAATACATTCTATCCCAACAGCCCCCAAAGTCTTAACTCATTCCAGCATCAACTCTAAAGTACAAAGTCTCATTAAAATAACCTCTAAATCAGATACCAGTGAGATTCCAGGTACAGTTCTTTTTTTTTTTTTAATATTTATTTTTTTTTGGTTGTGCCGGGTCTTAGTTGTGGCATGTGAACTCTTAGTTGCGGCATACGTGTGGGATCTAGTTCCCTGACTAGGGATCGAACCCGGGCCGCCTGCGTTGGGAGTGGGGAAGTCCTCAGGTACAGTTCTTTCTGAGGCAGAATTCTTCTCCAGCTGTGAACCTGTGAAACCTGACAAGTCTTTCCGAAATGCAATGGTAGGATAGACATTCTCATTCTAAAGGAAGAAATCAGAAGGAAAAATGGAGTGATGGGTCCCCAGGAAGTCCAAAACCTAGCCAGGCAAATTCCATTAGATCTTAAGGCTTGACATGAATCTTTTTTGGTTTGATACTCTGCCTTCCAGGCCCACTGGCATGGCATCATCACCCAACAACTCTAGGTGGAGGTTCTGCCCCTGACCTCTGGCAGAGGCCATCTGGCCTGTTGAAAATGAGGTAGTAGCCCTGATGACCTCTGAATGGCCTTCAGGGTCATTTTTTCCTCTTCTTGAAGAATAGCTGATGTTTGCAGCAAAATAGCTCTCCAGTCCTTTCAAATCCAAGAAGTCGGTCAGCCTTCCTTCACTTTGTCCTGTCTCTATCCCCTTCAGTTCAAACTGGTATTGTTTTGGCTCTTATAATACCATAAGCTTTTTATGGAGTGATGATCCAGCCACACCCTTGATGTCCTCTTCAGAACATGCTGTCTAATTTGCAATATAGATAGGCTGAGAATTTTCCAAATTTTTAGGTTCCGGTTCCTTTTTGCTTAACAATTTCTTCATATATCTCATTTTGCATTTTACTATAAACAGGAGGAGCCAAGCCACTCCTTCAGTACTTCACTTAGAAACCTCAGCTAAATAGACAGTTTCATTACTTGGAAGTTCTATCTTCCATGGAACACTAAGTTCAGCCAGTTCTTTGCCACTTTATAACAAGGGTCACCTTTTCTCCAGTTTCCAATAACATGTTCCTCATTTCCATTTCAGATCTCACCAGAATCACCTTTAATACCCATATTTCTAGCATGCCACCTCCAAATTCTTCCAGCCTCCACCCATTACTGTTCCAAAGTTTCTTCCACATTTTTAGGTATTCTTTAAAGCAACACCCCGCTTCTCAATACTAAAATCTGTAGTAATAGCTTGTGCTGCCATGGCAAAATCCCATAGATTGGGTGGCTTAAAAGAAGTTTATTTTCTCACAGTTCTAGAGGCTAGAAGTCCAAGATCATGGTGCTAGCAGGTTGTTTCTGGTATAATAGGAGATCTCTTCCATGGCCTCTTCTCACTATGTTCTCACATGATGGTTTAGAGATTGAGAGCATGAGTGAGCAAGCTTTCAGGTGTCTGTTCTTATAAGGGTGCTAATTCTATCATGAGGACCCTGCTCTTCTGACCTCATTTAACCTTAATTACCTCCTAAAAACCCTGTCACCAAGTATAATCACATTGGAGGTTAGAGAATAAGAATAACATAAGAACTTTGGGGAGACAATTCAGTCTGTAACACTATAGGAAACAAAATACACATAAGTATAATTTTGAAAAAAATTATATAGTATTGTAACCTGCTTTTTAAAATCCTTAATATATCCTCATGTATTCCACATAACTAAATTTTTCTTTGACTTTTTTAAAATAAATAAATTTACTTATTTATTTATGGCTGCATTGGGTTTTTGTTGCTCCGCGCGGGCTTCCTCTAGTTGCAGAGAGCGGGGGCTACTCTTCGTTGCGGTGTGCGGGCTTCTCGTTGCGGTGGCTTCTCGTGGAGCATGGGCTGTAGGCGCACGGGCTTCAGTAGTTGTGGTGTACGGGCTCAGTAGTTGTGGCTCATGGGCTCTAGAGCACAGGCTCAGTAGTTGTGGTGCACGGGCTTAGTTGCTCCGCAGCATGTGGGATCTTCCTGGACCAAAGCTCGAACCCATGTCCCCTGCATTGGCAGGTGGATTCTTAACCACTGCGCCACCAGGGAAGTCCCTCTATGATAGTTTTTAATGGTTGTGCATACTTTTAAAACTTCTTTTTGGAGTTTTAGTTATTACTGTATTTTTAGTGTTATAAACAACACTTCTAATAAGCATGTAAGTTCCTTTTTAAAGAAATCGAAATTATGATTTGTATCATAATGTATGATTTGTATTAATTTCCTCTTGCTGCTTGTAATAAATTACTATAGGTTAGTGGCTTAAAAGAGCACAAGTCTGGGGAGTTCCCTGGCAGGCCAGTGGTTAGGACTTTGAACTCTTACTGCAGAGGGCCCGGGTTTGATCCCTGGTTGGGGAACTAAGATCCCAGAAGCCATGTGATGTGGTGCAGCCAAAAATAAAACAAGAACGCAAGTCTGAAATCAGTTTCAAAGGGCTAAAATCAAGGTGTCAGCAGGCCTGCATCCTCCTGGAGGGTCTTTGGGAAAATCTGTTTCGTTGCTTTTTCTAGCTTCTAGAAACTGCCTGCATTCCTTGGTTCATAGCCCATCTTCAAAGACTGCAGCGTAGCATCTTCCAGTCTCTCTCTTTCTATGTTTCCATCACCTTTTTCTCACTCTCCTCCTGCCTCCCCCTTAAAAGGACACTAGTGATTACATTTAGGGCCCAGTCAGATAATCCAGGATAATATCCCCATCTTGAGGTCTTAATTTAATCATATCTGCAAAGTCCCTTTCGCATGTAAATTAGGATTCACAAATTTCGAGGATTAGGATGGAAACGTTTTTGGGAAGCCACTATTCAGCCCCTCAAATCATGTGGCAACATGATTCAAGAAATAATGATCTTTGGGTAATTCATATGTAATTCATATGCACATTAAAGTTTGAAAAGCACTGGGACAGATATTTTACCATTTTTCAACTTTCCATAGATGGTTATTCCCATTTACGAAACAGAAAAAAGAGGATAGTTCCTTAGCTTTTTGAAAGCTTTATTTTTTTAAGGAGTATATTTTTTCTTAATTATAAAATATGTAGTACAGGCATACCTCAGAAATAGTGTGGTTTGGTACCAGGCCACTGCAATAAAGCAAATATTAAAGCAAGTCACACAAACTTTTTTGGTTTCCCAGTACATATAAAAGTTTTGTTTACACCATACTGTAGTTTATTAAGTGTGCAGTAGTAGCATTATGTCTAAAAAAAAGTACATTCCTTAATTAAAAATACTTTATTGCCAAAAAAATACTTTATTGCTAAGAACTGCAAGCTTTCTTTTTTTAAAATGTAGCACTCTTTTTATATATATATATATTTTAATTTATTTATTTTTGGCTGCGTTGAGTCTTAGTTGCGGCGCACAGGCTCCAGAGCGCGTGGGCTCTGTAGTTGCAGCACGCGGGCTTAGTTGCCCTGTGGTACGTGGGATCTTAGTTCCCTGACCAGGGATCAAACCTGCGTCTCCTGCATTGGAAGATGGATTCTTAACCACTGGACCACCAGGGAAGTCCCTAAAAGCTGCAAGCTTTCAACGAGTCATAATCTTCTTGCAAGAGTAACAACAAAGATCGTTGATCACAGATCAACATAACAAATATAACAATAATGAAGTTTGAAATATTGCAAGAATTACTAAAAATGCGACACAGTGACACGAAATGAGCAAATACTGTTGGGAAAATGGCGCAATAAACTTGCTCAGTAAAGGGTTGTCACAAACCTTCAGTTTGTAAAAAATAATATCTGTGAAGCAAAATAAAATGAGATATGCCTGTAATTTTTAAAACATGCAAACACTTTTTAAAAGTAATTCTTCCTTGGTTTTACAAACATTTATTCTTTATTGAAACTGTATTTTTTCCCAAAGTATTATCACTTTTAGCTTCAATTTTGGGGATATGTAACACAAAATATATAGTGCCTTATGATTTTGAAACGCTTTTACATCATTTAATTTGATCTTTCTAGCAACTCTCTCAGGTAGGTGTGATAGGCTGGCCTGTATGCTTTCATTCTTTTCATCTATCCATCCCTCCATCCGTCCATCAATCCATCCATCCATCTACTGCGTAACACGTATACATTTAACAACAGCTTGTATGAATAAATATTTCAAATAAGATTTAGAACCTTTGGTCATGCATAGGATGGTGTTTCTGAACATTTTTTATTATAAAATAAATATAGGTAATTTAATAGTGGTCTTTTAAATTTTTTTTTTAAAGATTGGGATAAAATAGTACTTAAAATTTGCCATTTTAACCATTTTTAAGTGTATAATTCAGTGACATTTTTAATTGTTGTAGGACCATCTCCACTATTTTATTTATTTTTTTGGGGGGTGCGTTGGGTCTTCGATGCTGCACGTGGGCTTTTTCTAGTTGCGGCCAGCAGGGGCTACTCTTCGTTGCGATGCGCAGGCTTTTCATTGCAGTGGTTTCTCTTGTTGTGGCTCGTGGGCTCTAGGCGCGCAGGCTTCAGTAGTTGTGGTGCATGGACTCAGTAGTTGTGGCTCGTGGGCTCTAGAGCACAGGCTCAGTAGTTGTGGCACATGGGCTTAGTTGCTCCGCAGCATGTGGGATCTTCCTGACCAGAGATTGAACCCGTGTCCCCTGCATTGGCAGGCGGATTCTTTACCACTGTGCCACCAGGGAAGTCCCTCCAGTATTTTAAAAACTTTTCATCACCCCAAACAGAGACTCTGTACCCATTAAGCAATAACTCTTCGTTATTTCCTCCACCAGCTCCTGGTAATCTCTACTCTACTTTCTATTTCTATGAATTTGCTTATCATATATATTTCATATAAGTGATAAGACTCATACAATATTTTTCCTTTTGTGTCTGGCTTATTTCGCTTAGCATAATGTTTTCAAGGTTCATCCATGTTGTAGCATGTAGAAGAACTTCAGTCCTTTTTATGCCTATGTAATATTCCATTGTGTGTATATACCACATTTTGCTTATCCATTCATCTGTTGATAGACATTTGGGTTGTTTCTAATACTGTTTTAATATAAATGTATATGAGTAAACTTTTTGTTTCTTTAAACTTTTATTGATTTTTATTTATCAAGTTTGGGACAGTTGATTTGCCTTTGGAATATTTTCAAGCTATTCCTAGTAACTTAAATTTTAACCCTAATAGACTTATTTTCATTTCCCAGATCAGGTATTTTAATTTTCTCTCTAATTACTGTATTTTGTTTTTCTTGTTAATAATGTTCTTACTAAAATGTTTACAACTAGTTACCAGTGATAAAATTAAAATAAAATGTGGTAGAGAGAAGATAGGACTAGAGTCAGAAGACCCGGATCCTAATTCCAGCCGAGACATTAATAAGCCATGTCAATTTAAACACCTTTATTTTCTCATGCCCTTCTCTTATAAAATTTATAAAATAAGATAGGACTAAGAGGAGCTTCAAGATGGCGAAAGAGTAAGACGCAGAGATCACCTTCCTCTCCACAAATACATCAGAAATACATCTACATGTGGAACAGCTCCTACAGAACACTTACTGAATGCTGGCAGAAGACCTCAGACCCCCCAAAAGGCAAGAAACTCCCCAGGTACCTGGGTAGGGCAAAAGAAAAAAGAAAAAACAGACAAAAGAATAGGGACGGGACCTGCACCAGTGGGAGGGAGCTGTGAAGGAGGAAAGGTTTCCACACACTAGGAAGCCCCTTCGCGGGCGGAGACTGCGGGTGGCGGAGGGGGGAAGCTTTGGAGCCACGGAGGAGAGCGCAGCAACAGGGGTGCGGAGGGCAAAGTGGAGAGATTCCCGCACAGAGGATCAGTGCCAACCAGCACTCACCAGCCCGAGAGGCTTGTCTGCTCACCCGCCGGGGAGGGCGTGGGTTGGGTGCTGAGGCTCGGGCTTCGGAGGTCGGACCCCAGAGAGAGGAGTGGGGTTGGCTGCGTGAACACAGCCTGAAGGGGGCTAGTGCGCCACAGCCAGCCGGGAGGGAGTCCAGGAAAAGTCTGGAACTGCCGAAGAGGCAAGAGACTTTTTCTTGCCTCTTTGTTTCCTGGTGCACGAGGAGAGGGGATTAAGAACGCCACTTGAAAGGAGCTGCGAGATGGGCGCGAGCTGCGGCTATCAGCGTGGACCCCAGAGACGGGCGTGGGACGCTAAGGCTGCTGCTGCCGCCACCAAGAAGCCTATGTGCAAGCACAGGTCACTATCCACACCGCCCCTCCCGGGAGCCTGTGCAGCCCCGCCACTGCCAGGGTCCCGTGATCCAGGGACAACTTCCCAGGGAGAACGCACGGCGCCTTAGGCTGGTGCAATGTCATGCTGGCCTCTGCCGCCTAGGCTTGCCCCGCACTCTGTACCCCTCCGTCCCCCTGGCCTGAGTGAGCCAGAGCCCCCGAATCAGCTGCTGCTTTAACCCCGTCCTGTCTGAGCGAAGAACAGATGCCCTCAGGCGACCTACACGCAGAGGCGGGGCCAAATCCAAAGCTGAGCCCCAGGAGCTGTGCGAACAAAGAAGAGAAAGGGAAATTTCTCCCAGCAGCCTCAGGAGCAGCGGATTAAATCTCGACAATCAACTTGATGTACCCTGCATCTGTGGAATACCTGAATAGACAACGAATCATCCCAAATTGAGGAGGTGGACTTTGGGAGCAAGGATATATATATATTTTTTTTCACTTTTTCTCTTTTTGTGAGTGTGTATGTGTATGCTTCTCTGTGTGATTTTGACTGTATAGCTTTGCTTTTACCATTTGTCCTAAGGTTCTGCCTGTATGTTTTTTTGTTTTGGTTTGGCTTTTTTTACTTCTTAAAATTTTTTTCTTAATAATTTTTTATTTTAATTATTTTATTTTACTTTATTTTCTTTCTTTCTTTCCTTCTATTTTTTTCTCCCTTTTATTCTGAGCCATGTGGATTACAGGCTCTTGGTGCTCTAGTCAGGCGTCAGGGCTGTGATTCTGAGGTGGGAGAGCCAAGTTCAGACAGTGGTCCACAAGAGACCTCCCAGCTCCACGTAATATCAAACGGCGAAAATCTCCCAGAGATCTCCATCTCAACGCCAAGACCCAACTTCACTCAATGACCAGCAAGCTGCAGTGCTGGACGCCCTATGCCAAACAGCTAGCAAGACAGGAACAGCGTACGAAAAGGAGACCCCAAACACAGTAAGTTAAGCAAAATAAGAAGACAGAAAAACACACAGCAGATGAAGGAGCAAGGCAAAAACCCACCAGACCTAACAAAGGAAGAGGAAATAGGCAGTCTACCTGAAAAAGAATTCAGAATAATGATAGTAAAGATGATCCAAAATCTTGGAAATAGAATAGAGAAAATGCAAGAAACGTTTAACAAGGGCCTAGAAGAACTAAAGCGCAAACAAACAGTGATGAAGAACACAATAAGTGAAATTAAAAATGCTCTAGAAGGGATCAATAGCAGAATAACTGAGGCAGCAGAACGGATAAGTGACCTGGAAGATAAAATAGTGGAAATAACTACTGCAGAGCAGAATAAAGAAAAAAGAATGAAAAGAATTGAGGACAGTCTCAGAGACCTCTGGGACAACATTAAACACACCAACATTCGAATTATAGGGGTGCCAGAAGAAGAAAAGAAAAAGAAAGGGACTGAGAAAATATTTGAAGAGATTATAGTTGAAAACTTCCCTAATATGGGAAAGGAAATAGTTAATCAAGTCCAGGAAGCAAAGAGAGTCCCATACAGGAAAAATCCAAGGAGAAACATGCCAAGACACATATTAATCAAACTATCAAAAATTAAATACAAATATTAAAAGCAGCAAGGGAAAAACGACAAATAACACACAAGGGAATGCCCATAAGGTTAACAGCTGATCTTTCAGCAGAAACTCAGCAAGCCAGAAGGGAGTGACAGGACATATTTAAAGTGATGAAGGAGAAAAACCTACAACCAAGATTACTCTACCCAGCAAGGATCTCATTCAGATTTGACAGAGAAATTAAAAGCTTTACAGCAAAAGCTAAGAGAATTCAGCACCACCATGGAGAACAGTATGGAGGTGCCTTAAAAAACTAAAAATAGAACTACCATACGACCCAGTAATCCCACTACTGGGCAAATACCCTGAGAAAACCATAATTCAAAAAGAGTCATGTACCAAAATGTTCATTGCAGCTCTATTTACAATAGCCAGGACATGGAAGCAACCTAAGTGTCCATCAACAGATGAATGGATAAAGAAGATGTGGCACATATATACAATGGAATATTACTCAGCCATAAAAGGAAATGAAATTGAATTATTTGTAGTGAGGTGGATGGACCTAGAGTCTGTCATTGAGAGTGAAATAAGTCAGAAAGAGAAAAACAAATACCATATGCTAACACATATATATGGAATCTAAGAAAACAAAAATAGTCATGGAGAACCTAGGGGCAAGACGGGAATAAAGACACAGATCTACTAGAGAATGGACTTGAGGATATGAGGAGGGGGAAGGGTAAGCTGTGACAAAGTGAGAGAGTGGCATGGACATATATACACTACCAAACGTAAAATAGATAGCTAGTGGGAAGCAGCTGCATGGCACAGGGAGATCAGCTCGGTGCTTTGTAACCACCTAGAGGAGTGGGATAGGGAGGATGGGAGGGAGGGAGACACAAGAGGGAAGAGATATGGGAACACATGTATATGTATAACTGATTTACTTTGTTATAAAGCAGAAACTAACACACCATTGTAAAGCAATTATACTCCAATAAAGATGTTTAAAAAAAAAAGATAGGACTAAATGATTGCTAAATTCATTGGTCAAAATTTTGTGGTTTCTGTTTTTGCAGAGGCGTTTATTAAATATTCACTTTAAATGAACAATACTGGAAATATGGAAGAGTGACATTTACACATTTTTAATTTTAAAAATCAATAATTCTAGGGTTTCCATTCCAATATATTGCATTTCAATTTTGAGACATGATGTTGAAATGTTTTATTACGTTTTAGAAAAACCCACTGAGTTGCAGGAGAGAGGCTGGCTTAACGTCAGTGCCTAAATTTACTGTTACTGTTAGAATTTACAGAACATTTTGCTCCCTTAGAACTGATTTTGGCATAAAACATGTTGACAAGATTTCATGTGTTTTCGACCACAATATATTCCTTTGCCTGTTTTCAGTTTTAGTTCACCACTGACTTAGGCCTTTTTGTGCTTCAGCTATCCATTTGACTCTCATTATGTATAGTAAGATGTGAGTTTTTAAATACATCGATACTCAGATAGTGATTTTACATATAGCTTATTTTATGAGAATGTAAAAGTTGGGTTCACTCAGAAGAGCTTGAGAAGTTATGGAAATTATGTTCTACCTATTTTCAAAATTTAAAAATTAACACAGATAAGAAAAAGTGAAGTAGCAAAGTAAAGAGAATTTATATTAAGTTATATAAACCAAGGCAAAGAGGAAAACATAATTGATTATATAACTCTTGGTCTAATAATGGGAAACATAATTGCTATCATTAGTTCTTCAAGAGAAAAATGTTTTTCTGGTCTTTGTTTTTTATTTTATTTTTTAATTATTTTTTTTTACTAAGCAATATTTGCACAAGATTTGAAATTCAGTGAAAAGTAAGTCTTCTTTCCTCCTCTGTACCTTAGTCACTCAGTTCATTTTTAGGGGGCAATCATCATTACCAGTTTCTTGTGTGATCTTCTAGAGCTATTCCATGTATCTAAAACATAAATATAATTTTTCTTCAACACCTAAATCTTAACCCAAACTGCACCTTATTTTTGTATTGGTACATATAGAATTTTCTCAGTTAAAAAATTACTGTGTGATATTCCATTGTACAAATATCGTTTTATTTAATCATTCTTAAATTGATGGATATTTAGATTAATCAAATTTTTCGTGAGGATATGAGGAATTGGTCAGAGTGTATGTGCATTTAGAATTTTGATCGATGTTGCCCACATATCCTCCAGAGATACTACCAATGTATACTTCCACCAATGTTCTTTGAGAGAGGCTGTTTATGCCCTTAATATCATATTTTATCTTTTTTGCAATTTGATAAGTTTATTAAAATGACATCTCATAGTGTGATATTAACATTTTCTTGTTCTTTTCTCTTTTTATAAGTGAGTTTGAATGTTTTTTGATTTGCTTACAAGTTACTCTATTTCCTTTTCTATGAACTGACTGTTCTTATTTTTTGTCCATTTTTTTATAGGGTGGTTGGTCTTTTTAATCTGTGAGAGTTCTTTACATATTAAGGAAGGTATTAGGCCTTTGTGATATGGGAGATATTTTCCCCAGTTTTTCTTATTTTTTTGCTTCACAGAAATTAGATGTTTATGTAGTCAGTTTTTCACTTTTGTTTGAGTTGTGTGCCCTATTTAGACCTTCCCATTCTATGATTATTAAATAATCCCATTTTTTCTTAGAGAACTGTAAACAAATGTAATTTTATGTTTAAATCTCTCCGTCTGGAATTTATTTGTATGTTAACCATGGCCTTGAGTTTTGAATTTGACAAAGGGCCCCTGAGTAAGAGGTGTCTCAGAAGGCAGTTAGATGAAAAATGCCAATGTATTCTATCTTATATCAGCCAAACTCTAAAGGCAAGTTCTATGTAGGACAATTAGTGAAATATGGTAGTATTATAGCTAATGCATTTTTCTTCATGAATTTTGGGGTTTCTTCATTCATTTATTTAATAAATATTAAATTTTTTTTTTAATCAGCCAGAATTGGATTCTGTTTGTAGTGACAGAATCCGGTTGAATGTGCACTTTTCTCTCTTAACCTCAAAAGAATTATTCTAGTCCTTATTTCAGTCGTCATGTTAATCCTCTTTTGTGTCCCAAATCAACATATTAAGCTCTATCACCCATGCTCCAAATCCACTGCAATCTGTTTTAAATTAACAACGTCATAGTTTTATCAAATATTTGACATATATAAAACCAAACCCATTTTTTCCCAAATTGGTTTCCTTTTTCTACTTCATTTCTCTTAATGTCAGAACCTTTCTCAAAGACTTACTCTCATAATAACTACATATCTAGTCAGTTGCCAAATTATTAATTCTATAACAGGTACGCTCAAGTGTCAGCAAGTTGTACTCTAAGAACTTGGAAATTACAGAAATAAGTTTTTGTTTTTTGGCTGTGTTGGGTCTTCATTGCTGCACGTGGGCTTTCTCTAGTTGCAGCGAGCGGGGGCTACTGTTCATTGTGATGCGTGGGCTTCTCATTGCAGGGGCTTCTCTTGTTGCAGAGCATGGGCTCTAGGCATGCGGGCTTCAGTAGTTGTGGCACACAGGCTCAGTAGTTGTGGCATACGGGCTTAGTTGCTCTGTGCCATGTGGGCTCTTCCCAGACCAGAGATCGAACCTGTGTCCCCTGCTTTGGCAGGCGGATTCTTAACCACTGCACCGCCAGGGAAGACCCTAGAGAAATAAGTTTGCTCTCAGAATTAAACTATGGAATCTTCGAGACCCCTTACTAATAGTAGCTAACATTTACTGTATGTTACAGAAATAATAGGAAGGCAGAAAAAGCCAGCTTGGAAATGCATAACCTAGTTAATTAGTTCCAGAGCCCCAGACAGCAGGGACCATAGGAATGGTCTCATGGTAGGAGCCCACTGAGGCGAATGAACTATCACCCTTCTCTATCCTTATTACTTGGTCAGGATTCAAAGTCAGGGGAGAGAATATTCTACTGACCTAACTTAGGTCAGTGTCTGACCCCGGAATGTGGTAGCATCTGGGAGAAAACGTCAGTACAGTTATCTTTGGCTTCTGCAAGAGGAGGCCTACCAAAACTGCATACAGTGTAGGAGAGGCAATTCCCTCAAAGAGATTGAGATGCTGCTAGCAAAGGGGTATAGCTGCTGGGCAACCAAAAACAAGGAATGTACATTGTAATTTATGACTTGCTCTAAGTCATACTACTAGGAAACAGCCTATCCGAAAGCCAAAATAAGTCTAACTGCAGAGTCCACGCTCTTATATTAATGAAGTGGTTCTCAGCTTGGGGTGATTTTGCCTCCCAGGGGACATTTAGCATTGTGGAGATATGTTGCTCATCACAATAGCTAGGGACAGGTGCCACTGGCATCTAGTGGATAAAGATCAGGTATGCTGCTAAACATCCTAAAATGTACGTTACAGCCCCCCATAACAAAGAATTACTGGGCCCAAAATATCAATTACGTTTAGGTTAGAGACTCTAACCTGGGAAAATATGGCATAGGGCAATATTCCTTAAATGTGTCAATCAGAAGTGTTGGCAAGCAATAGAGTATGGTAGAAAAAGGATCAAAATGGAGCTAACTTTGGTTTAACCACTCAAGCCCTGCTCAAGGGAATGAGGGTCCTTCTTAGATTGGTCCTGATAGCTGATCCTGATTGTGGAAATGGTTGCATGAGGCTATCTCGGTTTGATGCTTTAAATACGAAATGAACTCTTGTCTGATCCCATGCACGTCAGTTATCAATTTGTTGATAGTTTCATTTCCCAGGTACTTTGGTTACAGCCAGATTGATACAATGGTCTGGTCTCAATGGAAGTAGTAGTTCTCATTGTAAATTCATATGTTGTCATTGTGATTTTTATACATCAGTTTCTTATGAGATTTGTTAGTGTCAGTTAAGATACTTCTGTGTAATTAAGTTTGGAAAACTCAAATTTCTTTTTTTCCCCCAGTTTTATTGAGACATAATTCAAGGTGTACATAATGGTTTGACTTACATATATTGTAAAATGATTACTGCAATAAGTTTGGTTAGCATCCATCACCTCATATAGATACAATTAAAATAGAAAGCAAAAAGAAAAAAACTTTTTTCCTTGGGATGAGAACTGTTAGGATTTACTCTCTTGACTTCCATGTATATCATATAGCAGTGTTAACTATAATCATCGTGCATGTATCCCTGATACTTATTCATCTTGTAACTGGAAGTTTGTACTTTTTGACCACCTTTCTCCAATTCCCCCTTCCCCAACACTCTGCCTCTGGTAACCTCAGATCTGATCTCATTTTCTATGAGTTTTTTTGTTTTCGATTCTATAAATATGTGAGCTCATACAGTGTTTGTCTTTCTCTGTGCGACTTACTTCACTTAGCATAATGCCCTCAATGCCCATCCATGCTGTTGCAAATGGCAGGATCTCCTCATTTTATTTTTTTTGGCCACACCACGCAGCATGTGGGATCTTAGTTCCCTGACCAGGGATCGAACCTGTGCCCCCTGCAGTGGAAGTGTGGAGTCCTAACCACTGGACCTCCAGGGAAGTTCCCAGGATTTCCTCATTTTTTTTGTGGCTGAATAATCTTCCATTGTATGTATGTATGTATATGTATATATGCATATATATATGTATTCCACAATTTCTTTATCCAATAATCCATTGATGGACACTTAGGTTGTGGAACACTCAAATTTCTGAGCTTCCAAGTTTAAGTTGCTAAACTTTGTCATAAATTCATGCAGGTAAATGTCACTATGGTAGTTTCAAGATGAATTCTTTGACACTCCTCCCATCAGGAGGTTGGGGTATATTATGTCCCCTTCTCTTGTATCCACATGTGCCTATTACTGATTTGACCAATAGAGTACCACGGAAGTAATGCTATTGATTTATGACAACAGGTCACACCTTCTGTCTTATTCACTGAAACACTCAATCTTGGAACTCTAAGCTACCATGTAAGACCCCTGATTGCCCTAAGGCCATTGGAGACGTTAAGTGTGGGCATTACATTTGATGGGTCCCAGCTGAGCTCCCAGTTAACAGCCAGCCTCAACTGCCAGTTTGGCAACACAATCAAATTAATATCCTGAAAATAATTTACATATTAGTCATTTTATTGCTTAATTTTTTTCAATATAAATGGAAAAAAGTAGAATGTGAGTGAGTCTCTTGGACATCTAGCCATGATTTTATCCCTAACCAACTGCTATCAGACTGCAACCTCACGAGACCTGCAAGTGAGAACCACCTAGTTGAGCCCAGTCAACCTACAGAGCTGTGAAATACAGTAAAGTGCTTTTTGTTTTATTTACTTATTTATTTATTGTGCTGTACACTCAACCTATAATGTTCTATTTTAATTGTCCTAATCGTTTTCAAATTTGTCTCCCAGTTACAGGTAGTGCTGTTCTTTTTTTTTTTAAGTTTTATTGGAATATAGTTGATTTACAATGTTGTGTTAGTTTCAGGTGTACAGCAAAGTGAATCAGTTATACATATACATATATCCACTCTTTTTTAGATTGTTTTCCCATACACACCATTATAGAGTATTGAGTAGCGTTCCCTGTGCTATACAGTAGGTCCTTATTAGGTCGTTTTTGTTTTAGCCACTAAGTTTTGCAGTAGTTTGTTTTGCAGCAATAGATAGCCAGAATAGCCACTTGAGAGCCTCTCTGGGTGGGTTCCTGGCTCTTCCTAAGTTGCATCTTCAGGTGTCTTCTTAGAATTTCAGATCTTCCTGTAGAGTGTCTTTTAGTTTCTTGTGTTCATCTTCATTCCCACTGACACCATTCTCTTCTGTACTCTCATTATTCCATTGCCCAACTGATCTTTCAGCCTTCAGTGTTTCTTCTGAAAGAATATTTGTATATTAATTTTCTTAAAACACAGTTTTCATCATGTTTCTTTCAAAAATCAATATTTTTGCCAATATTTGGAACAAATGTAATTCCATCTCCCAGTACAGTTTAGATCTAATCTTGAACTTTTGCCATGACCATAAGCTTTATACCTTAAACAGTCATAAGATTATTTTTTCAGAGATACAAAATTCCAGGATTTTATGTGACACTTAAAAAATATACTTGAAAAATAATTTTATATATGAATGACCCAAGTTTATTTTGCATAAATATTGATTTGCTGCCTTTGTGCAAATAACTGCAATGCATTGTGCAAATAACTGCATGCATTTAGGTATATGGAGGTTCTTCAAATCTTAATAGCCCCCAACTTGCAAAATTACTGGAAACCACATGTGCTATATTGGTGCCAGATATGTCATTTATAGATCACTCTTTCATAAGCCAGAAAACCAATTCATATGCCCAAATCATTTCCTTTCTGGAGAAGCTACATTGTATCAGCATGGTTACCGCGTGTGGTAATTGGTAATGTCTGTGCCACATGGCTTACTTTACCCTTGTCCAACCCAGCTATTCTACCACTTATGATTACCATATGTTACAGCTCTCTAGGTTAATGGAATCGTTTCCGTCTTCCCCTCTAGTCACAAATGTCACTGTGGCTCAATTCCATCAGCTCCACACTCAATGAAGAATAAAGTGTCTGGTATTATCTGAGCATAGGAGACACCTTTGTGTGGAGTTTTCATATTTAGTTGTCTGCTTCCTTTTCATTTAAAAAAGCAGTTGGCAAAATAAAATAAAATAAAATGAAAAAGCAGTTGGACTTTTTGATGAATGCTCCAGAGTGGGTAATGGGCATCTGCTGACTAAAAGAGAACATGATCAATATCACTCAATTCTTGCATGTATTTATTCTAAGTAAATATATAAAGGGGATTAGGGCTTCCCTTGTGGCGCAGTGGTTAAGAATCCACCTGCCAATGCAGGGGACACGGGTTCGAGCCCTGGTCCTGGAAGATCCCACATGCTGTGGAGCAGCTAAGCCCGTGTGCCACGACTACTGAGCCTGTGCTCTAGAGCCCGTGAAGCACAACTACTGAGCCTGCGTGCTATAACTACTGAGCCCACGTGCTATAACTACTGAAGCCTGCCCGCCTAAAGCCAATGCTCCGCAACAAGAGAAGCCACCGCAATGAGAAGCCCGTGCACCGCAATGAAGAGTAGCCCCTACTCTCCGCAACTAGAGAAAGCCCACGCACAGCAAGACCCAAGGCAGACGAAAATAAATAAATTAAATAAATAAAATTTTAAAAAATTAGATAATATGGGTTTTTTTAACCACCATAAAGTGCTTTTTGGTTTTTGTAAAGTGAAAACTAGTAGCAAAATGTTGAAGTGGATTTTTTTTGAGTCAATTCATTTTTTTAATTTTTAAAAATGTATTTATTTATTTGTCTGTGCTGGGTCTTAGTTGTGGCATGCGGGATCTTCGTTGTGGCATGTGGGATCTTTAGTTGTGGCATGTGGGATCTTTTAGTTGCGGCATGCAGGATCTTTAGTTCTGGCATGCAATCTCTTAGTTGCGACATGTGGGATCTAGTTCCCTGACCAGGGATCGAACCCAGGCCACCTGCATTGGGAGCATGGAGTCTTAGCCACTGAACTACCAGGGAAGTCCCTGGAGTCAATTCATTTTAGAAGAACCATTTATTATAGAAGGAATATATTACATCTTTGCCATTTATAGTATCCTCATCAGAAATTACCATCAACACCTGCCCTCTTCCTATTTCATAAGCATGTCATAATAAGTTAATTTTTTTTTATTCCTCAAAGAACTAAGCAAGATTAAAAAAAGATTGTTATCATTAATGGTTAAAACATTAAGAAAAAAAGTTAGAACCTGTTTTGGGGACTTCTTTGCTTTTTAAAACTGATGAAAATAGTGCATGTGGACCTGTTATTACCTGATGTGATTTTTAATTTTGACACCTGTGGACTCTTGCTGCAGTATGAACATATTAGCCATCAAGAGAAGAGGAATAAACAGTAATATAGCAGTAATATTTTTGGCAGCAAATGGATATGATTTCAAAGTTATAATATTAATCTAGGATGTAGAGGATGTAGGTAGGGTATATTGAGAAGAAAGGAGGAAAATGTTCTTATTTGAAAACATTTATGTGCTCAGTTTTTTCAGTTGACAGGTATTCTCTTGCTCCCTACAAGTCAGTTTGACAACACAATCGAATTAATATCTTTAAAAGTGGGCTTCCCTGGTGGTGCAGTGGTTAAGAATCTGCCTGCCGATGCAAGGGACACGGGTTCGGGCTCTAGCCCGGGAAGATCCCACATGCTGCGGAGCAACTAATCCCGTGCGCCACAATTACTGAGCCTGAGCTCTAGAGCCCGCAGGCCACAACTACTGAGCCCACGTGCCACAGCTACTGAAGCCTGCGTGCCTAGAGCCTGTGCTCCACAACAAGAGAAGCCACGACAATAAGAAGCCTGCGCACCGCAACGAAGGGTAGCCCCCGCTCACCGCAACTAGAGAAAGCCCGCACAGCAACAAAGACCCAAAAAAGCTAAAAATAAATAAATAAATAAATATGTATATCTTAAAAAGTATTTATATATTAGTTATCGTTCCATCAATTGAAAAAATATGAATGAGAAATTACACAGTTTTATATTTGCAATATAACATTCGTCATTAGGCCTAGCCTTAAACATTTGCCTAGGCACTAGACCGGAGATATATGTAAGTCCCTCTCACAGTTTCCCCAATTATTAACATCTTACACTAGTGAGGTACATTTGTTACAACTGATGAGCCAATATTGATACATTATTATTAACCAAAGTACATAGTTTACACTAGGAATCACTCTGTGTTGTATGTTCTATGGCTTTTGACAAATGTCTAATGATTTGTATCCACCATTGTAGTATCATACAGAATAGTCTTTGCTTCCCTAAAAATCCCATGTTCTACCTATTCATCCTTCCCTCCTTACCCTTGAACCACTAGCAGCCTATTCATAATTTTTAATTCCAGGAAATCATTTACTGCTGACTTCAAGTAAACTCAGTGTTCGGGTAGTACCTTTGAAGACCTAAACTTGCTTTAATGTCAGCTTGGTCCATTTATAGTTCTTTTATATACATATTTTATCATTCTTTAAAGTATTATTTGTTATTGTATCAATTGAGATCCAGTTAAGAAAACAGAGGGAATAGAATACAGGAAATTGGTTACACAAGTGATAGAAGAGCTAAAAAGCCAAAAGAAGGTGAGGCAGTGTCTTAGTCTGGTTGGGCTGCTAAAACAAAAAAACCATAAATATGGTGGCTTATAAGCAACAGGAATTTATTTCTCACAGTTCTGGAGGCTAGGAGTTCCATGAACAGTGTTCTGGCAGATTCAGTGTCTGGCACAGACAGCAGTCTTTTTACTGTGTTCTCACATTTAGAAAGGAGAGGGGTCTCTCTTGGACCTCATTTTTTTTTTTTTTAACATCTTTATTGGAGTATAATTGCTTTACAATGGTGTGTTAGTTTTTGCTTTACAACAAAGTGAATCAGCTATACATACGCATATATCCCCATATCTCTTCCCTCTTGTGTCTCCCTCCCTCCCACCCTCCCTATCCCACCCCTCTAGGTGGTTGGACCTCATCTTTAATGGCACTAATCCCATTCATGAGGGCTGTGCCCTTATAACCTAATCACTTCCCAAAGGCCCTACCTCCTAATACCTTCACTTTGGGGGTTTGGATTTAAACAAATGAATTTTTGGAGAACACAAATATTCAGTCCATAGCAGGCAAGATTAGGAAGCTAAAACCAGCTACCATCTCTAGGCTGATGGACAAATGGAAGAAGATGATGTTTCTGGAACTCAGGGACTGGTGTCACAGACAAAAGCTGGAATTCCAATGGACAGGTTCAGAGGGAGCAAAGCTATAAAGGAGATGCAGCAAGCATTAGGACTGAGGTAGGGGACAGGGAAGAAATATCTTGGCTTTTTTCCTTTCCTTCCACCTTCCAATTTCCTGCCGATGTCGCCCACTGGGCAAATCTCAGCTGGAAGTCAGCTGTCAAGGAACCTGGTGAATGCAGCTTGAAAGAGTCAGTATCTCTACAATACAGAGGAGAGCAAGGTAGGAGAAGGAATGGATATGAGAACAAAAAGACTAAACAGTAATCAATTCTTTTTAACTTTAAAAATCAACTTTATTGAGGTATAATTTACATACAATACACTTATTTAAAATGTACACTTTGATTATTTTTGACAAATACACCTATATAACCACCCAGTCAAGATATCAAACATTCTAATCACCCCCACAAAATTCTGTCTTAATCCTTTGCCATGAATCATCCACCCCACATCAGTCCTAGGCAATCACTAATCTGCTTTTTGTTACTATAGTTTTGCCTATTCTAGAATTTCATATAAATGGAATCACGGAGTATGTACTCTTCTGCGCCTGGATTTTTTTTACTCAGCATGTTTTTGAGATTCACCCACGTTTTTGTGTTTATCAGTAGTTGGTTTTTTTTTTTTTGCTGAGTTGTATTCCATTGTATGAATATACTATAATTTGTTTATCCATTCATCTACTGATGGACATCTGGGTTATTTCCAAGTTTGAGCTGTTATGAATAAAATAAAGTTATTGAAAAAATTTATATACAAGGGTTTTTGGTGATGTGTATCTGTGTATGTGTTTGGTGGATATGTTTTCGTTTCTTGTGGGTAAATATTTGGGAGAGGGATTACTGGGTCATATAAGAAACTGCCCAACTCAACAATTCTCTTTAATCTTTTTTATTTTTTAAATTTTTATTCTTTTGGCCGCACTGTGCGGCTTCTGGGATCTTAGTTCCCTGACCAGGGATTGAGCCTGGGCCCTTGGCAGTGAAAGCACTGAGTCCCAGTCACTGGACCACCAGGGAATTCCCCTCTTTAATATTATAAATATCATCATTACAATGAATGTCCATGAAAGAACATGTGCATTTCCTCCAAAGAGCTAAGGGTTAGAGGGAGAACAATTCTTATGACAAATCTCAAAAAAAAAAAACTTAAAAAAATTAAAAACACTTAATACATACGTTTTTTATAGCTCAATATTTTAAAATAGACAGCAAGAAAGGGGATTAGGGAAGTATAAGAGGAGAGGAACTGAAGAGGAAAGTAAAGCAATGCAAAATAATGACTAAAAAGACTTCTTGACGATGGCAAAATCATCTTACACAGCTGCTCTGAGATCCCAGCACTGCTGTCAGCAGCCTTCTGGCAAAGCTACTGTCAAATGGATGCAATAGGATCCATACTGATCTTTTGTAAAGAAATATCTTTATTAAACTAAGCAAACACACCTCTCATTTATAGTAATGTGGAGGTGTAGCCTTTTTCTTTTAGTAGTAATGTTTCCCCAACATATAACACTTCCCTTTGATATGTGGGTTGAGTCATAAATTAATGTCACAAATGAATGTCATCTAGGTGAGGGGGGCAACTACATTACAAAATAGGAAGGTGTAGCTTGATGTGAATTGTTTCAGTTGACAGCTATGTACTCTTGAACTAAATGTCATCATGTCAAATTCTGAGATATCAAATAGTTGTTGGAATGTAAAATTGTGGACATTTTGATGTTTTGCAGCCTTATAAGTTTTGTCAACCTTTTCTAGACATTCTGAAATGGAAATGAACAGGTGGATTGAAAACAAAGACAAATGAGGAATTTAGAGACTTTCTTGGCATCTCATAAAGAAGTTGCTCTACACTGGTGATGTTTTAAACAAAACATGTATACATACATTTAGCTTGTCTGGAAACAGACTTATTTATTAGGTCTTTCCATTTACTTTTGAGACAAAAATAAGTAGTTACAGAGGACTCATGTGCATTACTCACTATACGCTTTCCATCATGTATTAATTAATCTCAAGCTAGGAGAGAATGGATGTCTATTTTACATGATGCCATAATGTACATTAGTGAGATCAACCCATTTACTCTTAAAATAACGGTATCACGTCAGGGATTTAGAATACACTATTATATGAAAACAGTTGGCAGGGAGACTCCTTCTGCCATTAATAACTGACTAGAAATGGTATTTCAGACCCTAAATCCAACTGAAACCCAGAAACAATAAATGGAGAGGATGGGGTGGATATTTTGTGAACATGTTTTTCAAAGTAGAGAAAGAATCACTATATTTTTGCTGAATTGTATGTTGCCGTGGACATGGCAGTATGCAGTAATGATGCTGTCATCTATACAGCTGTATAACAACACAGCTTCTCCCTCTCCCACCCCCCCTCAGTAAGGCTTAAAAATAGTAGGTTTGTGTGTAGTTTGGTAAAAAAATTAGAATAATTTAAAGTTCTTTCAGTTTCAATCTACAAAAGAAAAAGGCTCAGGGGGATGGGGAAGAAGAGCAAACAAAATGTACCAAAAAATACATATTATGTAATAAAGTCTAATATATATTACACAGACACTAAAGAAGGGTGTCTTGGTGTGCTGGAAAACTGATGGCTTTGCAGTGGAAAGACCTGGATTTAGTCCTTGTTACATCACTTGCGTGTGACCTTGAGCAAAGTCGCAATGTATTTAAGTCTCAGTTTTCTCATCTATAAAATGGAATCATGGTAGTATCTTCTAACTTGAGGCACTATTGTAAGGATTAAAGGGATGAAAATGACTCGTAAACTATAAAGCCCTTTAAAAATAAGGCTTTATAGACGTATTATTACACTGTGGAATCTTCAGAGGCAGAGAAGAGTACAGGAAAAAGGGTCTAGACAGGCTTCGGAAGCTTACAACCTGGGTTCTAATTCCAATGCCACGGCTAGTAGCTTTGACACCTTGAAAAGAGGAAATGTACTTAGGGACTTCCCTGGTGGTCCAGTGGCTAAGACTTCGTGCTCCCAATGCAGGGGGCCCGGGTTCCACCCCACCTGCCGCAACTAAAAGATCCTGCACGCGACCGGGCAGCCAAATAAATAAATAAATATTAAAAAAAAAGAGTGTACTTAATCCTGTTTCCTCTTTTTGAGAAATGAGGATAACACCACTTTCTTCACAGAATCAAATGAGAGAATGTAGGCAAAGGAAACTACCACTTGGTAGGTGTTGGATGCCTTCCCCCCCCCGCCCCCCCCCCACTTAGTGTCATCAACAACAAAAGGTGTTCACACTGTGGTATCTTTCAACAGATAAGCACCCTAAAGCAAGGCAGGACAGATACGGCAAACTGAATCCAAGTGGGAACCAACAGCTAGACCTGGAGATGTCTTCGTTCGGTCTTATGCACTTGAGGTTAGGATATCCATACAATGAAGACATTCAGAGTTGGAGAGGGGACAAGTCGAGTGCCCTTTCGACTCCGCGGACTCGACGGGAGGGAACCTGAAATTCTTAATTAGAGCCGGTTGCCATGGCGACAGTCTCTAGGCAGCGTGGGCTGAGCTCTTCGTAGGGCTAGAGGGTGGGCCGTCGCTGGACCCCGCGCGCGCGCCCGCGACCAACTTTCCCTCCAGACCAGAGAGGGGCAGCGCGCTCCGCCCCCGCCCCCGGGCCGCGCACGTCCGGGCTCGGCGACGCGCACGCCTGCGGGAGCCCTCTCCGAGCAACCTAGTGCTGATCGCTCGTGCCGGTGCGGCAGTTAACCGCCCTTGCAGGATCCCGAGGCTCGCGAGCAGCCCCCTCCCCTTCCTGGGCTTCCCCCACCCACTTCCCGGTCGGCTCCGGGGCTTGAGCAGCGATGGCCGGCTGCAGCCCCGAGGAGAAAACTTACCGGCGCTTCCTGGAGCTATTCTTGGGCGAGTTTCGCGGACCGTGCGGCGGCGGCGAGCCCGAGCCGGAACCCGAACCCGAGTCGGAGCCCGAGCCCGAGCCCGAACTGGTAGCGGCTGAGGAGCCCGAGGCTTCGGTTGAGGAACCCGGGGAGGAGGCGGCCACTGTAGCCGCGACGGAGGAGGGGGAGCAAGAGCAGGAGCAAGACCCCGAGCCGGAGGAGGAGGTGGTGGCGGCGGAGGGCGAGGAGGAAGAGGCGGCGGCAGCCCGGGGGCAGTCGGCCGTGCCACCGCCGCCGCAGCCCCAGCTGCCGCCGCTGCCCCCGCTCCCGCGGCCGCTGTCGGAGCGCATCACCCGCGAGGAGGTGGAGGGCGAGAGCCTGGACCTGTGCCTGCAGCAGCTCTACAAATAGTTAAGTAGCGGGGCTTGGTTGGGGGTGGGCCCGCTGTCCCCGCCGCGCCGGCCTCGACGCGACTCCCTCGGCCCCTCAAACTGCTCTTTCCGCTCTTCATGCCCCCCCCCCAACACTGGCGCCTGGCGCGGTTGAAAGCGCCCCCGCTGCTCGGACTTGGGCTGTTGTCTGCGAGCTGCCCACGCCAGTCACGGCCCCCGCGCCTCCTGCCCGGCCCGGGAGCCGCCCCCCGCGCCCTTCCGCCGGGCCCCGTCCCCTGCTTCCCGCTTCTCCCCTGCCGCCCACTTCTTGCTCCACTTCACACACCCTTTTCCCTTCGTGGCTTGGAAGGTCCTTCCTTCCAGTCTTGAGAGCTCCCTCTTCCCAGCTCTCTTCTTACTCCTGGAGGTTTCTTCCCACCCGGGTCTGTCTTTTCCCAGCCTGAGTCCCGTGTTGTTGGCGGCGGAGAGAACGCGACTCCTTTCTAGGCAGAGCTGCTAGGTGCCTCCTGCGTAACCGCAACAAAGATGATAATTCCAGCCCCAGATCCACAGGAGGAGAGACTGGAGTAGATTTTCTGTCGGGCTCTCGGTGTTGAAAGTGCAGATGGCTTAATACATGGAAGCCTAGTATCTTCGTCTAACGACATTTGATAACTCACAGTTGAGGGAGGCGGGAAGGAATTGGGAGGGACAAGTGAGCAAAATTTTGCATGCGAGCCTTCAGGTGAAAGACAGTTGTAATTCGTTAAAGTGGAAAAGTCTGGCTGGTTTGATAAAATTGCAATTAGGTGCAGTATTTTCAGTCCACTAAGTAGATGGGGTAGGGGAGAGAAAGCAGGTGGCTTAGCTACACAGATGAAAGTCTAAAATAGAAAGGTCAAGGCTTTTCCTTTCATCCCAGTTTTTATGGGCTTGAAATAGAAAGTTTACAATTGCTTTTCTTTCTAAATGGAATTGTTCTGAAATAATGACAAAGGAGAATACGAACAAGTTTCCGAGAACACTGGTAAACCTGGGGAGTCTTTCCCTATTCTGATAGTTGTAATGAAAGGTGTTACTCTGTACCCCTCAGAAAGTTTACTACTGCAAGATTCATTGCAGTTAAATTCACTTCTTGGATCTTCTCAAAAACTTAGATTGAGAGAAGGACCTGGAAAGTAAATGTTTTGTCTTTATCCAGCCTAACAGACACCTGATCAAATCACTCTTCCTGTTAAAACAGAGGCTTGTCAGGAGGGAAAAAGTATTTAAATGTCTGCTGTAGAAGTGGACTGTGTTGATGTCCCACACTTTATACTCTATTTAAAATTTAATTTTAAAATACTATCTGGTTACCAAAGTAATAATGCTTTTGGGGAAATGTAAAAGATAAAATGGCATGTAATACCACTACCCAGATATAAACAGTATTAACATCTTAAGAGTATTTCTTCCTAGTGTTTGTAAAGTATCATAGAAAAGGGCGTATGAAATGTCATTTTTAATACTATATAAAGACACTTAAGACTTCCTGCTTAAAATGAAATGTTTACCAAAGTGGAAGGATGTATCTCAGCATCAGACTAATTCTATTTTGACAGTTCTTACCTTTACAAATGCAGTTGCAGAATTAAAGAAACACACATTTAAATATTAGAGAAGGTCCATTTTTAAAAAAAGAGTCATTACTTTAGAACAACTTTGAACATGTGGCATTCAAAGTTTTTTAAAAAATGAAATCTATATAAAGATGATGGTAAGTAGATGTGTGTTTTTCCACATGGAAAGGAAGCAAGATTTTCAATACATGTATAAACTAGAAAAGTATTTAAATTATAAAATGGCCATCTAATTGAGAACAGAAGTTTAGATTTGAAGTAAAACTAGCAAAATTAAAGTTGGAAAACATTATTTCACCTTAAATCAGAGATTTCATCATGTATACTGTTTTGTGCAGAAGCTATTAACCTATTTTTATTCAGATATAAAATGGCTGGCTTGTTTTTGTAAAGTATCTTCAAGGTCCTTAACAGATTAAAAACAAACAAACAAACCCCAAAGTCTCACAGTTTAAAAACACATAGTTTTAATGCTTTTATTTTTTATTTTATTATTTATAAAGGAAAATCATATCACTTAGCCACAAGAATCGAGACTGGAACATTGGAGAGATAGATCATTTTCCTGTTCGCTTTATTTTACAGATGAGAGAACTGAGGATCCAGATTCAGAAATGACAAATTATGTACAAATGATTCCAACATTTCCATAATCTCTGAACCTCAGAACCCTCCAACATATTTGAAATGTTGGATTGTCAAATTTCCTAGGAAATACTTTGAAATAATTCTGATTAGGGATATGTTGGAATTGCTAATTTGGAGAAGGTGAAGATTTTTTTTTCCCAAAATATTTTCTCAAATACCCACTCTGTTTATTTTGGGAATTCTTAATATTCTTTAAAAGCTCTGTCATGCTTGTCAAATAGTGCTAAAATTCTTAAATGAAGTTACCTGAAATACATATTCACCAATTTCACAGTTGGGACTAATGTAAGAAGAAGATAACACTGCGTATAATAACAGTTTCATAAGTCTGTAGCGTGTTTTTTTTTGTTAGTATTTTAGAAATATACAGTATGAAACTGCTAAACAGACTGAGGTTCGCTGAAGAAAAAAAGGGTGCTTACCTTCTCAATACTGTTTATGTATACACTGGCTGAAATTTTACTTTTAAAAATATAGTGAATGTTTTTCTCACTATTTTGCTTCTCTCAGAGTTTTTAGAATAAGAACAGCAGATATATTTATCATTCTTCATTTTGGTAAACACAAAGTTTAGGATTAGCTTGAGATAAGCAGTTACTTAGATAAGTAAAGGATCAAGGTTTAAATGGACAAAATATGGTTATAATTAGCAACTTAAAAGTTTTTCAGTGTTTGGGATAGAATTTTGCCGTTAGGCTTCAAAATAGGAAATATGTACTTAGATATTTCTCTGCTAGATATAAATATGTAACATTTTGAAAGGAAAATAATTCAAAATGGTAAAAATCCCCTTGGATGAGAAAGATGTCTGTTGTGGACTATAAATACTTTTTTAAAAAAATTTATTTAATTTATTTATTTTTGGCTGCGTTGGGTCTTCGTTGCTGTGCCTGGGCTTTCTCTAGTTGCTGTGAGCAGGGGCTACTCTTCGTTGTGATGCACGGGGTTCTCATGCGGTGGCTTCTCGTTGTAGAGCACGGGCTCTAGGCGCATGGACTCTAGGTGCGCAGGCTTCAGTAGTTGTGGCCCACGGGCTCTAGAGCGCAGGCTCAGTAATTGTGGCACACGGCCTTCGTTGCTCTGTGGCATATGGGATCTTCCCAGACCAGGGTTCGAACCTGTGTCCCCTGCATTGGCAGGCAGATTCTTAACCACTGTGACACCAGGGAGCCCCCCTAAATACTTTTTTTAAAGGACCATTTAAACAATTTTGTTTCAACTAATTAAACCTTAAGAATCAATAATAAATTCATGCAATACTTTAGAACTGTATCACTGAATTAGTCTATTACTTGTCAATAAAATATTCCAATGATTTGGAACCTTTAGCTGTTAGTATAAAAATTATCTCCTTTACTCCTTTAAACTAAAATGCCCCCCAAGAGATTAAAATAAATACTTTCTAATGATATAATATTAGGATTTCTGAGGTTAATGAATCTCTTTGAAAAGGTGGAGGTGAGATATTTTATAGCTTTGAAATAATTTGCCAATAAAATTTACAGCTGATCTTGTAGCAGATATGAATAACTTTGGCTAGGCTACATGGGTCAAAACTGTATTCTGTTTCTCTATATTTTACTGGGGATAAATCTATTTGTTTCAACCCAGAAGAAACAAATACTCTGAAGTCTTTATTAGAGCTATATGTCATTACGTTTTTAGAGCAGTTTTTTCCTCAGTTATTCATTTAGTCTGGGTTGGACTTCTCAAGGGGGGAGACAGATGTCCCAGCAGCCTGACAAAGTTAAGTACTTACAGAAGGTTTACAGTAGTAATGAGGGTGGGCACTTTAAAAATGGCTTGGAAAAGAAAATCATTGTTTATAGATACTAATAATTCAGTTATATTGAGTTATGCGACTCATTAATGACTTTGAGATAGGTTAGAAAACCATTAAGCTTTGTCTATGTATATATATGGAAAAATACATGGATGCAAGTTATACTACTCATTTAGAGTACCTTTTTTTCTTATTAAAAAGTAGTAAGAAGTAGCAAAAAGAAGAAAATAAATACCAACCATTCAGTGTAAGCCATACTTTTCAGGTTTTTCTTCTACCTCTCAGGCTGCCACTTCTCTGTGAGCTTTTAATACTCTGCCTAACCTTTTATATTGGTATTTGGTCCTTGGTCTTTTCTTTCTTTCTTTTTTTTTAAAAAAAATATTTATGTATTTGGTTGCACTGGCTCTTAGTTGCAGCAGGCGGGCTCCTTAGTTGTGGCACTTGGGCTCCTTAGTTGCAGCTTGCCAGCTCCTTACTTGTGGCAAGTGGGCTCCTTAGTTGCGGCATGCAGGCACCTTAGTTGTGGCATGTGAACTCTTGGTTGCGGCATGCATGTGGGGTCTAGTTCCCTGACCAAGGATGGAACCCGGGCCCCCTGCATTGGGAGCGCGGAGTCTTATCTACTGCGCCACCAGGGAAGTCCTGGTCCTTGGCCTTTTCAAGTGCGGTTGACTTATTTGTATATAGTCAACATCAATCTCTCCCATGATTTTGGTTATTGTAGTTATGCTAATGGCTCCTGACTGTCTCCGTCCCTGCTTTGACTGCTAATTGAATGGCTCTATCTAGATGTCTAAGTATCTTCTCAAACTGTCCAAAACTGAATTTAATCCTCCAACTCCCTCTCTCTCCCCTGCAGAAGACAAAACTAAAACCTAATTCTCTTTTTGGTGGGTTCATCCCTGATTTCTCCTTCTCTCACCCTCACATTCAGTCAAATTTTGCCTTATAAATACCTCATAAATATGTCCTTCACCATCCCCACTGTTATTGTCATCTCTTCCCAGTCTTACTCTTCTCCAATATATTCTCCCCAGTGTAGCCAAAGTGATTCCTCTAGAGTCTAGATTATGTAGATTGACTAATTATCACCCACTGCTTAAACATTTTTACTCTTTCCCTGGAGTTAGCCAAACTGTGAGGTCAAAGGCACAGTCCTCCAGAAAGCCAGGTCTGCCTGAGGCAGAAGTTTGCAAGGAGTTAGGGTCTAAATACAAAGTTAGAGGGAAGAGTCCACACAAGACCACCCTCACTTCTGACACTGGCTATAAGTTTGGGGTTTCTCAAAAACACCTCCAGATTTGATAATTCACTAGAAAGAACTCGCTGAAAGCTATTATATTAATGGATTATGGTTCATTATAAGGAAAAGATACAAATTAGAACCAGCCAAAGGAAGGGATGCATGAGGTGCTATCTAGAAGGGTTTCAAATGTGAAGCTTCCATTGTCCTCAGCAATGTGTTTCTCTCTCATGGAGTATTGCCAACCCAAGAAGCTCACCTGAGCTGCAGTGTCCAGAGTTTTTATTGGGACTTACTGATTGATTGCTCACATGGTTGAACTTAGTTTCCAGTCTCCCCTCAGGCTGATACCATGTGATCCAAGGGGCCCACCTGAATAACAAGGACAATCCTATTACTTTAGAAATAGGGATTTAGAGGTTACTCCCAGGAGCTGAGGACAAAGGCCAGACCTCTCTTTGGGCAAAGCCAATTATTTACTGTACACCTTCATCACCTATTTCTCCATTGCCCTCCAGATAAAATCCAAACAAAGCTTTATAATCTTATCAGCCTCATCCCTGAATCACTATCCACCCAGTCCATCCCACCTCTAGAAGCTACACTTCAGCTGTTTTAGATTATTAATATATTAGTTTGAATGTGTTGTGTTTGCTCTTACCTCTGCACCTTTGGACATAACATACTATTCCTTCTTCTTGATCTACCATGCTATCCCACCCTCACCTCACCCAGTCCAATCTCTTACCCATTCTTTAGGTCTCCATCTAACATCACTTCCTTTGTTCACCACCCTCACACTCAAAATGAGTTAGGTGTCTCTTCCACGTCCTCTTACAGAATACCCAGTGCTTATTCCTTTTGTAGCACTTGTTTATTATTTTTTTGTCCACGAATATTTGTATATCTTTTACTTGACTAATGGTCTTCAAAATAAGGTGTACCCAAAATAATCCATTTCAGTGAAGGAATAAAATATTAAAATCTTTTTCCTTGTATACAAAATATGAACTTAAGGGAATTCCCTGGCTGACCAGTGGTTAGGACTCAGTACTTTCACTGCCGTGGCCTGGGTTGAGTCCCTGGTGGGGGAACTAAGATATCCTGCAAGACACACGGTGTGGCCAAAAAAAATAATGAAGGTAGGTGCTAGTAATACTTGATACATTGATTGAGGTTGGCAGCTTGTTCTGTATGACAACTGACTTCATGTCAGACATGGTAAATGAGGTATCCTGATGAAGTGCAAGTTTCTTAGCTTAGAAGAGTTGACAGTGGCACCCTTACTCCAATTTTCAGAACATTATGAATTATTTCAGTTTACCTGCTCTGATTAAATTGATTCATTGATTACATTTACTGGTTTTAACAAAATTAGCCCTTACAAAATAGACAGTTGACTTTAAAGATCCCTGCAAAGCGCTCGTTTTGACAGCACATATACTGAAATTGGAGGGATACAGAAGATCAGCATGGCCCTGCACAAAGATGACACACAAATTCGTGAAGTGTTCCTGAGGAGACTGTTGCTCGCCATGGCTGACGAAAAGCCCAAGGAGTCAAGACTGACAACAACGATCATAATAATTTGATGAGGCAGGACGGTTCCGTGGTGCAGTTTAAGATTAAGAGGCACACACCACTTAGTAAACTAATGAGAGCCTATTGTGAGCAACAGGGTTTGTCAATGAGGCAGATCAGATTCCGATTTGATGGGCAGCCAATCAGTGAAACAGACACTCCTGCACAGTTGAAAATGGAGGATGAAGATACAATAGATGTGTTCCAGCAGCAGACAGGAGGTGTCTACTAAAAAGGGAACCTGCTACTTTACTCCAGAATTGTTCCTCCAGACCAAGAAGACATTCTCAATTAGAAAACTGCAATTTGGTTCCATCACATCCTGACTCCTGCTATATAGTTTCTCTATTCTTTCATTTTCCCCTTCTCCATTCCTTTATTGTACATAAAGTAAACGGTGTACAAGCATATTGCATTTTTTTAAAGTAAATGGCCAATGGTATGTTTTGATCGGCATCAGATGGAGATGGAATGGGGAAAAATACTGGTTCTGTGAAGATACCCCCTTTTCTCCATTAGTGGCATGCCCATCAGCTCTTATCTTTATATTCCAGTAAGTTATTTTGCTCTCACTGTTTAACAAAAAAAGAACAACATAAAAATTCTTGCATACCTTGTTCGATTGGAGAATTTTAATGTTTTTCATTTATCATTGTAAAACAAAGGACAATTTTACAACTTCTTTGTATGTAGCTGTTACATGTTACATGTTACAATCTGTCTTTAAGTAGGGATAAATTACTCTAAAAGAAATGAATCCTAGGTAGTTTTCCCTTCAAGTTTAAATAAACTTCTTGTTTAAAATGAAAAAAAAAAAGATTCCTGCAAAGAAATCATGGGTTGAACATAATATTTGTAATGCAAATGTAAAAAGGAACAAAACTTAAGAGCCTATATTTCTCCCATCTTTACTTATATTAGACTTTTTTAAAGGTGATTATATTTGATGAGAAATCCACAAAAATGGAACTATTAAGTAGATTATGTGGAATACACCTTACTCAAAGAAATACTAGTATATTGCTGGTGAGAGTGGTGTGTATGCATGGGTGTGTATGTATGGAATTTGTATTTGTATATATACACACATGAGAAATGTGTATCTACATTTGGGGTGGGGGTATTCATGATGCTCCAAATTTTTTTTTTATTCTTTTTTTTTTAACATCTTTATTGCAGTCTAATTGCTTTACATTGTTGTATTAGTTTCTGCTGTATAACAAAGTGAATCAGCTATACATATACATATATCCCCATATCTCCTCCCTCTTGCGTCTCCCTCCCACCCTCCCTATCCCACCCCTCTAGGTGGTCACAAAGCACCGAGCTGATCTCCCTGTCTCCCTGTGCTATGCGGCTGCTTCCCACTAGCTATCTGTTTTACATTTGGTAGTGTATATATGTCAGTGCCACTCACTCACTTCGTCCCAGCTTACCGTTCCCCCTCCCTGTGTCCTCAGATCCATTCTCTATGTCTGTGTCTTTATTCCTGTCCTGCCCCTAGGTTCTTTAGAACCATTTTTTTTTTTTTTTTAGATTCCATATATATGTGTTAGCGTACGGTATTTGTTTTCTCTTTCTGACTTACTTTACTCTGTATGACAGACTCTAGGTCCATCCACCTCGCTACAAATAACTCAATTTCGTTTCTTTTTATGGTTGAGTAATATTCCATTGTATATATGTGCCACATCTTCTTTATCCATTCATCTGTCAATGACACTGAGGTTGTTTTCGTGTCCTGGCTATCGTAAACAGAGCTGCAATGAACATTGTGGTACATGACTTTTTTTTTGCGGTACGTGGGCCTCTCACTGTTGTGGCCTCTCCCGTTGTGGAGCACAGGCTCTGGACGTGCAGGCTCAGTGGCCATGGCTTACGGACTCAGCTGCTCCGCGGCATGTGGGATCTTCCTGGACTGGGGCACAAACCCGTGTCCCCTGCATCGGCAGGCGGACTCTGAACCACAGCGCCACCAGGGAAGCCCCATGACTCTTTTTGAGTTATCATTTTCTCAGGGTATATGCCCAGTAGTGGGATTGCTGGGTCGTATGGTAGTTCTATTTTTAGTTTTTTAAGGAACCTCCATACTGTTCTCCATAGCGGCTGTATCAATTTACATTCCCACCAACAGTGCAAGAGGGGTCCCTTTTCTCCACACCCTCTCCAGCATTTATTGTTTCTAGATTTTTTGATGATGGACATTCTGACTGGTGTGAGGTGTTACCTCACTGTAGTTTTGATTTGCATTTCTCTAATGATTAGTGATGTTGAGCATCCTTTCATGTGTTGGTTGGCAACCTGTATATCTTCTTTGGAGAAGTGTCTATTTAGGTCTTCTGCCCATTTTGGATTGGGTTGTTTGTTTTTTTGATATTGAGCTGCATGAGCTGCTTGTAAATTTTAGAGATTAATCCTTTGTCAGTTGCTTCATTTGCAAATATTTTCTCTCATTCTGAGGGTTGTCTTTTCGTCTTGTTTATGGTTCCTCCAAATTTTTTTGATAGAGTGCTTGAGCAAGTGTTTGGAGACAGTTGCATCAGATTATAAGCTACATGTTTGCCATCACATCCCTAGGTCAGTAATGACAGGGACATATACAACACACAATAAATATTTGCTGATCCAATGAATGAGCCAAGAGATTAAAAATAAGATAGTATTGTTACTACATTAAACTGCTTTTTAAAAAACTTAGTAAATTTTGTGATTCTCATATTTTTAAAACTTTTTATTATAGATTTAAAGTATATAAAAAATAGTGTCCTTACCACCCAACCTCAGCAATGATGAATTTGTGGCCAATCTTTTTTCATCTATATCTTCACACATCTCACCCTACCTCCCATTATTTATATTCTGTGTAATTTTTAAATGAATACACAGTAATTTGATCACAATTCTATTAAACATTTTAGGTGTTACCAATTTTTGGTTGCTCTAAGAATATTTTGATGGTCATCCTTTGAGCACACCTTTGGTTTTCTTAGAGTGTATTTATATATAGTATATAGTGTTGGGATTACATTAAATATATTCACATATTTAAGGCTTTTGGTACATAGTTTTTAAGTGTCTTCTAACAAGGTTTTACTAGTTTACTCTCTAAGCAGCTATATATAAGAAAAAGATTATTGGTGTTATGAAATGATTTAAACATTTAGAAAATAACAGAAAATAATAAAAATATCCATATACCCACCATTCAGTTTCAACAAATTGTTTAAGATTATTTTAAGGAAATAAAACATTTCATAAGGAATTGAAGACTTTGTTGTCACTGTCTTCTATGAACCCATTCCCTTTTCTTTCTTTCCAGAGGTAATCTGGGAGTTTGGGGAATGTATCCTTCTGCTCTATATTTTTACTACACACATATTTGTATGGTCAGTATATGGTGGGCTTTTTTGGTTTTTGTTTTTATAAGTAGCTATCTTGAGACTGACCTTTTTAAAAAAGATTTATTCATATTGATACACATAGATATAGTTTTTTCATTTTAGCTACTATATAGCATTCTATATGAGTGTATTTTATTTATCCAGTTTCCTATTGATGGACAGTTGAGTTGTTTCTAATTTTTGCATGTTATGCACTATAATGGTTAAAAATAGCTGCTCTAGTGGGTAAATCCTGAAATCTCAAAAGCTTAACATAATGTTTATTTCTTGCTCATAGAGTACCTTCAATGAAGAAGGTGCTGTGTTCTATGGAGTGATTAAGGGACTCAGGCTAATAGAGAGTCTGTCGTCTTCAATTTGTGGTTTCCAAGGTTGCTCTAGGCATCAAAATATATCCAGCAAACGTAAGAGTGGAGAATGGTATTGGAGGTTTTTAGGGGCCAGTCCTTGGAAGTGTCATATATAATTTTGTTCACTTTCCATTGACTAGAATTCCAGTCAAGTGACACCACCTAGGGCCCACAGTTCCCAGCAAACAAGACTGGGAAATGTAGTCACTGGCTTGAACAGTTAAGAAACAACTTCATACTACGTAGAAAAAAAACACATAACTTTGGTGGATAGCTGGTATTCTCTGCTTTACAAATAATTCTACAGTTTGGACATGTCTCCTTGTGCATGTGTTCATAGATTTCTTGAGTATATACGTAGAAATGGAATTGTCAGATTGAAGGTACATACACTTTTACTTTGTTAGATATTGACAGATAACTTTGTCCGACAGCACTGTATGAGAGGTCTGGTTTCTCCATGTTCTCACTAATATTTGAATTGCAGTACTGCTTGTCTTGTATTTCTACACAGCTGTGTGCCATTAATGCCACTGAACTCTGTTGGAAAGAGGAGAATACTTATAGGTGACTGTGGCCTTGGTTTAGGGCATTTTGGAGGAGGACACTTGCCTAAAAGTCTAGACCAGTGCTGTCCAATAGAAACATAATTGAGCCACATATATAACTTAAAATTTTCTATTAACCACATTTTAAAAATGGAAAGTGAATTTAGTTTAATAATTTATTTTATTTAACCCAGTGTATCTAAATATGTTATCATTTAAACATGTGATCAGTATTAAAATATTATTGAGATATTTTTCATTTTTTATAGCAGTTTTCAAAATCCTGTTTGTATCTTACACGTAAAGCAGATCTCAATTGGAATATCCCATTTAAAATATTCAGTAGCCACTTGCGGCTAGTGGCTACCATATTGAATGGCACAGGTTTAGATTTAATAACAAAAATTTTAATTCTGTAACACATATCTGACATTTAATTTCAAAGTCATATTCATTCATTTATTTATTTAATATTTATTTATTTATTTGGTTGCCCCGGGTCTTAGTTGCGGCAGGCAGCCTCCTTAGTTGCAGCTCCAGGGCTCCTTAGTTGCAGCTCACTGGCTACTTAGTTGAGGTATGCAAATCTTAGTTGTGGCATGCATGTGAGATCTAGTTCTCTGACCAAGGATTGAACCCAGGCCTCCTGTATTGGGGGCGCGGAGTCTTATTCACTGTGCCACCAGGAAAGTCCCTCAAACTCATATTTAAATGGATGCTCACTCCACCCAATTCATATTTATCTAGCCTTTAGAGAAATAGCAAGCTGAATTTGTTTTTCCTAGATTTCTTTCTGTGACTAGAGAACTATACACACACACACACACACACACACACACACACACACATAAGAGCTTTTATTTATTTATTTTGGCCATGCTGTATGGCATGCAGAATCTTAGTTCTGTGACCAGGGATCGAACCCATGCCTCCTGCAGTGGAAATGCAGAGTCCTAATAACCACTGGACTGCCAGGGAAGTCCGGAGAATAATATGATTTAGATTTAGATTATTGAATTGTTAATTTCTCCTCACATAGTTTATAGTGTGGTAGTTTTCTATTGCTGTGTAACATGCTACTGAAACTTAGTGGCTTAAAACAACATCCATTTATTATCTTACAGTTTTGTAGGTCAGAAGTCTGTTAATGTTCAGCTGGGTTCTCTGCTTAAGGTCTCGAGTCAAGGCTGAAGTCAAAGTGTTGGCCAGGCTGGACTCTCATCTGGAGACTCAGGGGAAGACTCCACTTCCCAGCCCATTCAGGTTGTTAACAGTCTAGATCTTTGTTATAGATCTGAGGTTCCCATTTCCTTGCTGGCTGTGGGGTGGTGATGAGGTGGGCTGATTATCTATTGATAGAAACCACCCACTTTCCTTCTCATATGGCCCTCTCTATCTTCATACCAGCAGTGGCACATGCTTCCTCATGCTTCAGTCTCTCTGGCTTCCCCTTTCTCAATCAGAGAAAGCTCTATGCTTGTAAGGGCTCATGTGATTAGATCAGGTCCACCAAGATAATCTCCCTCTCTTAAGATCAACTTGCCATATAGTATAACACAATCACAGGAGTGATATCAAATTAGTATTCACAGATTTTAGTGAGCATCTTTGGGAGAGCATTTTAGTAATTCTTTGTGCTACAGTAGAGAAAGAAGATGGAAGAACATTTTAATTATTTTGTTTAGAGGTCTTTTAATTTCACTTCTAAATGAAAGAAAAATACTTTTCCTGTTTCTTTTTGTCTCTACTCCCAACAGTATGGTCCAAGCTTCCATCACCTCTTGGCTGGCTGTAGCAGTACTCCTAACTGCTATTGCTTGTTCCACGTTTCCCTCCCTTCAGTCAGTTTTCCGTATAACAGTTATCTGGGTCTCACCTTGCTCAGCCACTATGCTTTAGTCACAGTGGTCTTGATTTAGTTCCCAGAAACTGCCATGCTCTGTCCTGCCTCAGGGACTCTGTATTTTTGTTTTGTTTGCCCAAGCACCTTGCCCCCTTCTCTACAACTGTCCAACTCAACCATTAGGTCTTATCTTAAATATCTCTTTCTCATAGAGGTGTTTCTCTACCTGTGGTCTAAATTAAGTCTTGGTTTTTGGTTTCCATGGTATCCTTTACTTTTTCTCTATATCCACTTATAATTTATACATATATGTATTCATGTGTTAGTTATTTGATGTCTCTGTCCCACACTGAGGGCAACAGATAAAGAATGTTTTGTTTACCTTTGTGTATCCAGCACCTAGTACAGGTCCTGGCACATAGTAGGCACTCATTAAATATTTATTGAATAAATGAATGAATCTTCAACTTTTTCTCTGCGCGGTCCAGGTTGTTTCCTTTCTAGATTTTTATAGGCCTATTCTCATTACCTTCTTTCTCTTTGTTATTATTTTCTTCCTTTGCTCTACTCTGAATGGTGGAGGAACGTGGCTTCCTGTTTTATGTTATTGTTGGTATGTATTAACATTTTCAACTAGTGGCAGAAATATGTTTGCAGGTTTTTTTTGTGTGTGTGTGGTACGCGGGCCTCTCACTGTTGTGGCCTCTCCCCTTGCGGAGCACAGGCTCCGGACGCGCAGGCTCAGTGGCCATGGCTCACCGGCCTAGCCGCTCCGCGGCATGTGGGATCTTCCTGGACCAGGGCACGAACCTGTGTCCCCTGCATCGGCAGGCGGACTCTCAACCACTGCGCCACCAGGGAAGCCCTGCAGTTTTTATTACTGGTTAACATTCCACAATTTTGTAAATGAAAATTTTTGTGGGCTTAGGAGAGTAGTCTTATGTAAATTCTTTGAGAATATTGTGAACAATGACAATTTTGAAGCATAATAATACTTTGTAGAGAGTAATGAGCTAGTTAAAAGGTTGAGAGTATTCTTAATTCCTTGTGTGTATTTTCACTTAAGATTTTACCTTCTGGTGTATAGCTCGGAGGAAAACCAGTCCATTACTTCCTATCTTAGTTTAAGTCATCAAAGAAAAAGAACCAAAAGGCTTTAACACAACACTGTAAATCAACTATACTTCAATAAAAAAAAATAAATTAAAAAAAAAAGAACCAAAAGACTAATCTGCTGGGTTAGAAATAGCAAAGATAAGTTTTTTCCTGGTGACTTGATTTCATAATGAATTATAAGATTCCTACAGAAACATTACAGTTTTTGTCTTTTATAGATTTGAAGCATTTGACCATTCTACCACAAGGCACAGCCTCTGATCTTTGATATTTATTCACATTTTTCTACTTTGTGAATCTAAAAAACTAAAATAAAAACCGGTTTTTAATAAGCTTGTTTCTTGAGAAGTATATTGTGCTACAGCCAGTTTTCACATTTGCATATAAAAATAAGCAACAAAAATGTAATGCTTTTAAGTTGATATATATATATATTATTTATAAAATTGTCTTTGAGGTGTGTGGTATGTAAAATTCTTTCTTAGGCTAAAACTCTAGAGGGCAAGAATCATGCTCTAAACATGTTCTTCATTGAACCTAACAAGTTATCACATAAATATGAGAGGTGATAGTCATTAAATCAGGCTATCACTGCTTTTGCAATAGGAATGACCTCTGAAGTTTTGGAATTTGATTTCCGGCAACACTGAATATTTATTAGTTCATATAGTCTTGGTTTAGGCGGCTTATAAATAACCTCATATATTACTTAGAAGGAGACTTGTATTATTCACAGTCTACTTATACAATCAGAGGAACATAAATATTTTCAGTTTTTCAAGGTCATATGGAAAGTTAACTGTGCATCTAAAAATAATTTTCAATTTTTTAAGGCAGATAAATACAACTTTGCATGTAAATACCCTTTACCAGGGTAGTCTCTAATCATAAATATCTTTCTATAAGACTTGGTTAGCAGTGTGAACCAGAGGTTTACACCTCTGCACCTGAAATAATAATTGTAGAGCTAGTAGTAGTAAGCTGCTCCTGTTTCTTTTGTTGCTACTACATTTATTGAGAGCTTGCTCAGGCACTGTTTTATATTTAACACCTCAAGTAATCCTTGAAAAAACTGTTTGATGTTAGGTTCTATTATTAGCCCATTTTGCAGATGTGAAGGCCAAGGCACAGAAAGTTTAAAGAACTCAAGTTTCCACCATCAGTGGTGTCACTAGGACATGAACACAGGCAGACTGATTCCAGGGGTTATAGCTATAAAGTTCATTTTATAATTTTCATGCTATGTTAGAAACATGTTTCTATAGGGAAAAATCACAGTGAAGATGCAGTTCAATTGTTTGAATTTTGAGCACTGCCATTTCTGAGTTTAGGCTCTTATTTCTTTCCTTGATTACTTTGGTAGCCTCCTAACTAATGTGCCTGCCGTTAGTCTCTTTTCCCTCTAATCTAGGCTCCCTGGGTTTTCTGACATAATTGAATTTTCTCTAAAGATACCAAATTATTTCTTGCCTCTCTGCCTTTGTAGATGCTATTTCTTCCTCATGGAACATCACTTTCTTGGCTAACTATAACTAACCTACCTTTTGAGGGAGAGAAGGTGGTTGGATTTTTACTATCTTCAACCATAAAGTGCTATAGCATTAACTATAAATAAAGAACATACTAAGGTTTTTGCATCAAATATTCTTCTGAACTCTGGCCTCTAATGAAAGACAAGAAAAAACTAAAAATTCATGCTGCTTATTGAAAACACAGTTGAAATCCAGAAATTCGTTAAACAATAGACTGACAGAAAGTTCACAACTTGGTATATAGCTCATAAGGTGCCTGGAGATTATTTTTTTCCATTTTGTACTTGACTAATCCTGTAATCTATTTCGGTTTTTTTTTTTTTTTTTTTTTTTTTGCGGTACGCGGGCCTCTCACTGCTGTGGCCTCTCCCGTTGTGGAGCACAGGCTCTGGACGCACAGGCCCAGTGGCCATGGCTCACGGGCCCAGCCGCTCCGCGGCATGTGGGACCCTCCCGGACTGGGGCACGAACCCATGTCCCCTGCATCGGCAGGCGGACTCCCAACCACTGCGCCACCAGGGAAGCCCTATTTCGATTTTTTAACTTCGGTATTAATTGTTGAAGTAGCCAGAGACACCTATTTTCTATAGATTTTTAATGCCTAATATAATAGCCATCTACTCAACGCAGTGTTTCTTGGAAAGAAATCTTTAAAAAATTTTTTAAATTAAATATAAAGAGAAGTATTCTTTTGTTCAATTAGTTTGCAATCTATATTAATGTCATATATTCAGTATGTTATCTTTTAGAAGCCAGTAAAATACATACTGGTCATTAATAAGCAGTGGATTATAGATTAATATAAAGCAGTGATCACTTATATTATAGAAGTGTATTCCCGTCATTGGGTCCTTATGCTGTAACATAGTTTTGGAACCATTATCATTGTAAAATCATTATTTCTTTGCATAATGCACTCGAGTGGCTCAAAACAAAGACTGTCCTTTAGTCAGAATTCCATTTTATATATTAAAATATCCAGTTTATGTTCAACATATGCATGATATTAAAGTAAAACTATCCTTGACTATCAAGGAGAGGAGGAAATAGGACAAGTGATATCACCTTCTAATGTAGGTCTGTACAAATATATTGAAGAAGTGCACAGGCGCGCAGGTCCAGCGAGTGCAGGCGCAAAAAGGGCGCAGCTGGGTGTCTGGCTTGCGGGTGTCCGAGCTGCTGCGGCCGGAGAGGAGTGGCCGGAAGTGCTTGAATATCCACATTTCAGTTTCTGCACCTATCAAGAGTTTTAATTTGCCATGGATAATCTGTTAGCAGAAGAAATTCAGCTGAGGGCTAACCAGGTTACTGATGAGTCTCTGGAAAGTACAAGGAGAATCCTGGGTTGAGCCACTGAGTCTCAGGATGCAGGAATCAAGACTATCACTATGCCGGATGAACCAGGGGAACAACTAAAATGCAAAGAAGAAGGCATGGACCGAATAAAGACATGAGAGAAGCAGAGAAGACTTTAACAGAACTAAACAAGTGCTGTGGCTTTTGTCTATGCCCATGTAATAGGACAAAGAACTTTTGAGTCTAGTAAAGCCTATAAGGCAACATGGGGAGATGTTGGAGACAACTCTACTAGCAATGTAGTATCTAAGAAGCCAGGCCGAGTGACAAATGGTCAGCCTCAGCAAGCAACCACAGCAGCAGCCAGCGGCTGATACATTAAATGTATGACAAATGATGCCAGGGAAGACGAAATAGAAGAGAACCTGACTCAAGTGGGCAGTATCCTAGGGAATCTAAAAAACATGGCCCTGGACATAGGCAATGAGATTGAGGCTCAAAATCGACAAATAGAATGGATCACAGAAAAGGCTGACACCAACAAAGATCATATTGACAATGCCAATGCCAGAGCAAAGAAACGTATTGACAGCTAAAGCTACTGCTGTACTTTATCATTTATTCACCTCCCTAGCTCCTCCTTCAAAGCCATTACCTTTCCAGAGTTTGAAATTTTGGTTCCACACTCTTCTAATCCGGAGATGATGTGGAAGAAGATCTAGGCGTAACAGCCCCCCTATTCTTTTATTTTCTCTTTTTCCCTTGAGGGTAGGCTGCTGCTTAGTTTTCCTTCTAGTATTTTCTTTCTTGGTCCATACTCTTAGGTTGGTTTTCATACATCATGTATAGTGTTATTTTTCATTCTCTCCATTTACTTAGCAGGTTCTCCTGCTTTCACAATTTGGAAGCATTGCCAAAGGCAGTCATGTAAAAGGCAGTGGGGGCAGGCACAAGGAGGAAAGGCAAGTGGTAAGAAGTTGTTACCTCAGTAAAATCTGCAGACCCTAAAGCCAAAAGTTGCATAACCACAGTGAAGATCTAGTTGGGTTTAATTTCTATTTAAGTTGCAGTTATTGCCAATTTAGGCCAATGCTTGGTTTTGGAGCCTGTATATACAATATTTTTGTTATACATCACAACTTTGCAACCAATGCTTCAAAAAGGAATAGAATGAGTTTTCTTAAAGTGAGCTTAATTTCTGAACTCCTGGTGATTCATCTATGTACATAGATTCTATGATCCCATTTCATATTGCACCATATAGGAACACATGGTATAAATGAATGGCTTTTTATTTTCATATTATTAATAGTATCATGGTCCCATTACAGGCCTATTAACCTCATAAATTTGTTATTAGTCTTTGAAGAAAAAATATGTAAATATGTGTATATAATATGAGAATTTCTCTCAACAGCAGGGCTTAAAATTTTTTGGAAAAGTTTGACAAAGTACATCACGTGAATTCAGATTTACCTCAATGCCAAGAATTATGTTTGGATAGGAAAAAAGAAACTTGTTGTGATCTCAGGTAGAAAATAGTTAGATTGCTTTGAGTTTTATGTAGCTTTAAACTGTTTTTAAAACTAGAATTTATTCTGTTTAACTAAAAATGATTCAGAAAATTATGTCTTTAGTTTACTTATTGATGATTGCACTGTGATTCTCTTAGCCTTTTGTATTCAACTTCCAGAATCACATTTGTTTAGATCCTGAACAGTGTTATAAGAATCTGATTGGTATTTGTCACCTTTATTTAAAAACTAGCTTCTGCACACTTCAAAGCTATTAATGTCGACTGGTTTCACCAATAACCACTGCTTGATCCTTACAATTAAATTTTGTGACTAAAAAAAAAAAAAAGTATATATATGTATAAGATCAAAATACATTGAAAATCAAGTATAAAATAAAAGCATTCTCTCAGAATGAGGCCTTATAAATACCCAAACCAATTAAACATTACAGTGGAAAAGTTCATTAAATATTACATTAAGTAATTAGTAATTTTTATATTCCTACATAGGTCAAAATTACCAAACCATGAAACTGAATTTCTTCTCATTTCCCCAAGGATTATGAAAGAGATTTTAATTAAGCTTTGCTATGTTAAGAATTTCCTTGATTTTAGAAAGCTGTTTGTATGTTACTACAGCTTTTCTAAGTGACTGTCTACATAAAGATAACCTTATGTGTGGCTTGGTAATTTTGTGGTTAATGTATACCATGAAAAAGTTATTATAGGAATTCAATTCATGAAGCATATATGATCAGCTATGTTCAAGCAAGATATTGAATTATTTGGTATTTTGTAATATGTATAATTAGTAGTAAATCCTAAAAAGAATATGATTAGAGTTAAAGACAGTGTCCTTTCGTGAAACTAATGTTAATTGCGTTTGTTTTCTTATTCACTTGTTTTTCACCTCATTATAGAAAGGATTTCAAGTGGCAGATTAATTTTACTGTAATGGGAGTAATTATTTAGTCATCAAAAAAAGTTGTGTCTACCATATGCTAAGCATTGTGGTAAATGCTGCTTATACAGAAATAAAATACATGTTCCTTTCCTCAAGAAGTGTGTGGTTTAGAGAAAAAGTCAGACAAGTTAACCAGCAAGTACAGTACAATGTGAGTACAATAAAAATTATTATTAACTCTGATATGTAGGAGGTGATATACTAAGCGCATTACATTGTTATTCTCTATTTTTAAATCAGGAAATTAATATTTAGCAACATTAGTTAACTCATCTAAGGTCACACAGTAAGTGGTAGAGTCAGAATTTGAACTCAGATGTGTCTGACTCCAAAGCTTTTTATCTTGCTGCCTCTCTATACTGGTAAGAGTTAAGACAGAGTGATGCAGAGGATTTATGGGGACCGTGAGGTGGGGGTGTGCCAATGTAGGCTATTAGGTTCTGGAAGAGGATGCTTAAATTGAGTTTAAAAGACTAAATAGGAATTAGCCAAGAGGAAGAGGGAGCTGAAAAGCTTTCCAACGGAGATACTAACTTGTGCAAAGGCATAGAGATGAGAAAGCATAGCCCATTTGGGGCTTGTAAGCCCTTATTTCTCTGAATAAAGGAGAGTAAACCTGCAAAAAAAAAACTGGAGAAATAACCCCCAAATCATTCATTAATTCATTTATTCAGTCAGTATTGGGCACTGTAGACTCTATTCACTGCATCTCTGGGATGATATTGGAATTTCTAAAACTACAAGTCATAGAAATGCCACTAATGTTAACAAAATGCCACATAATCAGGAAAGGGAAGAACTTTATGCTCTTCTGTCCTCTAACTTGTTTTATTTGGCTTTTAGAACAATGGTTTCTAAATTGTAAAATCTCTCTCTCTCTCTCTTTTTTTCTGATCATTTGTCTCATCATACTACCTGATGCCAAACTGTGGAGATTTTAGAACTGAAGACTGCCTAAAGTGTTCTCAATTCAACTGTGCTAAATTCTGTTTACTTCCTAAAGATTTAAGAAAGGCTAAGTATGTTTCTCTGTAGCAGTATCCCCTGTATGACCTTATCTTTCAGGGGATAAATGTACTAAAAGTACTAAAACAGATCCTTTCAAGGATATGTTTGGAGAGATAGATGCACATCAAGCTGCTAGATGGATATACAGGACAACGCAAGACCATGACCCAGATAGAAATCAACATATAAAATCTAGGAGGTAGGGAATGGTTTTTCTGAGTTTGAAGGAGTGATGTTTATCGTTAGACACATTCAACGTGATATGATTATTAGCTTGTTTTCTCCATCTTTACAATCCAAAGAGATAGTCTTCAACATTCATTTCAAATGCTGTCTTCTAGTAGAAGAATTTCCCTGAGATCAGCTGGAAGTAATTATTCCCTCTCCTGAACTTCCCAGCATTTTATCTGTATCTTTTAAAAATACATCCAATAATTCCTTCCTTTTTATAATGTCATTTATATGCATGTCTCATCTCCTCATTTAAACTGTACGTACCTTCATGTTTGACCCCCGGCACTAAGCTTTGTACGTATAAGGCATTCAGCTAATATTTAATGAATTAAAGCATAGCATCCCTATCATAAGCTAAATCATTAGGGCAGTGTTTCTTAAAGTGTTGGACATGAATTACTTACTTCAGGATCACCTGGAATGTGTTGTTCAAAATGCAAGTTCCTGTGCTTCTGCCCACACCTACTGAATGAGAATTTCTATGGTTTCCAGTAATCTTGTTTTGAGTAAAAACACTAGATAATTATGATGTACACTAAAGTTTGAGAACCCACTGCCTTAGGGAGAATGCAAGAATCCAAATTAAAATTGAATTTACATTGAATTGCAGATGTGCTTAATGCTAAAAATAATAAAGTATAAACCATAATGGAAAATAATATTAAAAAAGAATGTATATATGTGTATAACTGAGTCACCTTGCTATATAGCAGAGATTGGCCCAACATTGTAAACCAACTATACTTCAATTAAAAAAAAAAACAAAAATAAAGTAGCGAGACTTCCCTGGTGGCGCAGTGGTTAAGAATCCGCCTGTCAATGCAGGAGACATGGGTTCGATCCCTGGTCCAGGAAGATCCCACATGTCGCAGAGGAACTAAGCCTGTGCGCCACAACTACTGAGCCTGTGCTCTAGAGCCCGTGAGTCACAACTACTGAGCCCGTGAACCACAACTACTGAAGCCTGCGCGCCTAGAGCCCGTGCTCCGCAACAAGAGAAGCCACCGCAATGAGAAGCCCACGCACCACAACGAAGAGTAGCCCCCGCTTGCTGCGACTAGAGAGAGCCCGCGTGCAGCAAAGAAGACCCAACGCAGCCAATAAATAAATAAATAAATTTATATTAAAAAACGGTAGCATTTTGTACATAGCATATAAGATGAAAATATAAGAAGAAAGAACTGAACAGGAAGATATTCTCAGTGAAGTTTTTCTGTATGTCAGGAAAGATCAATGTTCAATATTCTGGAACTTTAGTCTTAAAAAGCATATTTAGATGTAAATAATTTAGAATATTGATGACCATTTTCTTTCAATGCATTTGAAGTAGAACACCATGGTTTTATAACTAAAGACTAAGAAAAGATGCTTTGAACATTCTTATTGGCACATTCTTGTATTGCTGTATGCATAGATGTCTTTTAAGGCATGATTTCCTATAATATAGTTTGTGACTCATAGTTTTATTGTAAGAAATAGTGTGGTTTAGATACCATTTAACAATATATGCTTCTCCTTATCTTTAACAACACATTGTATTTTAGATTTACTTGTCTGTGAATGTTTTTATCTGTGACTTTTAAAAATATGAAATTGTTGATAGAATGTCAACTGTCTTGACTTACGTATTGTTTAAATTGATAAGGGCTAGGATAAGCTGTAGCAAGCAACTCCAATATAGATCTTCATCATCCAGGTAGTTCTTTTATTTCTAAAATATAAATTGTTGGCCTTCCCTGGTGGTGTAGTGGTTAAGAATCCAATCCGCCTGCCAGTGCAGGTGACACGGGTTCAATCCCTAGTCTGGGAAGATCCCACGTGCTGTGGAGCAGCTAAGCCCACACACCACAACTACTGAGCCTGCACTCTAGAGCCTGCGAGCCACAACTACTGAAGCCCGTGCGCCTAGAGCCCCTGCTCTGCAACAAGGGAAGCCACCACAATGAGAAGCCTGAGCACCTCAATGAAGAGTAGCTCCCGCTCGTCACAACTAGAGAAAGCCCACGCGCAGCAACGAAGACCCAACACAGCCAAAAATAAATTTTTAAAAAAAATTAAAATATAAATTGTTTTATAAACTTAAGCTGTTCTTATAATAGTAATAAAGATAAGAAGTGCTTAAAAAGTGCTTATAATGTAGAGAACTGGTCCAGATACTATGTATATATTAATTCATTTAATTCTCACAGCAACCAAATGAAGTAGGCAGTGTTATCAACCACACTTTGCAGGTAAGGAAGCTAAGGTATTGAGAAAGAAATTTGTCCAAGTTCACATAGCTGGTAAGTGGCTAGGATATGAACCCCTACAGAGTAGCTTCAGAGTCAGCACTCTTAACCACTCTGCAATAATGTTATTATTTTTTTTTAACTAGCACATAACTTGACTTTGTCTTAGTCACTATCAGGAGCATTTTCCAGCAATAGTAATAATAATTGGCAAATGTTTCCAAGTAAAAATTTTAAACAAATTCAGCGTATATCTAAACATCATCTTTTTTGAATGGTCTTAATGCTATTCTTGCTTTTACTGATTTTACATAGTAATATCAAGATTCCTTACTTAAAATTAGTTGGCTGTCAAAAGATTGTTTTGGCAATCTGATTGACACAAGTGAAAGTCCAGTAAGTTTATTTTATTTTTTTTATTTAATTTGTTTTTAAAATTTTGTTTTATTTTTTGGCTACGTTGGGTCTTCATTGCTGTGCACAGGCTTTCTCTATTTGAGGCGAGTAGGGGCTACTCTTTTGTTGCGGTGCACAGGCTTCTTATTTAGGTGGCTTCCCTTGTTGAAGAGCATGGGCTCTAGGCGTGCGAGCTTCAGTAGTTGCAGCATGTGGGCTCAGTGGTTGTGGCACATGGGCCCTAGAGTGTGTGGGCTTCAGTAGTTGTGGCATGTGGGCTCAGTAGTTGTGGCTCACGGGCTCTAGAGTGCAGGCTCAGTAGTTGTGGCACACGGGCATAGTTGCTCCGTGGCATGTGGGATCTTTCCGGACCAGGGGTTGAACCCGTGTCCCTGCAGTGGCAGGTGGTTTCTTAACCACTGCACCACCAGGGAAGTCCCAGGTCCAGTAATTTTAATTTTCAGAAGCTATTGGAACACTTAACAGATTTTTTAAAAACTGTATTTATTTATTTATTTTTGGCTGCATTGGGTCTTCGTTGCTGCGCGTTGGCTTTCTTTAGTTGCGGTGTGTGGGGGCTACTCTTCATTGTGGTGTGCGGGCTTCTCATTCATGGTGGCTTCTCTTGTGGAGCATGGGCTCTAGGCACATGGGCTTCAGCAGTTGTGGCACGCAGGCTCAGTAGTTGTGGCTTGTGGGTTGTAGAGCGCAGGCTCAGTAGTTGTGGCACATGGGCTTAGTTGCTCCATGGCATGTGGGATCTTCCTGGACCAGAGCTCAAACCTGTGGCCCCTGCATTGGCAGGTGGGTTCTTAAAAGCCAGTGTGCCACCAGGGAAGCTCCACTTAACAGATTTTTAGAAAATAAAGCTAGATAAATTTTCATACTGATCATTTTTTAAAATTATATATACAAGATGTTTAGTAATATATATTCTTTTTGATAAAGCCCTGAAGTTTTTCTCTACAAAAAGTACATTTTTTTAAAAATTTATTTTTTTGACCATCCTGCCGCAAGGCATGTGGGATCTTATCAGTAGTTCCCCGGCCAGGGATTGAAATCGCACCCCCTGCATTGGAAGCATGGAGTCTTAACCACTGGACCGCCAGGGAATTCCCAAAAACTACATTTTTTTAATTGGTGTTTCTGTGGTACACATGAAAATATTTGTCCTTGGTCTGTGTCATTTCCTCATTTTTAATTCTACAAATTGGTCATTTTAGGTGTCATTAATTGTTTTGTTTCAATAAATAAATACTGAAGGTGATTTAACCACCTTGTAAAAATGGCTAACTTATGAATGCTATATATTAGGCTGTGTTTTAATATGTTAATTGTTTTTAAAAATCCACCCCATCAAAACACTAACTTGTTTAAAAAGTTCAGTTTTAAAATATCACCAACCTCTGTTATAATCAGGACAGCTCAGAAGAAGAGGAGACGTAAATTAGAGAAACCCAGAATGGAAAATAAAGAAGAGAGATTTTTTTACCCTTAGAATAAAGGGTTCCACAATGAGGAGGTGGGCTCTAAGAATCTTGAATAAGAAGATCATAGGTATGCCCAATTAAGTGGCTCTTAATAACATTATTTTTATTTTTTCAGTGCAAATTTACAATCTAGTAAACTGAAAAACAGATGAACATTGAATTATCTGTGGAATTCTTCAGGAAGGATCACTTTTATATGGGAAAAGATATTTCTTGTACTTTTATCTTTTGATCTATATTTTGTCATTTTGTTAATGGTAGAAAGAGAATAAACATCATTTTTTATGAACAAAATATTTTTTTCTAAGTTTGAAACCAGTATGAACCTTGCTGTAAATATTTAAGTTTTTAAAAATATAAATTAAATATTTGATTGTGCTACTAAACGTGTCATTTTACCTGATAGCTAGGAGGAGTCAAACATAGTCAAGAGGGATACCTAATGAGTACCTTTAGAGAGTACATAAAGCATTTAATAACTGTAGGAAGAATGATCATGTCTTATTTCTCAAATAAATAGAATTTTAATTTACTTATACAAGGAAGTTATTCTGTATTTACTTATTTTATGTAGAGTTTCCTACTAGAATATAAGCTCCCTGAAGGCAGGGACTCTGTTTTACTCACCATCCTATCCTCAATACCTAGAATACTGAATGCTTAGTACATAGTAGGTTTTCCGTAAGTACTTGATGAGTAAATGGAATAGATGTTTATACATGTTTTTTATTGTGGTGAAATATACATAATAATTAACATGTTTTAAATGGCATTTTTATATCTGGTTAGATAAAAGACACATGCTCATTGTAGAAATATTTGAACCTATTATGAAACAGAAAAGTTACTTGTAGTTTGCAACTTCAAATAGCCATTCTTTAGGAATATTTTTCTCTAATTCTTTTTTATGCAGATATATTTATAACTAAATTGAGATCACACATACACATAATACATATAGTTTTGTGCCCTGCTTTTTTAATTTAATACTTTCAAGTGAGCATTTTTCTAAATCATTAACTATTACTTGAAAACATGTTAAAAGGTTGTTAAGGGTCTAAGTGCAGTTTTGCTCAAAATTCACAGTAATAAATACATTTTACTTTGTGATTAAGACTATACATAAACATTTAATTGTATTAAAAATTGTAAAGCAGTAGTTATGAAATGTGATGAATTCTGATTTTTCATGTTGTTTTTTTGAAATATGCTTGTCACATCCCTCCAAACTGATTTTGCATCTCAGTAATGGGTTGCAGCCTACAGTTGGAAAAGTGCAGTTCTCTTGTATGAGTATTCTGTAATTCAGTTATGCCCCTTTTATTGGACAAATTCGGTTCTTTCCATTATTTTGCCGGTAGGTATAAGTTCTTAAAAGTGTGTTTGAGCATATTTACTAAAGTAATTTATGCTGGTTATAATAAATTGTTGCTGAAGTGTTAAAATGTAAAAGTCTTCTTTATCAGTTTGATGTATATCCTTTCAAATTTTCTTTTTTTCATGCAAAGGTGAGATACACTGTCAAATTATTAAAATTATTTTTATGGCCCTCAGTAGAGTTTAATAACTTGCCTTACATTGGTCCTGGGCATGGGCGTTATGTAATTTTTGTTAATTTTTTCCTCCAGTTTTACTAGGACACAGTTAACACATGATATTGTGTTATGCAAAGTGTGCAAAGTGTAAAGTGACTTTCAGATTTTTCTATGCAGTCATTCACTCTCTATATCAATCTCTATACACACATTTTTTCCCCTAAACAAAAATGCTGTTATTCTAACACCTTTTAGGTTTTTTAGTTAATGTATCATGGATATCTTTTCATATCAACATGTAAAAAGTTACACCATTCTTTTGTCTGCTGCCTAGTACTCCGTTATAGGTAGATCATATTCTAACCTTTCCATTGTTAATGAAGATTTTTGTGTTGCTTTTTTTTTGGACCACACCACGTGGCTTGTGGAATCGTAGTTCCCCAACCAGGGATTGAACCCAGGCCCCCAGCAGTGAAAGTGCAGAGTCCTAACCACTGGACTGCCAGGGAATTCCCAGTTTGTACTACCTTTAATAGTATATGAGGGAAAAAATTTCCCCATAGTGTTAACATTGGATATTTTCAACCTTGATTTTTGCCAGTCTGATGAGCAAAAAGTCTCTTTTATAATTTGAATGTATTGGATTAGCATCTTTTCATATGCTTATTGGCGATTTATGTGTCTTCTACTAATGCTTGCTTATATCCTTTGTGGATCTTTCTATTTATTATTGATTTGTAGGAAATCTTTATGTATTATGTTTATTAGCCTCTTGAGTATTATATGTTGCAAATGGCTTCTCCCAGTCTATAAATCATCTTTGAAACTGTATCATGGAATCTTTTTCTATGTAGAAGTTTAACTTTTTGTACTTGATCAAATCAGCTTTTTTTTTTCTTTATGGATTCTGGGATTTGTATCATGTTTTAAAGGGTATAACTGACCTTCTCCACTTATTTTCTTATATTTTCCTCTATATTTATAGCTTTTCTTGTTTATTCATTGAGAATTAATTTTTGTTTTTTGTATTACATTTGGCTACTTAAAGTTGATATAATTATTACTTCTGTTAACTAAACAACTCTTATAATAAGGAAGATGAGTGAGTTTCATTTTTGTGACTTAAAAAAATTTTTTTTGCACATTTATTTTTATTTTTTTGGCTGCACTGTGTGACATGTGGCATCTTAGTTCCCTGACCAGGGATTGAACCCATGCCCCCTGGTTTGGAAGCGCCGAGTCTTAACCACTGGACCACCAGGGAAGTCCCAATCAGTGAGTTTCTGAAGGGAGTTCTAATTTTGTTAAAATGCTTGAATTGATGGTAAATATAGTTGGTTTGAGCATGAATCTAAGCTTTATAAAGAGTTGGAGTAAGGGTAGATATTTTTTGGATAGGAAAACGTTTGAACAAAAGTGCAGACTTCTCAGCAGGCTTCACAGCCAATCAAGTTCATGTGAAACATAACAGTAGGTTATTTGACAAATTGTTGCCTTGCTGACATTTTCTCTCTTAGACTATAAGGGGAAAATATTTATATATTTGTATGAGAAAAAATCTTGAAGGGTATACAAAAATTATTAGCAGTGATTTTCTCTGGATGGAGAGATTTCAGATATATTTAATTTTTTTTCTACTTACTGTGTTTTACATTTTTATCACTAAAAATGTTATTTATTTAGGGACTTCCCTGGTGGCACAGTGGTTAAGAATCCGCCTGCCAATGCAGGGGACACGGGTTCGATCCCTGGTCTGGGAAGATCCCGCATGCTGTAGAGCAACTAAGCCCGTGTGCCACAACTACTGAGCCTGCGCTCAAGAGCCCATGAGCCACAACTACTGAGGCCACATGCCACAACTGCTGAAGCCCACATGCCTAGAGCCCGTGCTCCGCAACATGAGAAGCCACCACAATGAGAAGCCCGTGCACTGCATTGAAGAGTAGCCCCCGCTCAATGCAACTAGAGAAAGCCTGCGCACAGCAACGAAGACCCAATGCAAAAAAAAAAAAAATGTTATTTGTTTAGTAAAAATAATATAGCTGGGAGGTAAAGAATTCAACGAAGGATACTGCTACTCTGGATCTATTTATAGCCAATAAGGAAGAATTGCTTGGTGGATAGAAATGAAAGAAACCTTTGGAGACAACGTGACCATATCATTGTATAGTTTGTTATAGCTGGGGTAGAGAATTCTAGAAGTGGTCACATATATACATACTCTAGATTGTAGGAATAAAACTTATAAAAAGTAAACAAAGATATATATTGTCATGACCTTATGACCTGAGACTAGGAAAGGTGGGAAGAACACAAAAATAATTGTACAATTATACAATTACAGATTATAACAAGTTTTTTAAAAGGCAAAAGCAAATAAAACTACTTTGACTCCACTTGGAGCAATCTTAGCTCAGGTTTTAAAAGGACATTTATAGAAGATGAATATATAAAAGTGACACAAACATTTAAGTGTGTCAGAAAAGCTAAAATCCAGAAATCACAGATGTGAGGAATATACTAAAGATAATTATAAAATCTTAGTTATATTCAGAAACAATAATAAGGAAGATACATGCTTACTTAATATTAACAGCTCTTATTTGGTTTCCATATTTTCTGTCAAGGAGAACAATCTTTATGCTGTAACAACAACAAAAAATTACCTAGTAAAGGAGAATTAAAGTCCAGTATAAGTGAAATTAATTAAGGAGGCATCTAACTGCTCAATAGGACTTTTTTTCATAACCTGAACTAGTTATATCTGAGGATGCTGTGCATACTTGTAGGTGAGAAAGCTAAACTTTGAGGAATTATTGGGAATAAGAAGAATGGAAGTGAGCAACAGGTGAGGACATTGACAGCACGTTGATCAAATTCAGAAATGACACAAAGCTTGTTGGACTTTTATGCAAGAAATGAAAACAATTTGTAAGTCCATAGCAACAAGCACTTAACATATTGGATTAAATAAGAAATTTAGTATAACTAAATACATAATCCTGCATTTGGGTTAAAAGAAAAATGAGTTGAAGAATTGATGAAAAAGGATAAATAGCCTAGCGGGAGTATTTATGACAAAGGGAATTTCCCTGTTGGTAAACTTAATATGAATCAGCAGCATGATTTGCCTGCCAAAACTTGATTATTATGGTTTTCTGAACAAGGAAGTTAGGCCACACCTAGCCTGAATCCAGATTTAGGTACCACATTTGAGGAAATTAGCATAAGTCCCAATGACAGCAGTATCAGGCATTTGTGGTGTAGAAAAAGAAGTAGACTTAATGTGAACCATAAAGTAGCTCTGGTACCAAAGATTATAGAAAAACAACTTTCAAACCAACAGAAGGAAGAATTTTCTAGTGCTTAGAAAATAACAGGCTGCCTTGAGAGGCAGTGGTTTGTGTGTGTAGAGTTTGAGCAAGGCTACTTTACTACCCAGGTAAAGGTGATACAGAGGGTGTTAAAATTCAAATGTGCGGCGAGCGGGGGCTACTCTTTGTGTGGTACGCGGGCTTCTCATTGCGGTGGCTTCTCTTGTTGCAGAGGGTGGGCTTCAGTAGTTGTGGCTCGCGGGCTGTTGAGCGCAGGCTCAGTAGTCGTGGCGCATGGGCTTAGTTGCTCTGTGGCAAGTGGGATCTTCCCGGACCAGGGCTCGAACCCGTGTCCTCTGCACTGGCAGGTGGATTCTTAACCACTGCGCCACCAGGGAAGTCTTTAAATGACTTTTGAATGTATTGGTTTTGCATTTTTTCATATGCTATTCATCATTTGTATATCTTCCTTGGAGAATATCCACTCAAACCCTTTACTATTTTTTACTTGGGTTATTTGTCATTTATTATTGAGTTGTAAAAGTTTTTTATATATTCTGGATACAAGTCCCTTATCAGATATATGATTTGTAAATATTTTCTCCCATCCTGTGGGTGTTTCACTTTCTTGATGGTATCATTTGTAGCGCAGAAGTTTAAAATGTTTTATATAGTCCAATTTACATATGTACAGGCATACCTTGGAGATATTGCAGATTTGGTTCCAGGCCACTGCAATAAAGCAAATATTTCAGTAAAGCAAGTCACATAAATTTTTTGGTTTCCAAGTGCATATCAAAGTTACGTTTATACTACACTGTACTCTATTAAGTATGCAATAGCATTATATCTAAAAAACAATGTACATACCTTAATTAAAAAATACTGTATTGCTAGAAAATGCTAACCATCATCTGAGCCTTCAGCGATTTTTAATCTTTTTGCTGGTGGAGGGTCTTGCCTTGATGTTGATGGCTCCTGACTGATCAGCTGGTGGCTGCTGAAGGTTGGCGTGGCCGTGGCAATTTTTAAAAATAAGACAGCTACGAAGTTTGCCACATCAATTGACTCTTCCTTTTACAAACAATTTCTTTGTAGCATGCAGTGCTATTTGATAGCATTTTATCTATGGTGGAACTTTTTCAAATTTGGAGTCAATCCTCTCAAACCCTGACACTGCTTTATCAACCAAGTTTACATAATATTCTAAATTCTATGTTGTCATTTCAACAATCTTCACAACATCTTCACCAGGAGTAGCTTCCCTCTCCAGAGTAGGTTGCACTTTCTTTATGCATTCATAAGAAGAACTCCTCATCACAGTTTTGTCATGAGATTACAGTAATTCAGTCACGTCTTCAGGCTCTATTTCTAATATCGTTCTCTTGCTCTTTCTACCACATCTGCAATTATTTCCTCCACTAAAGTCTTGAACCTGTCAAAGTCATCCCTGAGGGTTGGAATCAAGTTCTTCCAAAGTTCTGTTAATGTTGATGATATTTTGACATCTTCCCATGAATCACACATGTTCTTAATGGCATCTAGAATGGTGAATCCTTTCCAGAAGGTTTTCAATTTACTTTGCTCAGATCCATCAGAGCTATTGCTATCTATAGCAGCTATAGCCTTAAGAAATGTATTTCTTAAATAGTAAGACTTGAAAGTCAGTATTACTCCTTGATTCGTGGGCTGTAGAACAGATGTGTGTTAGCAGGCATGAAAATAACACTAATCTTGTGTATCTCCATCAGAGCTCTTGGGTGACCAGGTACATTGTCAAAGAGCAGTAATATTGTGAAAGGAATCGTTTTTTCTGAGCAGTAGGTCCCAACAGTGTGCTTAAAATATTCAGTAACCCATGTTGTAAACAGAAATGCTGTCATCCAGGCTTTGTTGTTCCGTTTATAGAGCACAGGCAGGATAGATTTAGCATAAGTCTTAAGGGCCCTAGGATTTTAAAGGCTACTGCAAGGTTATTAATTGGCCTATTTTCAATATTCTCATGTCTCAGGGAATTAGGAGGCCCAAGGAGAGTGAGGGAGAGAGGGGACTGGCCAATTGGTGGAGCAATCAGAACACACACAACATTTAGTAAGATTGCTGTCTTATATGGTTCATGGCACTCCAAAACAATTACAACAGTAACGTCAAAGATCACTGATCACAGACCATCATAACACAATATTAATGAAATATTGCAGGAATTACCAAAATGTGACAGTGACACGAAGCGAGCATATGCTGTTGGAAAAAATGGCACTGATAGACTTGCTTGACTCAAACAAGGTTGCCACAAACTTTCAATTTGTAAAAATAAGCAATATCTGGGAAGTGCAGTGAAGCAAAGCCCAATAAAGTGAGGTATGCCTGTATATTTTTTTACTTGCGCTTTTGGTGTTGCCTAAGTTAAGTTCACAAGGATTTGCTCCTATGTTTTCTCCTAAGGGTTTTATAGTTTTAGCTCTTACATTTAGTTCTGTGATCCATTTTGAGTTAATTTTTGTGTATGGTAGGGGTAAGGGTCCAACTTCATTCTTTTGCACGTGGATATCCAGTTGTCCTAGCACCATTTGTTGAAAAGACTATTCTCTTCCTCATTGAATTGTCTTAACACTTGAATTTTTAAATAGTATAACTTTTATTTTTAGTAAGAAATATCAATATAATAACTATGGAAGATGAGAAACTAATGCATAATTCTACCACCCTTGCACAACTTCACTATTTTGTGTATTCCCTTCTAGTCCCCACCCCATAAACATACACATTTTATACAGTTGCAATCATAATGTGCTAATTATATATAGTGCCTTTTCACTTAGTACATGAATATAATACACACTTTCCATATTGCTGTATAGATTTCCTGATTATTTTTTGTTGTTGCCTAAATGTTCCATATGCAGGCTCTTACATAATTTAATAAATCAGTCCCTTATTTTAGATATTAGGGTTTACTCTAATTTTTTATTACTTAAATAACATTGTAATGATAATCTTTGTGCATAACCTATTAGGCTACTGTTGGATAATTTCCTTAGATAATTTTCTGGAAGGATTTCTTCCAACAAATATTGAAAACCAACTAGAGACTAGCTATATAACTGATTTGGGTAATCCTGGGTTGCATGTGTTGTTGTAGTTGTTGGCTCATTTAAGATAACAATAGCAGCTGATACCTCTGACTGTGATTCAGGCAATGTGCCAAATAGTTTGTGTGTGTAGTTATATTTAATTATCCTACAAATTCTATTAGATAAGGTATTCAAGGCCAAAGTTTTATAACTTGTCCAAAATTGTATAACTAATAAATGGCAAAAATGGCATACAGGACTTTGTGGCTGCAAAACTCCACTGGCTCCCAGACTGGACATAAACAATTATAATGGCAAGATTCTTACAGAGTAGGCTCTGTTAGATTAGGTATTTTGTGCAGAAGTTCTCTGAATACACATGACTTGTTAAGTACGAATGCATTATTGGCCCAAAGGTTGTTTTTGTTTTTTTTGCGGTACGGGGGCCTCTCACTGTTGCGGCCTCTCCCGTTGCGGAGCACAGGCTCCGGACGCGCAGGCTTAGCGGCCATGGCTCACGGGCCCAGCCGCTCCGCGGCATGTGGGATCTTCCCGGGCCGGGGCACGAACCCGTGTCCCCTGCATCGGCAGGCGGACTCTCAACCACTGCGCCACCAGGGAAGCCCCGAAAGGTTGTTTTTAAAAAATAGGAATTAAGACTGATTTTTCTCTGTAGATTTAATGATTCATTATTCTTGGACCCCATGAACTAATCATTTTGTATTATTTCCATTTGTGTAGTGTTGCCATTCCAAATGGTCTAGAGAGCATGCATGATCAACATAGAAATTGTTTCTTGACTCAGTGTAATAAAAAAGAAAATGGAAAAGGAATTAGAAATCTTTGATACTTAAATGTAAATCAAAATTTACTGATATCTTAAATATATAAATTTTAGTATTTGGGGGAGAATATACACAATAGCATTTCTGATCAAGACATCTAAGTCCTATATAATGTATATTTAATTAATAGTGTTCAGCTGTTAGTAGCTATTTCAATTGTAGAATTATTAAATGTGTTTAGTAGTTGAAATAATTGCCTACAACTCATAATTATTGCTCTAGCCTGAAATATAAAGAGGAAAATCAGAATTGTAAGAATAAAATGATGCTTGAAAAGAAACAGTAATTTTGAAATGCTAATAGTCTGAAAAAAATGGCTCTGCTACGTTCAGAGATAAGTTTTCTTCAAAGCATGAGAATGCCACTTCTTTATAGAACTTTTGTTGCAGGTTTCTATTTTCACAGTCTTTCAGTACATCAAACTACATAAACTCTCTTTCCTTGATTTTCATCCAAAGAGGCTCTTTGCTTAAGATGGCGACTGGAGTAATTTGTATGCCCTAGACAGAAAAATGAGCCTCTTCCGTCTGGTGGGATAGTATTTTCATCAAGGTGTGGCTTCAAGAGGGATCACATATAACTGTGAGGGAAGAAGGGTACATTTATTTTGCTGAAGAAGTCCATTTCACCAAATGCCAATTCCCTGAATTTGCTTCTTTTTAACTAGAGTTAGTTGATCGGTTTTCATATTTTTAAGTAACATTTCAAAGAATATTCAGTTTGTTTCTCCTCTAATTCCTTGCTGCTATTAAGGAGGTAGACAGAGAAAAACTTTTCATATTCAAGAATATAATTGCAGTGAATATATTCTTTATCAGTGGAGAATTTGGAGACTTCAGGCCTAGTCCTCTTCCTTTCTCTGCCTCTCAGTCTCTGGTGGCATTAGCGGGGATTTAGGGCAAACAAATTGAACGTTCCTTTAAATGCTGTTATGAAGACAAATCCTATCAACTCAAGACTTAAGGTGAGTTCAGTGAATTGGCCTTTAGATAAAATGATTTTTGGTAAATTTACTTTTGGCCAGTGACTCAGAGCTCACCTAACCAGCCAGATCAACTGACTTAATCCTAATAATGACGTGGCAGATGCTTCAGGTATATTATTTTCATATCCTCAAGATTGAGAATTTTCATGATGACAGATCACAAAATGGGCTATCAAACTTAACATGAACGATAGCCTAGTAAAAGCAATTAGATGACCTTTTCTATCTTTTTTTTTTTTTTTTGGTACGTGGGCCTCTCACTGCTGTGCCTTTTCCTGTTGCGGAGCACAGGCTCGGGACGCGCAGGCTCAGCGGCCATGGCTCACGGGCCCAGCCGCTCCGCAGCACGTGGGATCCTCCCGGACCGGGGCACGAACCCGTGTCCCCTGCATCGGCAGGCGGACTCTCAACCACTGCGCCACCAGGGAAGCCACTTTTCTATCTTTTATGATGATAGACTTCTACACCTTGAGCCTCTCACTCTCACTGGAGCTCAAGCCCATATTTCTAAGAGAACATAGGAAGCATAGTCACTTTTCTTTTTAGTACATCCAGATCAAGATTCTGCCTCTTTCCTCACCAAATAGCACCTCTTTAGAATTTCTAAAGACTCAGTCATCTCATTCTTTTCCATCCCCACTTCTATTCAGTTATTCCCCGCTTTCATTCTGTCATTTTTTTGAAATGTCTCAGAGTCTCTATTCTTATTGCAGCCACCTTAGTTCAGGTCTTCATTTTTATGCCTTTTAGTTGTTTTCCTGCTTACATCCTTCTCTCTGGTAGTAGGTTAAATTTACACTGCTTTCATCATGTCTCTCTCTGAGGTAATCCCAGGAACTCTGCAGAATTCACTAGCTAACCTCTCTGTCTCAATGTGTAGGATGTTTTATCAGAAGAGCGATGATCCAGTAGTGCTTTTCTTGTTAACTTGACATCTACCTGCTGTCTGAACAAAAGGCATCTTATTCTCATTTTTTCTACTTAGATGACTTCTAGATGTGATCCTTTGCATGGTACTTGTGATCCTAGCCTATTGCCTTCTCCTGATGTGATACACAAGAACTCTGTTGCCTATTTCAGACATTCAGCAAGCATTTGATTTTTATCTAATTCCATGCTCTCAATTTATCAAGTAATCTATTTTCTCAGGCTTCAGTTAGATATCATTAAGATCTCTTCCCTGACCACTGGCACCATCACCCCCTCCCCCTCAAGATTGGGTTAGACATCTCACCCATGTCCAGTACAGTATGTATCTCACTATTTTGAAATAGCTAGGTTTTTTTCTTTCAGATATAATTGACATATAACAGTTTCAGATGGACAGTGTAATTCAATGTTTGTATATATTGAAAAATGATGACAGTAAGTCTAGTTAACATTCATCACCATACATAATTACAATTTTTTTTTTCTTGCAATGAGAACTTTTAAGATCTACTCTCTTAACAACTTTGAAATATACAGTATGGTACTAGTACAGTCACCATGCTGTACATTACATCCCCCCGACTTTATTTTATAACTGGAAGTTTGTACCTTTGACTCCTTTCACCCACTTCTTCCTCCCTCACCCCCAGCCTCTGGCAACCACCAAATCTTTTATGAGAGTTAGGTTTTTAATTTTTTTTTAGATTCCCTGTAAAAGTGAGATCATATGATTTTTGTCTTTGTCTGACTTATTTCACTTAACATAATGCCCTCAGGGTCCATTAATATTGTTGTAAATGGCAATATTCCTTCTTTTTTATGGCTGAATAGCACTCCATTATATATGTGTGTATATATATATATATATATACACACACGCACACACACATATATACCACATTTATCCATTCATCCATTGATGAACACTGAGGTTACTATCATGTCTTGGCTATTGTAAATCATGCTGCAGTGAACATGAGGGTGCAGATATCTTTTTGAGTTAGTGTTTTCATTTATGTAAGTTCCATTTTTATTTTTTTGAGGAATCTCCATGCTGTTTTCCATAGTGGCTATACCAATTTACACTCCCACCAACAGTGCACAAGAGTTCCTTTTTCTTCACATCCTTGCCAACACTTGTTATTTATTGTCTTTTAGATAATAGCCATTCTAACAAGTATAATATCTCATTGTGGTTTTGATTTGCATTTCCCTGATGATTAGTGATGTTGAGCATTTTTTCATGTACCTGTTGACCATCTGTATGTCTTCTTTGGAAAAATGTCTAAGATCCTCTACCCATTTTAAAAATCACATTGTTTTTTTTGCTATTGAGTTGTATGAGTTCTTTATATGTTTTGGAATATGAACACCTTGTCAGGTACGTGATTTGAAAATATTTTCTCCCATTCAGTAGTTTGCCTTTTCATTTTGTTGCTGTGCAGAAGATTTTTAGTTTGATGTAGTGCCACTTGTTTATTTTTGTTGCCTTTGCTTTTGGTATCAAATCCAAAAAATCATTGCCATGACCAATGCCAAGGAACTTACTGCCTATGTTTTCTTCTAGGAGTTTTATGGTTTCAGGTCTTATGTTCAAGTCTTAATCCATTTTGAGTTAATTTCTATATATGGTATAAGATAATGGTCCAGTTTCACAGTTTTGTTTTTTTTAAGTTTTTCCCTTTAAAAAAATTTTTTTTTTATTTTTTGGCTGCACCATGCAACATGTGGGATCTTAGTTCCCCGACCAGGGATTGAACCCACACCCCCTGCATTGGAAACATGGAGTCTTTAACCACTGGACCGCCAGGGAAGTCCCAGTTTCGGAGTTTTGTTTGTTTTTATCTTTGCCACCAGAAAGTAAAGTTCTTGAGGGCAGGCACTATGGAATTTTCAGTCTAGCACAATGTGTGGCAGTTCTTGTGTACTTGTGAAATTGTTATTGAATAAATGAATTAATTCAGCAAACATTTATTGAGGACTCAACTATGTGACAAACACGGTGATGTACATGTCATTGAAAAAGGCAGATCTGGTTTCTGCCTTTATGATCTGGTGGGAAAGGCAAATGCTAAACAAATGGCCACTTAGGGTAGTCTGGTAGACACCATCAATTCCTTCCCTTTATATCCATGCATACTATTTTTTATGTCAAGAAGTAGAGTCTAGTTCTCTTCATCTTGAGTCTGAACTGGCCTCAATTCCTTGACCAAAACAGTGTGGCAGAAGTGATGTTTTGGAACTTTTGAGACCAAGTCTTAAGAAGCCTTGCAGTTTCTACTCGGGTCTCTTAGAATGTTTTCTCTTGGAATGATCCCTCTCAAAACCCAGCCACTATATTGTGAGAAACTGAAGCCACATGGAGTGGTTTTGTGTAGGCACTCAGTCCTAGCTGAGCTTTGATAACATCAACTTGCCATGTTGAGAGAGCCCTCTTGGACAGCTAGTCCAGTTGAGCCTTTAGATGACTTCATTCTCCAGGACCATCTGACTACAACCACTTGTGAGAAGGTCAGGTGAGAACTACACAGCTAAGCCTTGTCAACCCACAGACTCTTGAAAGAGAATGAATTGTTTAAAGCAGCTAAATTTAGGGGTGGACATGAACAGGAATAAAGGGAAAACCTAATTTAGATGATCAGAGAAGCCAACCTATAATTGTTTAATAATGTTTTGTCTTTCCTGCTCAACTATACATTTCATGAAGGCAGAGACTATATCTGTCCTGTTCTTAACTGTATCCCCAGTACATGGCATATATGCTTAATATCTGCTGAAGTAATGGTGAAGAACTTTTACTAGATTCTCAAAGTGGTCTATAACTACAAAAAGGTTAAATTTACTTCATTAGCAGAAAAACATTCCTCCTTGTCCATCTTGTATAGCAATGCTTCATTCTATTCAAGCACAAAATTCCGGGTTTTCTGGACTGACTAAATACCCTACACCCAGGACTCAGGTGATGGGGGCATTGTTTTCCTTCCAGAGATTATGGCTGAGCACTAGGCCTTTGAACAACTTTGGGAACTTAATCATGATGGGGCACATCACATACACAGACGAGGTTAGGCAGATGATGGGAGGGACTGATGCCAAGGAGCACAGAAGTGGGCCTACTTTCTGGAAGAAAACTGAGGCTCAGATGAAGTCTGTTATTCTATCAATATCCTCTGTAACCCTTACCTATTTTATTTTCTATTATTCCCCACATGAGCTGTCTGCCTAATTTCATTTTAGTATGGTCCAGGAAGTAATTCTTTACTCAGGTTTTACTTAACATTGCTTCTTCCTCACACACCATTCTTATTCCTACCTTTGTGTCTTTGTTTGCATGTGTCCTTCCCCTTCCCTTGATTTGCCTTTCCTCTCCTTTCTGCTTATATGTATCTTTTGGGAGCTACTTTAAGTCCACTTCCTCTCTGAAAAGTTCCTGGAAGATTCCAATTTAAGTATATCTCTCTTCCCTGAGATTTTTTTTTTTACTTTACATGAAGTTTACTACCTTTTTAAAAAAATTAATTTGTTTATTTATCTTTGGCTGTGTTGGGTCTTCGTTGCTGCGCGTGGGCTTTCTTTAGTTGAGGCGAGCGGGGGCTATTCTTCCTTGCGGTGTGCGGGCTTCTCATTGCGGTGGCTTGTTGCGGAGCACAGGCTCTAGGTGCACAGGCTTCAGTAGTTGTGGTGTGCAGGCTCAGTAGTTGTGGCGCACGGGCTTAGTTGCTCCGTGGCATGTGGGACCTTCCCAGACTAGGGCTTGAACCCGTGTCCCCTACATTGGCAGGCAGATTCTTAACCACTGCGCCACCAGGGAAGCCCTAGCATTTCTTATAGTGCTGCAGAAACAAATTCTCTCAGTTTTCATTTATCTAATCATTTTCTAGTTCTTTTGTCATTATTGAAAGATATTGTCACTGGAGATTAATTATGGGTTAGCAGGGTTGTTGTTTTTTTTCTTATATTACTTTAAGGATGTCATTTCATTGTCTTCTCAGTCAGCTAAATTGTGTGATTTTTTTCTGGCAGGTTTTAAGAGCTTCTCGTCATATTTGATTTTCTTCAGGTTGACTGTGATGTGCCTTGATATGGTTATCTATGTATTTCTCCTATTTGGGGTTCACTAAGCTTTTGAATTTGAAAATTTATGTCTTTCCAAAATTTGGGAAATCTTTGGTCATTATTTCTTCAAATGTATTTCTGCCTCATCCCTGTTTCTCTTTTTGAGATACTAATTCGGTTTTATACCTTTTGCTATTAGCCAGCCAGTGACTGAGGATATGCCCTCTGACTTCCTGTTTTATTTTCTTATTCCTACGAAAACATTTCTCTCAGACTAGATTTAATTCTCAGTTAGCCAGATTTTAGTGAATTATCCATATAGTTTATCAATATTTTATAGATCTTTGGAAGACATGGAAGTAGTAAGAGAAGGAAGATGGCATTTCAAGTGCATAAAGATAGTTTTGACTTCACATGTTGTGATTCACTTGTTTCGTTATTGTAATAAATTTGATTGAACTTTTAAAGATAGGCTATCTATTTTTTACAGTTTCCAAACATTATAATCAGGTATAATAGTTCTTTGATACTCAAAAATTGTTTGAGAAAATATTAGTTAAAATGTACCCGTTACAGAATCTTTTCGCTGTTGCTCTCAAATGGTGCCATTATCCTCATATAAATACATAGATCCACTTGTATGTACTGATATAATTTTATTCCAGATATTCTGTGATAATACGTGACTCCACCAAAATAGCCCTGAGTGGGAGGAAAATTAACATACTAGTAGTGTCATAGGTATAAGAAAACAGACTACTCTCATTTTCTGATCGTTAAGGATCTGGAAATATTTTTTTCTTTTAATATGAAGAAAGCAAATATGCTATCCTTGCGTCTATGTAAAATCATTGCACCTATAAGAACAGGTAACCTAAAGGTATATGATTTATTAAAATATGGATCCAGAGAAGTTCTGGTAACTTTTTAGGGTGAGGCTCAGGCTGTTCTGCTCATATATATTAATATATTGATTGTGATGTAGTCTTTCTATAACAACAGGTTCAACTTGTTAAACAAGAGGTATGGCTCATATGATCCCATTCACTAAAGAAGTATGACACAGATTATGGTGTTTTAAACTTATGAAACTAAGCGTTAGAAAAAGATTCTTTTTTTATTTATTATTTATTTATTTTTGCGGTACGCGGGCCTCTCACTGTTGTGGCCTCTCCTGTTGCGGAGCACAGGCTCCGGACGCACAGGCCCAGTGGCCATGGCTCACTGGCCCAGCCGCTCCGCGGCATGCGGGATCTTCCCGAACCGGGGCACGAACCCATGTCCTCTGCATCGGCAGGCGGACTCTCAACCACTGCGCCACCAGGGAAGCCCAAGGATTCTTTTTCTAAAAAAATTAATTTACTTTTGGCTGTGTTGGGTCTTTGTTGCTGTGCGTGGGCTTTTCTCTAGTTGAGGCTAGTGGGGGCTACTCTTCATTGTGGTGCATGGGCTTCTCATTGTGGTGGCTCCTCTTGTTGCGGATGGGCTCTAGGCATGCAGGCTTCATTAGTTGTGGCACTCGGGCTCAGTAGTTGTGGCTCACAGGCTGTAGAGCACAGGCTCAGTAGTTGTGGTGCATGGATTTAGTTGCTCCGCAACATGTGGGATCTTCCCAGACCAGGGATCGAGCCCATGTTTCCTGCATTGACAGGTGGATTCTTAACCACTGCACCACCAGGGAAGTCCCAAGAATTCATTTTTTTTTTCAACATTATATTCTCTTCTATATTCTGTCAGGTACACAGAAATTACCTGTCTTTCTGTGTAATGTGTATGTTTTGGACTCTGCAAAGGCAACAGCATAGGTATGAAGGAAGAGTTGTTTTATAGCTTAGGATGAGAATTGATAATTAATTTTTAATGTATTGACTTTGATTTTCAATGAATTAATTGAGTTCAGATACTCAGTACTTATAACTATTACATTTTCTTCCGTATTCATTATCTTCATACTGGCTTGTCTTCCCATCTATGGAAGAGTCAACAGGATCCAAAATTGTGGTTTTATGAAGGAAAATAATAATGTGTAATATGAACAAAATATTTACCAGTATTAGTGTTAAGTCCTCTTTTCTAGCAGGTATGTAAAGAAAATGCTATAAAAAATGTAAAATTATTCTCCCCTTTGGAAAGTTAGTCCTCACTAATTATTATTTACATAAGAAAAAGGTAGAATTTAAAACACATAGGACACGTTTTCAGTAAAAAAAAAACAAACCCAACTATTTAAATCAAGACCATTTTTTCATATGTTTTTTTGTTTCAAACCCCTAAGTACTAAATGTAATAATTTTTGACAGCAGCAGTTCATGTGTTAAGTTTTGGAGTTTAGAAATATTATTCACTAACCATGAGTAAATCTCAGCAAGGAATCATCTAGGTAAGAAGAATGCCATTTCTGTAAGAAAGATGCATTTAATCTAGTGATACTCTATGATGTCAAATGGTATAAAACATTTATTAAGCTGTGTAATAGATAGGACTCAGTTCTACTATATCCCTGGAGCTCTAATAAATTTTTAACAAGGAAAAGTAGGAAAACCAGGGGTGTCTTCCCTTCTACAGTGCCCTAGGCATTTTTCTATCTTTGAGAAAGACAGAAAAACATGGGCTAACTTTTCAAATCTTACATTATAATGTTAAGTCAGATTCTGGTATGTCTAGGGGATATCAGGTACTAGTTCCATAGCACTAGAGAATTTCTCTTGCTTTGGTTTGTCTTTTTTGTTTGTTTGTTTGTTTAAGGCGTTGTGTGTGTCTAGTTTTAAAACTTTTAGTCTGTTCAGAGTTTCCCTTGTGTTTCCATAGCCACCAGGAGGAAATATTAGATAGTGATGAGCCATTTTAATGGAATAATCATGAATAATCATGAACAAGAGCTTAATGTCAGATAGACCTAGGCCAGCTCTGCCAAGTTAGCATTGGACCAGTTAGCTAACTTCTTTAAGCCTCAGTTTCTTCATCTATGAAATAGTGGTAGGATTATTGTGAGCATCAAGTGATCAAATTGTATGCAAAGCACCTAGCACAGTGCCTGGCATATGGCAAGTTCTTCTTATTATTAAAGATTTAAAATATACCATACTTTATTAGTACTAAACTAAACATAAGAGAGTTGCTGTGTTAATTTTTAAAATTAGCTCAATTAATGGTTTTCAGTTTTGTTTATGTGCTTCATGTTAATAAAACATAGAAAATGTAAAAAATGTAAAGATGATTCTAGTGATGTTCCTAATGATTCAAGGATGATGCTTTTGTCATTTGTATATGTATGCATGGTTAGAGCAAGGTGAATTGTTCATACCAAGCAGGGAGAATTTTTATATAAATTGGTCAAGGAACGTGCCACCTGATAGGACATTAGAGGAGAAATAAGTTGGTAAGACTTACTATATATCAAGTGCTATATATACTCTGTCTCGTTTAACTTCTTTAACAGCCCTCTGAAACTAGGAAGTATTTCAGTTCTGCAGGTAAGCAAACAGGCTTCAGGAATTAAAATAACTTGCTAAGGTCACGCAGCTTGTAGCGTCAGAATTGGGATTCATACCAATTGACTGCAAAATTCATGTTCTTTATTACTCTCATTTTGCTGAGAAAATTAATAGGATCAGAAATGTAAACTATGTAGAAAAGAGGCTAAGATGGGAACAGTTAGTTGACAGTATAGGGATTTAGTTGAAAGAGTAATTAGATCCCTTTTCTAACTAATAAATGGTAAAAAATATGATGGGAAAAAACTCAGTGTGTGAGAGTTTTTAGCTTTCTGCTCTTCCTCTGTGTGTTAATGTCAGTTCTGCCTTTGCTAATTCAATTTCCTCCATTTTCCCCTCCCTCCAAGGAGGGCTTAGCATTTGTCAGACTAGGTCTTTGGTGATTTGTAATGCAGAATTGAGAGACAGGGATGAGGTAGAAGGAATATGAAAGTAGCCACTGCAGGATAGTCTAATCATATTATTCCATGTTTTCTGCTTTGTACCTTGTCGTGGTTGTATTTAAAAAAAAAAAAAATTGTTGGGGACTTCCCTGGTGATCCAGTGGTTAAGACCCCATGCTTCTACTGCAGGGGTTGCAGGTTCGAGCCCCGGTCTGGGAACTAAGATCCCACATGCCACATGGCCAAAAAATTAAAAATTAAAAATAAATAATACATTAAAAAAAAGTTTTCAGTGGAGTTCTTCAAATCTCACAGTGAATGCTAGTAGCTCCTAATTGTAGCAGTGTTAGAAAATGTTTTATGTTGATAATACTCAAACAGATACAGATACTTGAGTTTACTATGTTATTCTCTCTACTTTTGTATATGTTTGATATTTTCTATAATAAAGAAAATGTCTTAGTGATCAAACTTGATTGTTAGGATCCTTCTGTAATCCTGGAATGTCCGAACTATATCTTGTATATTGTTTTTTTCTTTTTTTCTTTTTTTTTTTGGCGGTACGCGGGCCTCTCACTGTTGTGGACTCTCCCGTTGCGGAGCACAGGCTCCGGATGCGCAGGCTCAGCAGCCATGGCTCACGGGCCTAGCCGCTCCGCGGCATGTGGGATCTTCCCGGACCGGGGCACGAACCCGTGTCCCCTGCATCGGCAGGCGGACTCTCAACCACTGCGCCACCAGGGAAGCTCTGTTGTATATTTTTGAGTGCCTTACATGTAGTAACCACTCAATAAATAAACATCTGAGTTGAACCGAATATAATATTTTGTTGCTCAGTTTTTTAAAATTTTATTTATTTATTATTCTTGGCTGTGTTGGGTCTTCATTGCTGTGCGTGGGCTTTCTCTAGTTGCGGCAAGCGGGGGCTACTCTTCGTTGCAGTGCACGGACTTCTTATTGCAGTGGCTTCTCTTGTTGGGGAGCCTGGGCTCTAAGCGTGTGGGCTTCAGTAGTTGTGGCACGCGGGCTCAGTAGTTGTGGCTTGCAGGCTCTAGAGCGCAGGCTCAGTAGTTGTGGCACACGGGCTTAGTTGCTCCATGGCATATGGGATCTTCCCGGACCAGGGATCAAACCCATGTCCCCTGCATTGGCAGGAGGATTCTTAACCACTGCGCCACCAGGGAAATCCTGTTGCTCAATTTTAAATGTAATGAATATTTAAGCAGTGGTTGATATATAAAGTAAAAATGGGCTTTTTGGTTAATACTGTTAAGGTGAGAAAATGTTCTGAAATTAGATAGTGGTGATGTTTGCAGAACTCTGTGAATATACTAAAACATTGAATTTTGAATACTTTAAATGAGTACGTTTTATAATGTGTGAATTATATCCCAATTTTAAAAAAGAATATAAAAATATGCAGAGACAAGATGTAAACTCGGAGAAGATAGTTGTAACACATATAACTGATAAAGGAAAGAACTCCCGCAAATCAATAAGGAAAGACAACTCTATAGATAAATAGACAAATTACAGGAACAGGCACATCACAAAGAGGAAACAAGAGTAGCCAAGAAATACTAAAAAGATGCTCACCCTCATTAGAGATCAAAGAAATGCAAGTGGTAAATTCAATGAAACAAAATTTTTACACTTACCAGATTTGTAGAAATTAGAGTTGGATCATCCCAAGCACTGACAAAGATGTAGAGGAGCAAGAAGGCTTATATGTTGCTGGTGGGAATGTTAACTGGTACAATCACTTTTGAAAATATTTATCTGGTAAAATTGAAGATGCACATATCCTTTGATCCAGCAGTTCTACTCCTAGGGGTATGTGTATGTGTGTGTTTGTATATGCACCTATGTATGTGTATTCTGTCCTGTCCCCATTGATCTGTAATGCCACCTTTATCAAGTCTTCACATTTTCACGGGCCTATTTCTGGGCTTCCTGTTATTTTAAATGTGTTTGTTTATCTGTGCACCGATTTTGTTCTGGCTTAATTACTGTAGTTTTAAAATAAGCCTTAACATCTAGTTAGGGTCACCTCTTCAGAAGTGTTCTTCAGGAATGTTTTGACTATTCATGGTCCTTTGCTCTTCCATGTAAACCTTAGGATCGATCAGCTTGCAGGTCTTATGAGAAGTCCTGCTGGATTGTTATTGAACTTAGATTTAATTACTTTGAATTTATGGGTCATTTTGAAAAGAATTTTCATGAAGATAATATATTTCTCCATTTATTTAGGGCTTTAGTGTCTTTCAATCAAATTTTATAATTTTCTTTATAAAGATCTCATACTCTTTTGTTAGATTTATTTTTAGGGGTGTGTGTGTTGGAGAGACAGAGAGAGAATAATGTCAATTTAAAAAGCAGCTTTATTGAGGTATAATTTACATTCCATAAAATTCGCCCATTTTAAGTGTATAGTGAAGTTCAGTGCTTTTAAGGAAATTTTCAGTTGTGCAGCCATCATCACAATCTAATCTTAGAACATTTTCATCACCTCAGAAAGAAACCTTGTACCCACTGGCACTCTGTACCCACCCCTGGCCCCAGGCAACTACTAATCTGGTAAACACACCAAAAAATCTTTTTATTATGGACATTTAAAAATAAATACACAAAGTCAAGAAAATGGAACAATAACTCCAAAACAGCCAATTTGGTCAATCTTATTTTCCGTTTCCTCCAAATTCTGTCTAACCTCTCCTCTGGATTATTTTAAAACCTATCTCAGACATAATTTCATTTCTTTCATAAGTTTGTAAGTATGTATGTGTCTCCAAGATCTAAGGTCTCTTTTTAATTTATTTATTTATGGCTGCATTGGGTCTTCGTTTCTGCGTGTGGGCTTTCTCTAGTTGCGGCGAGCTGGGGCTACTCTTCGTTGTGGTGTGTGGGCTTCTCATTGCGGTGGCTTCTCTTGTTGCAGAGCACAGGCTTTAGGTGCGCGGGCTTCAGCAGTTGTGGCAGTTGTGGCTCAGTAGTTGGGGCTCACGGGCTCTAGAGCACGGGCTCTAGAGCACAGGCTCAGTAGTTGTGGCATGCGGGCTTAGTTGCTCCACGGCATGTGGGATCTTCCTGGAGCAGGGATCGAGCCCGTGTCCCCTGCATTGGCAGGCGGATTCTTAACCACTGTGCCTACAGAGAAGTCCCAAAGGTCTCTTTTCAAAAAGCTTAACTACGATACCATTTTCACACCTAGAGAGATTAACAGTAATTCTTTAGTGTCATCTAATATTCAGTCAGTTTTCAAAGCACCATTCAAAGCAATCTGTACTTTGCATTATTTTGATATGTCTCTTAAATCTCTTATAATCTGTAACAATTTCCTGACCCTCCATTTTTTTCTTGCCACCTATTTGTTGAAGAAACCAGATCATTTGTTGGTAATCTATAAAATGTTTTTTGTAAAACGGTAGGTAGTTCTGGAGCAGCACATGCTGTGCAGTAGAAATATAACATGAAACAAAAATGCAAGCCACATAATTAATTTAAAATTTTCTAATACCTGCATTAAAAAAAGGTGAAATTAATTTTGACACGTTTTAGTCAACCCAGGATATCAAAAATATTATCATTTATGTACTCAATATAAATAATTATAATTTACATTCTTATTTTTTGAAATCTGTTGTGTAATTTACACTTACAGCATATCTCAATTCAGAGTGGGTACATTTCAGGTCCTCAGTAGCCACAGGTGACCAGTTAGTGACTACCAGATCGGGCAGTACAGCTCGAGAGGCTTGATCTGACTTAGGTTTGAGTCTTTGTCAAGAACAGTTCATAGGTGGTGCTTTGTATTTTATATTGCATTCCAGCAGTAGGCAAATAATGTCTTTTTTTTTTTTATGTTAAGCTTGGTCCAAAGTTTCAGTTATTGTCAACCTGATCATTTAGACTTTTTCACCTAATGGTTTTAGCTGCCATTGATGATAATTGCCTACATTCATATCTCATTAATTATTGAAAATGGTGACTGTCTAATTCTGTCATTACTTCTGCATCTAATAGCTGAATTTTTCTGTAAAGAATTTTCCCTAATCAGTTGTTTGCTTACTTCTCTATTAAAGTATTCTCTATCATAGTTACACTTTTTGTTACTAATTTTTAACTTAATTGAGTAGTGGTCAGAAAATATGGTCTGTATATGATACAGTTTTTGAAATCTGTTGAATCTTGCTTTATGGCCTATTGTATAGTCAGTTCTCAAAAATATTTCATATGTACTTGAACAGAATGTGTATGCCCTAGTTGTTGGGTACATTGCTAAATATGATTATAAAATAAAACTTGTTAATTATATCATTCACATTTTTAGTATCTGTACTGATTTTTTTGTCTGATCTAATTATTGAAAGAGATGAGTTATAATTTCTTCTATTATGATAGTGAATTTATTGATTTATTCATATAATTCTGTTGGTATTTGCTTTATATATTCTGGCATTTGGCTATTAGTTACACACAAGTTTAGAACTGTTATGTCTTCCTGGTGAATTGAACCTTTCATCATGTAGTGACCCTCGTTACTTTAGTAATACTTTTTGCACAAAAGTTTATCTTGTTTGATATTAATATTAGTATTGTCTGGTACAACTTTACTCATCCTTTTACTGTCAATCTCTTTTCTTATATTTTAGATGTCTTTTGAAAACATATATAGTTGGATTAAAAAAAATTTATTTATTTGGCTATACTGGGTGTTAGTTGAAGCACGCGGGATCTTTGTTGCCACGTGCAGGATCTTTGTTGAGGCATGCGGGATCTTTAGCTGTGGCATGTGGGATCTTCGGTTGCTGCATGCGAACTCTTAGTTGGGGCATGTGGGATCTAGTTCCCTGACCAGGGATTGAACCCGGGCCCCCTGCATTGGGAGCGTGGAGTCTTAGCCACCATTGAGCTACCAGGGAAGTCCCTATAGTTGGATTTTAATATTAAAAAATCTAGACTGACAGTCTTTTTAATTATAGATGTTAGTCCATTTACACTTTCTTTTATTACTGACATAGCAGGTTTATTTCTACCATTTTTTATGTTTTTTATTGTTGCACTTTCTCTGCTTGTTATTGTTGTTCTTATGGTTCTTCTCCTCTCTTCCTCCTCCCTTCCTCCTCCTTGTTTTCTTTTTCTTGTCCTTCTTTGGAATATACACACAATATATTTCTTTTACTGGTTATTCTAAAAATGTTAACAGGCGTATTTAACCTAAAACCCAAAGTTAATCAATATATTTACCCAGTTTCCTTATATGACAAGGGCTTCTGAATGTTTAAATGCTGATAAATTTTCCTTAAGGGTGATTGTTTGTTGTCTGATATTTTAGTTCTATTTTTAAAAAATTTTAATTCTACAAAGTAGACATCATTGTTATCATTTTATAAATAGGTGTTTGTTTAGATTTATTCATGTTTATCTTTTTGTTGTTGTTAGAATTCCTGCATCTCAAGATAGACCTTTCTTCTAAATTCCCTTCTTACTAAAGTACATAGTTTAGAAGTGCATTTAAAGGTCTCTTAGGGGACTTCCCTAGTGGTCCAGTGGTTAAGGCTCCATGCTCCTAATGTAGGGGGCCCGAGTTTGATCCCTGGTCAGGGAACTAGATCCCACATGCATGCTGCAACTAATTCCATGCCGCAGCTGAAGATCCTGCATGCTGCAACTGAAAGTTTCTGCATGCTGCAGCTAACGAAATCCCATGCCCCAACGAAGATCTGCAACTACGACCCGGTGCAGCCAAATACATAAATAAATAAATAAATGTGTATATATATATATATATATATATATATATATATATATATATATATATGTATATATATTTTAAAAGGTCTCAGTACTTAATGCTATCAGTTTTTGTTTGTTTGATCATGTCATTATTTGCTCTCACACTTTAAAGACTGTTTTATGTATTTCAAATCCAGGTTGGTGGTTATTCTTTTAGCTCTTTTATAGTTATTATTCCTCTGTCTTCTGAGTTTTATTGTTGCTGTTGAGAAATCAGCTGTCAGTCTGTTTATCAGGTATCTGTTTTTTCTGTCTTGTGGCCTCAAAAATATTTTCTTTGCCTTTGGTTTTTCCAGTTTCCCCCACACTGTATATAGGGTGGTTTTCTTTTATTATTACCTTGTTTGTGATGTGTTGGGCTCCCTGAATGTGAGAATCTGTGGTTTTCATCAAGCTTGAAAACTTAGCCATTATTTCTTCAAATATCGCCTCTTGTCTAGTCTCTCTGTTTTCTTCTTCTGGAACTCTAATTGGATTAAACCTTAATTAGATTCTTAAACATTCTTACTTTTTCCTCTTTGTCTCTTAACTTCATCTCTATTATGTCTCCATTTTGTATCTGAGTAAATTCTTTGGATCTCTCTTCTAGTTCAAACTGTGAATTTTCACTTTAGGTTCATCTATCCTGCTGTGTAACCGTCTACCAAGTTTCTAATTTTAATTATCCAGTTTCTAGAAATTCTATCAGGCTCCTTTTTAAATCTGCCTGCTTATTGAATGGCGTTTGTTCCTTATTCATATTTTTATATCCTTTCTTGTTTCTTTAAATGTTGTTCTGCAGCTGTTAATTTTCACTGTCTTTGTGGGCATGAGTCTCATGTTTATTTTTTTTGCTGACCCTTAATCACAGTGGCTTGTTTCCTATGTTTTGTGATTTTGATTGTGAGTTTATGTTAATTTATCTCAAGATAGTTTTCATAGTTTAGCCAGAATTTTTAGGTGACTTATAAGGTTTTTTTTCAGGGTACATTAGTGTTCTATTTGCCTGAAATGGAAGATATAAGATATTTTTAGTTAATTAATTAGGAAAAAAATAGGAGAAATAATATATCTACAAAAACATAAAATGAGACTCTGTCTTTTAAAATAGAAATTTTAGAATTCATTCTTTGCACTGTCACATCTTTTGTATTGTTAACTGTTGTCTTAAACTGTAGGCATCTAAGTGTGAAGTGCCCTGTTTTACCTGTCTCTGTAAGATATTACTAATTATTGATTAGCAGGCATAAAGTGAATGCATTTGTGCTGTTCCTCTCATGTACATTTTCTTTTTTTGTTTGTTTGTTTTTTGCGGTACGCGGGCCTCTCACTGTTGTGGCCTCTCCCACTGCGGAGCACAGGCTCTGGACACGCAGGCTCAGCGGCCATGGCTCACGGGCCTAGCCGCTCCGCGGCATGTGGGATCTTCCTGGATTGGGGCACGAACCCGTGTTCCCTGCGTCGGCAGGCGAACTCTCAACCACTGCGCCACCAGAGAAGCCCATTTTCTTTTTAAACTTCATATGATTAGCTGGAGAAGAGAATACAATTCATGAAGTGGAATACAATTCATGAAAAATGAAAATAATCTCCTTCTTTCCTTCAGTTTCTGTGGCTCAGTCTTAGGACCAAATAACGTATGGGTTATTTAGGGCAGCGGTTCTAATCTGTGATGTAGCAGTGAGATGAGAGAAATATTTTGAATCACCAGCATTAAGATACGATATTCATTATTATTCTGAAGTTATTTCATATGTTTCATACGTTTTCTCCCCCAAAGAAAACCCAGGCTCTTTTATGGGAGAGACTGTCTTCTATATTTTGTCTATCTGTATCTTCTTTATGTCAAACTTCAGGCCCATATAAATCTCCAGCTTATTTAAAATACTTTTGTCTTGACTAGCTTGTACAATGGGATCTTTTTATCCTATTTCTCATGAAAACCTCATATTCTGGCATTTTTCTTACTATCACAGAAAAACTGTGCACATGGTGGAGAAAAACCCAATTTAAGTCAACTTAGTGGGACTTCCATATCTGTGGAAAAATCCTAAGATATCTTTCTGGGCCATTTGCTTTTTGATATATCCATATTGTTCCTTATCCCAGTGAAAACAGATATGAGAGACTGTACTAGTCCTGTAATTAGCTAGTCCTGTAATTCTTGCCAGGATAGTAGGGGTTGCTCATTGTGAACACATTCTGCCGCCAACAGCTGAGTTGGAACATTGTGTTTATTTGTGAGAGGATTTAAGTATGAACAATTTGGTATAAAGATTAAATGAGGGAATAAATTCTACTGAAAAACCTGATGAAATCATTAATCTTTTAAAGAAACATTACTAAATTATAGGGAGGAGTTCATATTGAATATCACACTGAACATTGTAGAAATTGAAAAATCTTTGTATATTTCATTTAGAAGAGTTTTCTAGCTTTATTGTTGCCTTTTTTGAGCAGTGGACAGATGTACTGGAGGCAACCTAGCTTGGTGTAATAAGCAACAGATTGGAATATAGGGCAGAACTAGGTATATAATGTCAGGAGTCCAATTCAGTGTATATTTACTATGTATAAGAAACTTTTTTTTTTTTTAACTTATTTTTGCTGTGTTGGGTCTTCTTTGCTGCACCCGGGCTTTCTCTAGTTGCGGCAAGCAGGGGCTACTCTTCGTTGCGATGTGTGGGCTTCTCACTGTGGTGGCTTCTCTTGTTGCGGAGCATGGGCTCTAGGCGCTCGGGCTTCAGTAGTTGTGGCACGCGGGTTCAGTAGTTGTGGCACTCAGGCTCAGTAGTTTGTGGGCTCTAGAGTGCAGGCTTAGTAGCTGTGGCACACAGGCTTATTTGCTCTGCGGCATGTGGGATCTTCCTGGACCAGGGCTCGAACCCATGTCCTCTGTATTGGCAGGTGGATTCTCTTTTTGTTTTCTTACCTCAAATTATATTTCATTATATTTTGAACATATATCTCAAATATATACTTTTTTTAAAAACATCTTTATTGGAGTATAATTGCTTTACAATGGTGTGTTAGTTTCTGCTTTATAACAAAGTGAATCAGTTATACATATACATATGTTCCCAAATCTCTGCCCTCTTGCGTCTCCCTCCCTCCTACCCTCCCTCTCCCACCCCTCTAGGTGGTCACAAAGCACCGAGCTGATCTCCCTTGTGCTATGCGGCTGCTTCCCACTAGCTATCTATTTTACATTTGGTAGTGTATATATGTCCATGCCACTCTCTCACTTTGTCCCAGCTTACCCTTCCTCCTCTCCGTGTCCTCAAGTCCATTCTCTAGTAGGTCTGCATCTTTATTCCCGTCTTGCCCCCCAAAAAAACCATTTTGTTTGTTTGTTTTTCAGATTCCATATATATGTGTTAGCATACGGTATTTGTTTTTCTCTTTCTTACTTCACTCTGTATGACAGACTCTAGGTCCATCCATCTCACTACAAATGACTCAATTTCGTTTCTTTTTATGGCTGAGTAATATTCCATTGTATATATGTGCCACATGTTCTTTATCCATTCCTCTGTTGATGGACACTTAGGTTGCTTCCATGTCCTGTCTATTGTAAATAGAGCTTCAGTGAACATTGTGGTACATGACTCTTTTTGAATTATGGTTTTCTCAGGGTATATGCCCAGTAGTGGGATTTCTGGGTCGTATGGTAGTTCTGTTTTTAGTTTTCTAAGGAACCTCCATACTGTTCTCCATAGTGGCTGTATCAATTTACATTCTCACCAACAGTGCAAGAGGGTTCCATTTTCTCCACACCTTCTCCAGCATTTATTGTTTGTAGATTTTTTGATGATGGCCATTCTGACTTGTGTTTGTGTGAGATGATACCTCATTGTAGTTTTGATTTGCATTTCTCTGATGATTAATGATGTTGAGCATTCTTTCATGTGTTTGTTGGCAGTCTGTATATCTTCTTTGGAGAAATGTCTCTTTAGGTCTTCTGCCCATTTTTGGATTGTGTTGTTTGTTTTTTTGATATTGAGCTGCATGAGCTGCTTGTATATTTTGGAGATTAATCCTTAGTTGCTTCATTTGCAAATATTTTCTCCCATTCTGAGGGTTGTCTTTTTGTCTTGTTTATGGTTTCCTTTGCTGTGTAAAAGCTTTTAAGTTCCATTAGGTCCCATTTGTTTATTTTTGTTTTTATTTCCATTTTCTAGGAGGTGGGTCAGAAAGGATCTTGCTGTGATTTATGTCGTAGAGTGTTCTGCCTATGTTTTCCTCTAAGAGTTTGATAGTGTCTGGCCTTACCTTTAGGTCTTTAATCCATTTTGAGTTTATTTTTGTGTATGGTGTTAGGGAGTGTTCTAATTTCATTCTTTTTCGTTTAGCTGTCCAGTTTTCCCAGCACCACTTATTGAAGAGGCTATCTTTTCTCCACTGTATATTCTTGCCTCCTTTATCAAAGTTAAGGTGACCATATGTGCATGGGTTTATCTCTGGGTTTTCTCTCCTGTTCCATTGCTCTGTGTTTCTGTTTTTGTGCCAGTACCATACTGTCTTGATTACTGTAGCTTTGTAGTATAAAGTCAGGGTGCTGGCAGGCGGATTCTAAACCACTGCACCACCAGAGAAGTCCCTGTACAAGAAACTTTGATAGACACTGTAGGCAGGGAGGGAGGTGGAGGTGGATGTAAGGATGAATAAGAAATAGTCTTTTAAGCAATGTAAAATCCAGTGGGAGAAATAGGATCAGTAAATAATAGAAAATAGAATTAAACGAATGTTAAACAGAATTTGCAGTAATATGCCATAGGGGAACATAGGAAAGAGCAATGAAGATTGATTTGAGAATCAGAGAAGGTGTCAGCAAGAATGTGGCATTTAAGTTGATTCTGGAAAAGGAGTAGTATTCGGATAGATGGCAGGTGTTCAGAATAGGAGTGTGAGGATCTCATTTTGGGGGATTGGTAAATGTGAAGGCATGCATGGTTAAAGCCCTGATTTTATGGAAGGGTAAAGGAGAATGTAAGGCCAAACTATATGAGTATTTAATTTTTACTCTGTAATGTTAGTAACAACTAACGTTTCTCCAATATTTTCATGTACTTATTTGAGACTTATAAGAACAGCTATGGGAGGTATTATTCCTAGCCCCAATTTATACATGATCTTGTGTGATTTAGTGGAAATATCTGGATTTGTTATTTATTTTTTTAAATTGAAGTATAGTTAGTTTACAATGTTGTGTTAGTTTCAAGTGTACAGCAAAGTGATTCAGATATACATATGTATATGAATATATTTTTTCAAATTCTTTTCCATTATAGGTTATTAGAAGATATTGAATATACTCCTTGTGCTATACAGTAGGCCCTTGTTGTGTATCTATTTTATTTTTTTAAAAAAATATTTATTTATTTGGCTGTGCTGGGTCTTAATTGCAGTACATGGGATCTTCATTGCCATGTGCGGGACCTTTGTTGCAGCATGCAGGATTTGTAGTTGCGGCATGTGGGATCTTTAGTTGCGGTATGCGAACTCTTAGTTGTGGCATGTGGGATCTAGTTCCCTGACCAGGGATCGGACCTGGGCCCCCTGCATTGGGAGCGCAGAGTCTTAGCTACTGGACCACCAGGGAAGTCCCTATCTATTATTACTATTTTTTTGGCTGCATCGGGTCTTAGTTGCAGGATCTTTGTTGCAGTATATGGGATCTTTTGTTGCATGGGCTTCTCTCTAGTTGTGGTGCGTAGGCTCCTCTTCAGCTGTGGTGCCTGGGCTTCAGGGCTTGCGAGCTCAGTAGTTGCGGCAGGCAGGCTCTCTAGTTGTGGCACGCAGGCTCTAGAACGCACAGGCTTATTATTAGTTGCCCCGTGGCACGTGGGATCTTAGTTCCCTGAACAGGGATTGAACCTGTGTCCCCTGCATTGGAAGGTGGATTCTTAACCATTGGACCACCAGGGAAGTCCTGCCTATCTGTTTTATTTATAGTAGTTTGTATCTGTTAATCCCAAACTCCTAATCTATCCCTCCCCCTTCCCCTTTGGTGACTATAAGTTTGTTTTCTTTTTTTCTTTCTTTTTTTTTTAAAATTTATTTGGCTGCACCAGGTCTTAGTTGCGGCACACAGGACCTTCACTGCAGCATGTGGGATCATTTTAGTTGTGGCATTTGGGATCCTTTAGTTGTGGCACGTGGGCTCTTTCGTTGCGGCATGCGGGATCTAGTTCCCTGACCAGGGATCAGACCTGGGCCCCCTGCATTGGGAGCGTGGAGTCTTAACCACTGGACCACCGGGGAAGTCCCAAGTTTGTTTTCTAATAGGTTGTTTCCAGGGATGCTACATAAGCTGTGCACCGCATTATTATAGGGGCAGCATTCACACAGACTAGGGATTGGCAGTTTTTTTCTGTAAAGGGCCAGATAGTAAGTATTTTAGGCTTTCCAAGCAACAAGGTATCTGCCTCAACTGCTCAGCCCTGCTGTGGTAGCACAAAATCAGCCATAGGCAGTATGTAAAGACATGGGTGTGGCTGTATTCTAATAACATTTCACTTACAAAAACTGGTGTTGAGCCAGATTTGGCCCACAGCCCAAAGATTGCTCACTCCTGACATAGACTGGGATATGAATGGTGCACCCTTGAGGTCTGCACTTATGTGGTATAGGTTGTTTTAAGGAATAATACATGAGTTATAGGAAATATTTACAGCATGGTAATAGTTCTAAGTGCATGTGGATGTTCAGTGGTAAAAGTCCATCCACCTTCCTCTCTTCCCTTTTAAAGTTATTGCCCTTAAATTCTTGGGTAAACCACTTAAACCTTTGCCCTTAACTTCAGAATTCTCAGTTAGTTGTGTAAGTCAGAGTGAAATCTTGAATGATGTTTTGAACGCCTTAAAATCAGTGTTAACTGGAAATTATGGCTGAGACATTGTTATAACTGAGTGCCACTTTATCCAGCAGTCTTAAACACAACATGATAAGAAGCTGGAAGTTTAAATTGACGGTACTGTTATTCAGTGTCTCATGTGATTTGTGTTTGTGTAAGCTAGGATTTTTACCTGGAGAGTGTATACTGCTTTGGCTCTCTTCAGAATTAGCATATGGAAGTAGTGCTGTCCTGATTTTGATCCCTGCCACATCAGACCACCACTGTATCATTCTTGAATGCAGTTAATAATTGGGAAAAAGCATATGTTCTACTAGAGATACCCAGAAGGAGTGAAGTGAATATGGGCTTTCTCTTGACTGTACCTAGTTATAGCTTTGTTAATGCTGTTCCTTTCAAGGCTTTTTTTTTTTTTTTATAATATTTGGAGATTTTTATCAGTCGTTTTTCTGCAGTTATCATGGTTTATTTTATTTTATGTATTTATTTTTGGCTGCATTGGGTCTTCATTGCTGGGCGGGCTTTCTCTAGTTGCGGTGAGCAGGGGCTAATCTTCTTGTGGTGCACAGGCTTCTCACTGCAGTGGCCTCTTGTTGCGGAACACGGGCTCTAGGCGTGAGGGCTTCAGTAGTTGTGGCATGCGGGCTCAGTAGTTGTGACTCACGGGCTCTAGAGTGCAGGCTCAGTAGTTGTGGCACATGGGCTTAGTTACTCCATGGCATGTGAGATCTTCCTGGACCAGGGCTCGAGCCTGTGTCTCCTGCATCGACAGACGGATTCTTAACCACTGCACCATCAGGGAAGCCCCTCAAGGCATATTTTTTATTTTTTTGTGTTTTTCTCAGTGCTTTGAAGAGTTTTCTTAATGAGATTATGTAAATCAAATTTTGATTATCTACTAGGGCTGATTTTTTTTTTTTTTTCCGTACGCGGGCCTCTCACTGTTGTGGCCTCTCCCTTTGCGGAGCACAGGCTCTGGACGCGCAGGCTCAGCGGCCATGGCTCACGGGCCTAGCCGCTCCGCGGCATGTGGGATCTTCCTGGACCGGGGCACAAACCCATGTCCCCTGCATTGGCAGGCGGACTCTCAACCACTGTGCCACGAGGGAAGCCCATAGGGCTGATTTTTGACATTCCTTTTGAGTCTTGGTTTAGGAATAATAAATTAATTGCTGTTTTTAGGATATTATTTGCTAATCATTGTTGTGAGAATATTTTGATGTTGAACTGCCATACATAATTCTGTTCTCCATTCTCAGTGTTAAAATTAAGTTTTTATAGTTATTTTAACTGTGGAATAAATGATGTCCTCTAATTTCTACATTTGAAAATATTTCTCTTTATTCTATATAATGTATACATTCGACTTGCATTTTGTTTTTTAAAAATTTTTTTTATTGTGGTAAGATATATATAACATAAAATTTAATTATTTTTAAGTGTACAGTTCAGAGTTCAGAGGCATTAAATATAATCATAGTGTGTTACTGTCACCGCTATCTCCAGAACCTTTTCATCATCTCAGACAGAAACTCTGTACCCATTAAATAGTAACTGTCCATTCCCTGCCCTTCCCTCTGCCCCTGGTAATCTCAAATCTACTTTCCATCTCTATGAATTTGCCAGTTCTGTACCTCATTCGTATAAGTTGAGTCATGCAATATATGTCCTTTTGTGTCAGTTTTATTTCACTTACTATAATATTTTCAAGGTTATTCATGTTCTAGCATGTATCAGACTCTCATCTTTTAATGGCTAAATAATACCCTGTTTATGTATGTACTGCGTTTTGTTTATTCATTATTATTATTATTATTTTTTTTTTTGCGGCACGCGGGCCTCTCACTGTTGTGGCCTCTCCCGTTGCGGAGCACAGGCTCCGGACGCGCAGGCTCAGCGGCCATGGCTCACGGGCCTAGCCGCTCCACGGCATGTGGGACCCTCCCGGACCGGGGCACGAACCCGTGTCCCCTGCATCGGCAGGCGGACTCTCAACCACTGCGCCACCAGGGAAGCCCTGTTTTTTGTTTTCTTGTTTTTTTTTCCTGGCCATGCTGCACGGCTTGTGGGATCTTAGTTCCCCCACCAGGGATCAAATCTGGGCTCTCAGCAGTGAAAGTGTGGAGTCCTAACCATTGGACCTCCAGGGAATTCTCTATTATCTGTTAATGGACACTTGTGCTATTTCCACTTTTTGACTATTGTAAATAATGCTTCTATGAACTTCGGTGTACAAATTATCTGAGTCCCTGCTTTCAACTCTTTTCGGTGTATACCTAGGAGTGGAATTATTGGATCATATGATAATTCTGTGTTTAACTTTGAGGAATCGCCAAACTTTTTCACAGTGACGGCATCAGGCGTTATGTTTTAAAAGATAGTTTTGGAAGGCTTTTTTTTGAAAATATAGTATTTTCATTTTAACATATAAAGATGGCTTAGAATTTTATAAATGTGTTTTTTATGGGCAATAACATTTCTAGATTTGCCTTTTTAGTACTTTGCGGTTTTTCATTTCTCTAAATTTGAAGGAAGTGTTTTGTTTGTTTGTTTGTTTGTTTGTTTTGCGGTACGCAGACCTCCCACTGCTGTGGCCTCTCCCGTTGTGGAGCACAGGCTCCGGACGCACAGGCCCAGCGGCCATGGCTCACGGGCACAGCCGATCCGCGGCATGTGGGATCCTCCCAGACCGGGGCACGACCCTGCGTCCCCTGCATTGGCAGGCGGACTCTCAACCACTGCGCCACCAGGGAAGCCCGAAGGAAGTGTTTTTTGTTGTTGTTTTGTTTTGTTTTTTTAACATCTTTATTGGAGTATAATTGCCTTACAACGTTGTGTTAGTTTCTGCTGTATAACAAAGTGAATCAGCTATATGTATACATATATCGCCATATGTCCTCCTTCTTGCGCCTCCCTCCCACCCCTCTAGGTGGTCACAAAGCACCGAGCTGATCTCCCTGTACTGTGCAGCTGCTTCCCACTAGCTGTCTATTTTACATTTGGCAGTATATATATGTCAGTGCTACTCTCTTACTTCGTCCCAGCTTACCCTGTCCATCCCACTGTGTCCTCAAGTCCACTTTCTACGTCTCCATCTTTATTCTTGTCCTGCCCCTAGGTTCGTCAGAACCGTTTTTTTTTTTTTAGATTCCATATATATGTGTTAGCATACGGGATTTGTTTTTCTCTTTCTGACTTACTTCACTCTGTATGACAGACTTTAGGTCCATCCACCTCACTACAAGTAACTCAATTTCATTTCTTTTTATGGCTGAGTAATATTCCATTGTATATACATGCCACATCTTCTTTATCCATTCATCTGTTGATGGGCAATTAGGTTGCTTCCATGTCCTAGCTATTGTAAATAGTGCTGCAGTAAACATTGTGGTACATGTCTCTTTTTGAATTATGGTTCTCTCAGGGTGTATGCCCAGGAGTGGGATTTCTGGGTCACATGGTAGTCTATTTTTAGTTTTTTAAGGAACCTCCCTACTGTTCTCCATAGTGGTTGTATCAGTTTACATTCCCACCAACAGTGCAAGAGGGTTCCCTTTCTCCACACCCTCTCGAGCATTATTTGTAGATTTTTTGATGATGGCCATTCTGACTGGCGTGAGGTGATACCTCATTGTAGTTTTGATTTGCATTTCTCTGATGATTATTGATGTTGAGCATCCTTTCATGTGTTGGTTGGCAACCTGTATATCTTCTTTGGAGAAATGTCTGTTTAGGTCTTCTGCCCATTTTTGGATTGTGTTGTTTGTTTTTTTGATATTGAGCTGCATGAGCTGCTTGTATATTTTGGAGATTAATCCTTAGTCAGTTGCTTCATTTGCAAATATTTTCTCCCATTCTGAGAGTTGTCTTTTTGTCTTGTTTATGGTTTCCTTTGCTGTGCAAAAGCTTTTAACTTTCATTAGGTCCCGTTTTTGTTTTTATTTCCCTTTCTCTGGGAGGTGGGTCAGAAAGGATCTTGTTGTGATTTATGTCAAAGAGTGTTCTTCCTATGTTTTCCTCTAGGAGTTTGATAGTGTCTGGCCTTACATTTAGGTCTTTAATCCATTTTGAGTTTATTTTTGTGTATGGTGTTAGGAAATGTTCTAATTTCATTCTTTTACATGAAGCTGTCCAGTTTTCCCAGCACCACTTACTGAAGAGGCTGACTTTTCTCCATTGTATATTCTTACCTCCTTTATCAAAAATAAGGTAACCATATGTGTATGGGTTTATCTTTGGGCTTTCTATCCTGTTCCATTGATCTATATTTCTGTTTTTGTGCCAGTGCCATACTGCCTTGATTACTGTGGCTTTGTAGTATAATCTGAAGTCAGGGCCTGATTCCTCCAGCTCCGTTTTTCTTTCTGAAGATTGCTTTGGCTATTTGGGGTCTTTTGTGTTTCCATACAAATTGTGAAACTTTTTTTTTCTAGTTCTGTGAAAAATGCCATTGGTAGTTTGATAGGGATTGCATTGAATCTGTAGATTGCTTTGGGTAGTATAGTCATTTTCACAATGTTGCTTCTTCCAATCCAAGAACATGGTATATCTCTCCAACTGTTTGTATCATCTTTAATTTATTTCATCAGTGTCTTATATTTTTCTGCCCACAGGTCTTTAGTCTCCTTAGGTAGGTTTATTCCTCGGTATTTTATTCTTTTCGTTGCAGTGGTGAATGGGATTGTTTCCTTAATTTCTCTTTCAGATTTTCCGTCGTTAGTGTATAGGAATGCAAGAGATTTCTCTGCATTAATTTTGTATCCTGCTACTTTACCACATTCACTGATTAGCTCTATTAGTTTTCTGGTAGCATCTTTAGGATTCTCTATGTATAGTATCACGTCATCTGCAAACAGTGACAGTTTTACTTCTTGTTTTCTGATTTGGATTTCTTTTTTTTGCGGTACATGGGCCTCTCAGTGTTGTGGCCTCTCCCGTTGCGGAGCACAGGCTCCGGACGTGCAGGCTCAGTGGCCATGGCTCATGGGTACAGCCGCTCCATGGCATGTGGGATCTTCCCGGACCGGGGCACGAACCCACATCCCCTGCATCGGCCGGCAGACTCTTAACCACTGTGCCACCAGGGAAGCCCTGGATTCCTCTTATTTCTTTTTCTTCTCTGATTGCTGTGGCTAAAACTTGCAAAACTATGTTGAATAATTGTGGTGAGAGTGGGCAAGCTTGTCTTGTTCCTTATCCTAAAGGAAATGGTTTCAGTTTTTCACCATTGAGAACGATGTTGGCTGTGGGTTTGTCATATATGGCCTTTATTATGTTGAGGTAGGTTCCCTCTGTGCCCACTTTCTGGAGAGTTTTTATCATAAATGAGTGTTAAATTTTGTCAAAATCTTTTTCTGCATCTGTTGAGATGATCGTGTGGTTTTTATCCTTCAGTTTGTTAATATGGTGGATCACATTGATTGATTTGTGTATATTGAACAATCCTTGATTTCTGAAGGAAGTGTTAAGTAGCCATTTCTTTGATGTACATTCACTGAGAAGCTAGAAAAATTCTTACATTCCAGCAAGTGAAACATGCTATAAATAAATTATGTCACTTCTCAAACTAGTTAACACTCAGGGTTTCCAAGCATTCTGAAACTTGTATGGTAATAAAACTTTCTCCTAGAAAGTACTTGAGTTTCCCAAGAGGAATAAACTCTCTCTTTGTTTCTAAAGTTAAATTTGTACTGGATCTAGTCCATTATTAGTACCTTAGTGAAAAAGTAAATAATATTAAACAGGGTGAAAAAGAGACAGTATTTAATAACTGATAAATTTTATTGAATACTTGCTGTGTCCAGACTCTGTGCTAAGTACTTTAAACACATTATCTAATTCAACCCTCACAGCAACCACCAAGTAGGAACTCTTTATTATCTTTACTTTACAGATGAGGAGCATGAGGCATAAAGAGAGGTTAAATAAGTTACCTAAGGCCACTCAAGCTAACAAGTAGTAGATTCATATTTAATTCAGAACATCTTTACCCAAAAGCATATTTTAGTGACTACTTGTTGGCACTAAGAAAGATAATAAATGTATCTTTATTCCTATCTTAATGAATTTACAGTAAAGGTGAGCCCAAACCACTTCAGATTACTATTGTAAGGATACAGGGAAAAAGATAATTGATTTTAATTATAGATATTTGCGGGCTACTTATTTCCATATACAGACTTTAATTAGTATAAGCTTTTATTTAATATAGTCCCCAAGTTCAGTATCTTCTTGGTATCTCATGCATTAGCAATCCGTACATAAGCCAGTGTTACTAGATTATGTAGATCCTGGGTAGAATTTACTCTTGATGGTTACCGTCTCCGTTTTGTACTTTGTCATTTTGTAGTGCCTCTCTCTTACTTTCTTGAAACTTTCTTGCTTCCTGGAAATACCTCTTTATATAAGCTCCATAATGACAGGAATCTTTGAACAATGCCTAGTATATACTAAATGCTCAGTAAGTCTTTGGTGAATAAATTTGTAAAGCTCTGTTTTCTCTTTATAAATCCTTATCAAATAAGATGATGAAATCTTGTACTATAAATGTTGTTATGGTTGTTGACTCTCCATAGCCATAATTCTATTGCATGTTTTTTCTTGAATAGATGAGAAACAATAAAACACAGTGATAAAGGGCATGGATTTCAGTATCAGAAGGACTTGGAATTAATTCTGGCTCCATTTACTAATTATGTAACCTTGAGCAAGGCACTTAACCTCTCAAACCTCAAGTTTCTTATCAGGAAAATAGAAATCCTAACAGGATTGCTAGGAGGATTAAATAATAGAGTATGTGTGACATGCTAAACTAAATCCAGGACCCATTTGAATATGCAATAAATGTTATTTTTCTGTTTCAGATTACTTGGGAATCAACTATGTAAGACATGATCAGTGTCTTAAAGGAATGTTCCTTTTATGCTGTAAATAGAAAACATATATATATATACATAACTTTAAAACTCTGACAAAATATTTGAATAAGTTCGAATGAATAAAATGGAGACTGAATACACATTACTATTTTTAAAATTAAAAAAATTTGTGTATTTTTGACAAAACTTATATGTATTTAAGGTATACATCTGATATTTTGATATATGTATACATTATAAAATAATTACCACAATCAAACTAATTAACATATCCATCACCTCCCATAGTTACTATTCTGTGGTAAGAACACTTGAGATTTACTCTCTTAAAAAATTTCAAGTGCAATACATTATCATTAACTATAGTCACCATGCTGTGAATTTATTCATTTTATAACTTGTACCCTTTGATCAATATTTCCTGTTTTCCCCTACCCCCTGGTCTCTGGTAATTACCATTCTACTCTCTATCACTGTGAGATTGACTTTTTTTTTTTTTTTTTAAAGACTCCACATATAAGTGAGTTAATGTGATATATATCTTTCTGCATCTGGCTTATTTCACTTAGCATAACATCCTCCAGATTCATCTATGTTGTCACACATAGTGGGATTTACTTCTTTTTTAAGGCTGAATAATAATTATATATATATATATATATTTTTTTTTTTCATTATCCATTGATCAGTCCATGAACACTTAGGTTGTTTCCTTATCTTGGCTACTATGAGTAATGCAGTGAACATGGGAGTGAAGATGTCTCTTCAAGATAGTGATTTTATTTCCTTTGGATATACACCCAGAAGTGGGATTGCTGTATCATATGGTAGTTCTGTTTTTAAATTTTTGAGGAACTGCCATATTGTTTTCCATAATGGCTGTAGCAGTTTACATTCCCACCAAGAGTGCACAAGGGTTTCCTTTTCTCTACATCTGAGCACTTGTTATCTTTTGACTTTTTGATAATAGTCATTCTAACATGTATGAGGTGGTATCTCATTGTGGTTTTGATTTGCATTTCCCTGATGATTAGTGATGTTGAGCATTTTTTCATGTACCTGTTGCCCATCTCTTTGTATTCTTTGGAAAAATGTCTCTTCAGGTCTTTTGTCCATTTTTAATCAGGTTGCTTTTTTTTGTTTGTTTTGTTGGGGGTTTTTTTTGCTATTTATTTTAGATATCAAAGTATGACTTGCAAATATTTCCCCCCATTCTATTAGTTGCCTTTTCATTTTGTTGATTATTTCCTTTACTGTGAAGAAACTTTTTAGTTTGATGTAGTGCCACTTGTCTATTTTTACTTTTGTTGCCTGTGCTTTTGGTGTCAAGTCCAAAATGATCATTGCCAAGACTAATATCCTTTTTTCTCCATATTTTCTTTTAGGAGTTTTATGGTTTCAGATCTTACATTTAAGTCTTTAATCCATTTTGAGTTCCCATCAGTTATTTCATCATAGTGTCCAAATTGTGCTCAAAGCTCAACAGAATTATTGTCTATGTGCTAAGTTATTTCATTAGGTATACAAATTAAGTTATTTCATTTAGGTATACAAATAAGTGTTTAAAAATAAATACATTTAAAGTATATCATGAATAGGGCTTCCCTGGTGGTGCAGTGGTTGAGAGTCTGCCTGCCGATGCAGGGGACACGGGTTCGTGCCCCAGTCTGAGACGATCCCACGTGCCGTGGAGCGGCTGGGCCCGTGAGCCATGGCTGCTGAGCCTGTGCTCCGCAACGGGAGAGGCCACAACAGTGAGAGGCCTGCGTACCGCAAAAAATAAATAAAGTATATCATGAATAAATGAAATTACTTGTGGAAATAAGTCATAATTAGGAGTTAGTAGCAATAGTCCTACTGATTACTGTGCTGTATGAATAACAAACTATGATACTAAATTTTGTGTTATAATAAAACAAAACATGACTTAGTCTGAAACACTTAATGGTGTACTTAATTCTAACTGTAAGGTATGATGTTTCAAGTGTAACTGGTAAGCAATCCCTATAAGTGATTATACTCTCTCTCTCTCTATATATATAGGTATATATATATATAAAATTAATATTAATGTCCTTCAGCTAAACTTTGTGTTTTTATAGTCACCTGATTAGGAGGAAGGAGTTCACTAGAAAAAGAAGAAGCAATTTCATTTTAATATGAAGATTCCTACATTCAAGCCTCTTTTCCAGTGGGTGCCACTCAGGGACCAGAATAATCATATATCTTTGTATAAACACTTTAGGTGTTTGATTTAACTTAGCTTAGAGCAATCGGGTACTTTCCCAATATAATAGAAATGGACTCTTCATTGTAGAGCAAATATTAGGGCCTCAGGAAACTAGAAGAAGGGATGGAAGTAGAATAATAACTAAAGTCCTCTTCAACAGTGAAGGGAACTTATTTTAAGAACTGATGGGATTGGTGAAAGGGTTTTCTTAGGCTTACTAACTCCATTATTCTTTGCTAGAGGCAGGGATGGGAGTGAGCTGAATTGTGTGAAAACTGTCCTTTCCTAAGTTTCTCCCCTCATTCCATCTGTAATGACACCAGTTATTCAAGAGTTATGCACCTTTTAGTACAAACTACTTTAATCAATTAGCTTTTCTAATAACTATGTGAGATGTATCAAGGTAAAGATTTTGAAAGGTGATCAAGGAAAAAGTAAGATAATTTTAAAACATTTTAAAGCATGAGTTGGTGAAGGCAAAGCTTTAAGTGGGAGTTGAGGTGGCAGCATCAGGGAGGAATCTGGCAGGCAGAAGATAAAGACTGCCCAGTTAGAGATGAGGATTACTAAAAAGAGAGATGGAAAGAAAGATATAATAATGGAAGTGGGCAAGCAACAACAGCAAAAACAAAAACAAAACCAAAAAATGTGGAAAATAGATCAAAGAAAGGAGGCACTGAAACAAGATACTGAATGAGATAAACAAGTATGTAAACAGGAACAGGCATTATAAAATGTGAGCAGTGGTGGGTTGTTTACTTAGAAGGATAGTTGCTAACTCTCTCTCTCTCTCTCTCTCTCTCTCTCTCTCTCTCTCTCTCTCTCCCTCTCCCTCCCTCCCTCCCTCCCTCTCCCTCTCACACCAGTCCCCCTCCTCCGCCAAAGCAGGAGAGAATATGAGCTTGCCTCTGATTTTGTTATGGGTTTAGCTAATATTTAGGGTTAGAACAAATTAAAACTATTTCTGGGAATTCCCTGCTGTCCAGTGGTTAGGACTCGGTGCTTTCACTGCCATGGCCCAGGTTGGATCCCTGGTCAGGGAATTAAGACCCCAAAAGCTTCATGGCACAGGCAAAAAAAAAAAAAAAAAAAAAGTAAAAAAAGAAAATATTTAAAAAAAAAGCATTTGCCATATTGTTAGCTGGTAGGAAGAATGTCAAAGTTGGACATTCTTATATTTCCATTTTCTGTTTCCATTTTGTTCTGGCCTCATACTAGGATTTAAGTGTTTCCTAAAAATAGAGCGTATTCACATTCCTAAAGGTGTAGCCCATAGGCATTTATAAACTTGCTCTTTGATTAAGATAATTCCTATTTTAAACACTGATTGGCCATGAATAGAAAATGTGAAAGTTTGGGTCTAATAGGTGGTTCTTTTATGGAATACAATGTGCTCTTTTTTTTTCCCTGTAGGGAATTCTGATTATAACAAGCATAAGTTTAAGCCTCTGGTTGATAAAGCTGTGATACCAGACAGGTCTGCCATACTGCCAGGACTTGCTGCTGAAGAATATAGATTGTAATTGATTTTGTTGTTCAGGGTCTGTAACAACTGCAGGCTGCCAAAGTCAGTTGCACCTCTTTCCTCCTTGTCACTTAAAATAGGAAGACAGCAAAGTGTTGTGAAAAAGATGTGTCAGGAGAGCTGAGTTCTGGTTATTCTTGCTCTTCTTGTTTGACCTAGGGCAAACCCTTCTAGCCTATTTTTTTCTGATTTTCAAAATGAGAATAATATCTCTCTTACCTATGTCAGCGCATTATTTGTACAGCAGATTATACAGTGTATGTGAGCACTTTTTACACTATAAAGGCAAAGTATAAGAATAAAGTCTTAATCTCATTTTTTTCACCCAAGGAAAATTGTATCTAGTTGAAGAGAAGCTTAAATGGACATATTTCTGCCATATAAGCACTTCTGATAAATTGTTCAAGGAATGGAATGGGCAGGAAAGGAACTGTAAAAGTAACAGGAAAATAATCATGTGGGTACTTGCGTGAAAGGCAGACTTACTTGAAATTCCAGGCACAGGAATAGTTTCTTAGAATTGTAATTATGCTGTTCTCCAAAAGATTTAGGTGAAAGGGAAAAGGCCTCATTTAATAATTGGATATGTTTTATATCAGAATACAACAGAAATGAATATAGGAGAATAGTTCTTACGCCTCTCTTGTTAACCGATGAAATTTGGAAATAACATTGCTGCTGCTGTTTGGATTGCCCGTTTGGTTCTTAATTTTATTTCCTTAGGAAATTGTCTTTTGTACATTCTTTAATTTTGTAAAATTAAGCATAGATTATGTTAAATATAGACAAGGTGGAAATTTAATTTTCATACAAATTAATAGACTATCCCCAAATATGCTGATGTCTAAGATACTATATTTGCTTTTAAAACATATGAATTATAATTGGAGAAAGGGTTTGAAAGGAGATGAGCACATAGATGAAAATCTCAATCCAGGGTAGAAAAACGTATGTTAACAGTATCAGTCAAAATTTTTATTTATACGTAATTTAAAACTTTTTTTTTCCTGTGATTAAAAACTGTAGGTTGACCTAAATATAGAGGTCTTAATCTGAGTGATCTATTGAGCCAACACTTTGTGAGACTGTGTAGCATGGGGACCCTGTGTAAGAACTGCTAATCAACTGCTACATGCTGAAGAATAAACCTTTTCTTTTTAAATCGTGTGTACTCAGAACCTCATGTCAGAGAAGATAGACATTTCTCCAGTCTAAATATTATTAGTAATTTTAATTAAACCAATATAATCATTTTGAAAAGAGAAAGGATTCAGCAGTAAAATATTTATTCTATTTTTCTTAATGAATTTAATTTGCCTTAGCTGCTGATAAATGTTGTTTTATGTAAATGCTAATGTTTACTTCTTTGTGGATTGTCTCACTTTTTTTTAACTATGGAGAGAAGAAATTCATTTAAAATATCTAAGCATATTTCAATTCAGAAAAAGTTTGACAGTTTAAAAGCTTTGTGTTTATATTGATATTTCTTCAGGAAACAATGCTGGCAGGCATTTTCTGACTTATTCTATATAGTTTATAGTATATTTTAAAATATAAAAATGTTTTTACTTTTAATGGTCCCTGACACTTTTCTCAAGTTTATTCAGAACAAATGAAAACTCCTTTTGTGTCTTATAAAAGAATTTAGCTGGATAGATCCAGCTGTTGCATTTATAAATAGCTACAGATATCTACAGCAATAAAGGGTTTACTCAGGTTGTTATGGCAACTAAAATTCAGCAGAACCTCAAAGATAAGCTATATTGAAGGAGGAGAGTACTTTAAAGGTACATTTAATCCAATTATATGATAAAATTATTGCTTACTATCTATCATTTTAGATTGCAAGAGAGAAATTAGTTTTTTTTTTTTCAGTTAAATGCTCAGTCAATAAACATTATGAAGCACTCACTGTGTACCAGCATTGCAATATGCTCTCCCAAAGGATACAAAAACGAATGGACATAGTCCTTGCTCTGATAGAACTCACACTTTAGCGGGAAAAATGTCATATACAATAGATAATGATGTGATGGAAATACTAATAGATAAATTACAGAGGAAGAAGCCGTAAACTTCACCTGAGGTAGATGAGGAAGACTTCATTGGTATCACCGTTATTATTTCTGATTGTTATAAATGTTATTTCTGATTGTTTTAAATATTTATCGGAGTTTAGGTTATTAGACCATTGCTGACATTTCTTAAAGTTTCCTCTGTATTACATAATGGTTTTATAATTTTGGGTTTTATAATTTTGGATTATAATTTTATAATTTTGGATTAAGGGTGTAGATGATTCTCATCAATTACATGCATGAAAAAAATGACATTAAATGTATTTTCTTCTGGAAACAACAGTATTAGTAACATCATCAGCCTACATTTATTGAGCACTTCCAAGGTGCTGTAAGCATCGTCTTAGTTAATCTTTTTAAAATAGCTTTATTGTTGTATAATTCACTTTCAATACAATTCACATACCACTTAAAGTATACACTTCAGTGGCTTTTAGTATATTCACAGAGTTGTGCAGCCATCACAGTCACATTTTCACGACTGCGAAGGGAAACCTCACATCCTTTAGTTATCTCCCCCAATCTCCCCCACCCCCCGGATGGAGGCAACCACTAATATACCTCTGTCCCTGTGGGTTTGCCTATTCTGGGTATTTCATATAAATGAAATTACGCAATAGGTGGTTCTTTGGGAATAATTCCTTTAATTTAGCATAATGTTTTAAAGGTTCATCCTTGTTGTACATATATCAGTACTTCATTTCTTTTTCTTTCTGAACAATATTACACTGTATGGATATACCATATTTTGGTTATCCCTAAAAGAATGTTTCTTTTAGTTCGTGAGTATAATGAAACCTTTTTGATGCAATGCTAAATGTCCTTCCTGCCTGTTTGACTGCCTTTGGTATTTCTTACTTTTCCTTTGGTCTTACTGTTGCTGTCCTAGTCTAGACCATCTACTAAAACGGCAATCTCTTTTTTTATTATTAAATTTTACTGGAGTATGGTTGCTTTACAATGTTGTGTTAGCCTCCACTGCACAACAAAATGAATCAGCCATACACATACAGATATCCCCTCCCTTTTGGACTTCCCTCCCATTGGCAATCTCTTAATTGGTGTCAGTGGCCCTAATTTCTTTGAAAGAAAGACAATAAACAGTTATTGAGCACCTACCCTCTGCAAAGCACTTTATATTATATCTCATTTAATCCTTACCAGACAGGTTTTCTCATCACTTCAAGTTGAGGAAGCTGAAGTTCAGGGAGGTTAAGTAACCTGTCCCAGCTTTACAACTAGGACTTGACAGAGTCAGAGTTTATGATTCCAAAATCTATGTTTTTTCAACAATATACGTGGTTCCTTCCAGTACATTTTAGAATTTTATCATATCTAGTTCAGTGATGAGTACATAGTGGGTGGTCAAAAATGCTTGCTTACTTGTATTGAATTCCTGTTTTAACACTTCCTTACAGCATTTAAAAGCCAGAGAAGGACTCATGATCCTCTTACTATAAAATAATGATGCCTAAGGACTCACTCCACACTTCATCTTAGAGTAGACCTCTGTCCCTGGTATCTCTGCCCTTGAGTGTGTGGTGGTGTTTTTTAAAATCACTATATACCCTGTGCCAAGCACAGGCCTGGCACATAGTAGGTGCTCGATAAATATTTGTTGAAAGAATAATGAATGAGTTAGGTTTTAGTGGTCTCGAATCCATCAAAATTGAAAACAAAGGTCTTTAATTCACATACCTTGAGGGTAGTTGTTCTTCCAGTGGTTGTTTCTGGATCTGTGTTTGCAGTCACCCCAGAGAGTACAGAGAATCTATGAATCTAATGTAATAATATATTCACATGCAGAAAATAGAGATCTTGAGGAGCTACAGCTTGCATGTGAAGAAGGAGCCTTCACATCTTGAGAGTCTTGCTGTCTTAGAGCAAGCTTGTTTATTCAGAAGGAAAAAAAAATACAGGGAGAAACTAAAAACAGACAAAAGCTAAATGGACAACTCTTAGTAATGGGATGATATCCTGGATTCTGTTCCCAGCCTGGCAGCTGATTTACTTGGCTGCTCCCAGCCCCTGGCTTGCTCCCCCAGTAGTCTTATTTGCTTTACTAGCATAGGAGAGGGCTGTGGTGAGGGCATGGAGTGAGCATTGTGAAACCTTGATGACATTGATAGGCTGATGAGTTACCACCATAGAGACCAGTGTCATGCTCATCCTCTGGCAGTCTTGGTTTATTGGAAGTTGGAAGGGCTCTGGACATACCTGTGAGCATAGTTTGAAAAGTAAAATTTTCTTGAGAATGAAGGAATATAGGGTGGGTTTTTGTTTTATGAATATTAACCATTGATCCCTTTTCTGGGGTTTTTAGTCATGGTCAGGAGTATTTGGAGATGAAGGAATGCTGTTCTTTTATCTTCTGTTTCTTTGTTTGTAACTGCTTAATATTTGGGAATTGATGAACAGATCCAGCTGTTGCATTTATAAAGAGCTACAGATATCTACAGCAATAAAGGGTTTACTCAGGTTGTTATGGCAACTAAAATTCAGCAGAACCTCAAAGATAAGCTATATTGAAGGAGGAGAGTACTTTAAGGGTACATTTAATCCAATTATATGATAAAATTATTGCTTACTGTCTATCATTTTAGATTGCAAGAGAGAAATTAGTTTTAAGTTGTCAATGTAAATTATTTTCCTTAACGTACAAAGATTCTAACTTACTGTCTGACTTTTTTAAGGCTTTGGATTGTGGTGATGTAGTGGTGATGGATTGTACCGACTCATTTAAACTCTTTTTCTTAGCTCTCTTTGTAATGAGTTGAATGCTTATTTAAATCTACTGTCTAGGATTGAGAGTGTGTTTTCGAGTCCATGGAATATGGCAAAGCCTGCATTGGGCTTTAAGTCCGTGATCTTACACTAATGGTTTATCCAACTGAACTAACCAGTTAAAAAATTGTAAGGCCATTGAAATACGTATCTATTCGTTTATTGTTACACAGTAGGTCTGGGAGTAGAACATTGGAAACTGTAGATTTTAAAAATAATTTCATTTTTATTTGATGTAACACCTGCAGTTTTTTAGGGTAAAGTGAAATAGTATACTGTAAAGCTTATAATAAAGAAGAGCAATCTCTTACCCTTTTCTTCTCTACCCACAGTTCCTCCTCAGAGGCAACTTTTTTTTTTGGTTGCACATGCGGGATCCTAGTTCCCTGACCAGGGATCAAACCCCGTGCCCCTTGCAGTGGAAGTGCTGAGTCTCAACCACTGGACCGCCTGGGAATTCCCTGAGGCAACTATTTTTAATTCTTTTAAGTTCTTTCTGGGATATACCTCTGTGTCTCTAAAGAATGTTTCTGTTGCTGTTTCATGCTTTTTCAATTTTATAATCTTTGTTTCTTATTCTAGAAGGTAAAGATTTAACAATCTCTCACAACTCCCGCTACCACTTACCCCCATCCCCCAGTATAATTATACTGCAACTTTGGGTTGTAGGTTGAGAGTTATAATAAAGTAAAAATAATTTAAAACTTTTATTTTGAAATAATTTTAAACTCACATAGAAGTTGCAGAGATAGTAGAGAGTTCACATGTATTCTTCACCCAGTAGAAACAACTATCTCTATAGGACTGATACACAGATTGGATGTCATTAGAAAAGTGTGGAAGAAAGGTGAGGCAAATCTGCTTTCTTTGCCAAGCCTCTGAAGCATACATTTCTTTCTACCAACAAATAAATGCAAATAGCAGGAATAAAAAGCCCAAAGCCAAATTCATAATATGAGTATAAATGGATGAAAATTTATTACTACCTGTATCTGTGTGTATATATTTTGTTAAGATATTGAAAGAGAGAACTATAGGCTAAACTATATAACCATCGTATAATTATCACAACCAGAAAACTAACATTAGTACAATACTGTTTATTAACTAAACTACAGACCTTATTTGGATTTCACCAAATTTTACATTAACTCTTAAAAACTTTTTTTCTGCTGTATAGGTCTATGAAATTTTATTACATGTATAAATTCATATAACCATCACCACAATTGGGATATAGAACTCCCAGAGAAACTCCCACATGCTCTCCCAACCCTAACCTCTAGCAGCCACTGATCTGTTCTGTATCACTGTAATTTTGTCATTTCGAGAATGTTATATAAATCATATAATATGTGACCTTTTGAGATTTTTTTTCACTCAGCATTGTGCCCCTGAGATCCATCTACACCATTACATGTATCAGTAGTTCATAGGCTATTCCACAGCTTATTTTTCCATTCATCCATTGAAGGATATTTGTGTTGTTTCTAGCTTTTGACTATTACAAATAAAGCTTATTATGAACATTCATGTGGAGGTTTTTGTGTGAACATGTTTTAATTCTCTTGGGTAACACCCAGGAGTATGACTGTTGAGTTGTGTGGTGTTTAACTGTATGAGAAACGGCCAAACAGTTTTCCAGGTGACAGTACCATTTTACGTTCCCACCAGCAGTGTATGAGAGATCCTGCTGCTCCGCGTCCTTACTAGCACTTGGTATTTGTATTCGTTTCCTAGGGCTGCCGTAACAAATTATATAAACGGGGTGGTAATTTATTCTGCCATAGTTATGTAGGCTAGAAGTCAGAAATCAGTTGTTGGCAGGGCCGTGCTTTGAGGAAAAAAACCATCCCATGTGTTTGCCCTATCTTCTGGTGGTTGCCAGTAATCCTTGGTGTTCCTTATGTTGTGGCAGTGTAACTCCAGTCTCTGCCTCTGTCTTCATATGGCTGTCTTCCTCTGTGTATGTATCTGCTCTATTTCTGTATGTTCACGTGGTCTTCTTATAAGGACATCAGTCATTGAATTGAGGGCCTATCCTGCTCCAGTATAACCCCATCTTAATTAATTACATCTGCAAAGACCCTCTTTCTAAATAAGATCACATTCTGCATTCCAGGTAGATATGAGTTTTCAGGGGGCACTATTAATCCCAGTATAGTATTGTCAGTATTTTTTATTTTAGCCTTTCTAATACATGTGTAGTGGTATCTCATGGTGGCTTTAATTTGCATTCTATGATGGCTAATGATGTCGAACATCTTTTCATGTGCCTATTTGCCATGCATGTATCTTCTTTGGTTACATTTTTGCCTATTTTCTAATTGTTTATTTACTGTTGAGTTTAGAAAGTCCTTCGTATATTCTGGATATAATTACTGTGTCAAACATGTGATTTGCTAGTACTGTTTTCTCCCAGTTTGTGACTGGTCTTTTTATTCTTTCAACAGTATCTTTCACAGAGCAAACGTTTTTAATTTTGATAAAGTCCAACTTTTTGTTTTATGAATTGTACTTTTGGTGTCGTATCTGTGAACTTTTGGCCTAAATTTAGGTCACAAAGAGTTTCTCCTATATTTTCTCCTAAAAATTTTATAGTGTTACATTTAGATCTATAATCCGTTTGGAGTTAATTTTTGTATAAATTGTGAGGTTTTGGTCAAGTTTCATTTTTTTGGATATAGATCCCTATTTGTTAAAAAGACTGTCCTTTCTTGATTGAATTGCTTTTATGCCTTGCCAAAAATTTGTTGTGTCTATACGTGTGAGTCTGTTTCTAGCGTCTTTATTCTGTTTTATTGATCTCGGTGTCTGTCTCTCTACCAGTACCACTATCTTCATTACTTTAATCTACAGTCTTTTTTTTTTTTAAATTGGAGTATAATTCCTTTACAACATTGTGTTAGCTTCTTCTGTACAGTGAAGTGAATCAGCTATATGTATACCTATATCCCCTCACTCTTGGACCTCCCTCCAACCCCTGCCCCCCATCCCACCCTTCTAGGTCATCACAGAGCACTGAGCTGAGCTCCCTGTGCTGTATAGCAGGTTCCCACTAACTATCTATTTTACACATGGTAGTGTATTTATGTCAAACCTCATCTCCCAATTCGTCCCAGCCTCCTCTTCTCCCACTGTGTCCACATGTCCGTTCTCAATGTCTATGTCTCTATTCCTGCCCTGCAAATAGGTTCATCTGTACCATTTTTCTAGATTGCACATATATATGCATTAATATATGATATTTGTTTTTCTCTTTCTGGCTTACTTCACTCTGTATGACAGACTCTAGGTCCATCCACATCTCTGCAATGACCTAATTTCGTTCCTTTTTATGGCTGAGTAATATTCCATTGTATATATGTACCACATCTGCTTTACCCATTCCTCTGTCATCGGACATTTAGGTTGTTTCCGTGTCCTGGCTATTGTAAATAGTGCTGCAATGAACCTTGGGGTGCACGTGTCCTTTTGAATTATGGTTTTCTCAGGGTATATGCCCAGCAGTGGGATTGCTGGGTCATATGGTAGTGCTATTTTTAGTTTTTTAAGAAACCTCCATACTGTTCTCCATAGTGGCTGTATCAGTTTACATTCCCACCAACAGTGCAAAAGGGTTCCCTTTTCTCCACACCCTCTCCAGCATTTATTGTTTGTAGATTTTTTGATGATGCCTATTCTGACCGGTGTGAGGTGATACCTCATTGTAGTTCTGATTTGCATTTCTCTAATAATTAGTGATGTTGAACATCTTTTCATGTGCCTCTTGGCCATCTGTATGTCTTCTTTGGTGAAATGTCTATTTAGCTCTTTTGCCCATTATTTGATTGGGTTGTTTGTTTTTTTGATATTGAGCTGCACGAGCTGTTTGTATATTTCGGAGATTAATCCTTTGTCCATTCCTTTATTTGCAAATATTTTCTCCCATTCTGAGGGTTGTCTTTTCATCTTGTTTACGGTTTCCTTTGCTGTGCAAAAGCTTTTAAGTTTCATTCGGTTTCATTTGCTTATTTTTGTTTTTATTTTCATTACTCTAAGAAGTGGGTCAAAAAAGATCTTGCTGTGATTTATGTCACAGGGTGTTCTTCCTCTGTTTTCCTCTAAGACTTTTATAGTGTCCAATCTTACATTTAGGTCTTTAATCCATTTTCAGTTTATTTTTGTGTGTGGTGTTAGGTAGTGTTCTAATTTAATTCTTTTACGTGAACTGTCCAGTTTCCCCAGCACCACTTACTGAAGAGGCTGTCTTTTCTCCATTGTATGTTCTTGCCTCCTTTGTCATAAATTAGGTGACCATATGTGTGTGGGTTTATCTCTCCGCTTTCTGTCCTGTACCATTGATCTATATTTCTGTTTCTGTGCCAGTACCATACTGTCTTGATTACTGTGGCTTTGTAGTATAGTCTGAAGTCAGGGAGCCTGATTCCTCCAGCTCTGTTTTTCTTTCTGAAGATTGCTTTGGCTTTTTGGGGTCTTTTGTGTTTCCATACAAATTGTGAAACTTTTTTGTTCTAGTTCTGTGAAAAATGCCATTGGTAGTTTGATAGCCATTGCATATGAATCTGTAGATGGCTTTGGGTAGTAGAGTCATTTTCACAATGTTGCTTCTTCCAATCCAAGAACATGGTGTATCTCTCCATCTGTTTGCGTCATCTTTAATTTCTTTCATCAGTGTCTTATAGTTTTCTGCATACAGGTCTTTAGTCTCCTTAGGTAGGTTTATTCCTAGGTGTTTTATTCTTTTTGTTGCAGTGGTAAATGGGAGTGTCTCCTTAATTTCTCTTTCTGATTTTTCATTGTTAGTGTATAGGAATGCAAGAGATTTCTGTGCATTAATTTTGTATCCTGCAACCTTACCAAATTCATTGATTAGCTCTAGTAGTTTTCTGGTAGCATCTTTAGGACTTTCTGTGTATAGTATCATGTCGTCTGCAGACAGTGACAGTTTTACTTCTTTTCCAATTTGTATTCCTTTTGTTTCTTTTTCTTCTCTGATTGCCATGGCTAGGGCTTCCAAAACTGTGTTGAATAAGAGTGGTGAGAGTGGACATCCTTGTCTTGTTCCTGATCTTAGAGGAAATGCTTTCAGTTTTTCACCCTTGAGAATGATGTTTTCTGTGGGTTTGTCATATATGGCCTTTATTATGTTGAGGTAGGTTCCCTCTGTGCCCAGTTTCTGGAGAGTTTTTATCATAAATGGGTGTTGAATTTTGTCAAAAGCTTTTTCTGCATCTACTGAGATGATCATATTTTTATCCTTCAGTTTGTTAACATGGTGTATCACACTGATTGACTTGCGTATATTGAAGAATCCTTGCATCCTGAGATAAATCCCACTTGATCATGGTGAATGATCCTTTTAATGTGTTGTTGGATTCTGTCTGCTAGTATGTTGTTCAGGAGTTTTGCATCTATGTTCATCAGTGATATTGGTCTGTAGTTTTTTTTGTGTGTGTGATACCATTGGCTGGTTTTGGTATCAGGGTGATGGTGGCCTCGTAGAACGAATTTGAGAGTGTTCCTCCCTCTGCAATTTTTTTGAAGATCTTCAGAAGGATAGGGATAGCTCTTCTCTAAATATTTGATGGAATTTGCCTGTGAAGCCATCTGGTCCTGGACTTTTGTTTGTTGGAAGATTTTTAAGTATAGTTTCAATTTCATTACTTGTGATAGGTCTGTTTATACTTTCTAATTCTTCCTGGTTCAGTCTTGGAAAATTGTACCTTTCCAAGAATTTGTCCACTTCTTTGTGGTTGTCCATTTCACTGGCATATAGTTGTTTGTAGTAGTCTCTTATAATCCTTTGTATTTCTGCAGTGTCAGTTGTGATTTCTTCTGGCCTGCAGAGTTTCTGCTGAAAAATCAGCTGATAGCCTTATAGGGATTCCTTTGTATGTTATTTTTTGCTTTTACCTTGCTGCTTTTAATATTTTTTTATTGAATTTAATTTTTGTTAGTTTGATTAATATGTGTCTTGGTGTGTTTCTCCTAGGATTTATCCTGTATGGGACTCTCTGCACTTCCTGGACTTGGGTGACTGTTTCCTTTCCCATGTTAGGGAAGTTTTCCTCTATAATCTCTTCGACTATTTTCTCAGACCCTTTCTTTTTCTCTTCTTCTTCTGTGGCCCCTGTAATTTGAATGCTGATGCGTTTAGTGTTGTATCAGAGGTCTCTGAGATTGTCTTCAATTCTTTTTTCTTTATTCTGCTCCTCAGTAGTTATTTCCACCATTCTGTCTTCCAGCTCACTTATTCGTTCTTCTGCCTCAGTTATTCTGTTATTGTTTCCTTCTAGTGTATTTTTCATTTCATTTTGTGTTGCTCATCTCTGTTCGTTCTTTAGTTCTTCAAGATCTTTGTTAAACATTTCTTGTATTTTCTCAATCTGTGCCTCCATTCTATTTCCAAAATTCTGGATCATCTTTACTATCATTACTCTGAATTCTTCTTCGGGTAGGTTGCTTGTTTCCTCTTCATTTATTTGGTCTTGTAGGTTTTTACCTTGCTCCTTCATCAGTGACATATTATTTTGTCATCTGATTTATTTTTTTGCTGGGTGAGATTGTGTTACTTTCTTACTGGTTGTTTGGCCTGAGGCTTCCAGCACTGGAGTTTGTAGGCTGTTGGGTAGAGCTGGGTCTTGGTGCTGAGATGAGGACCTCCAGGAGACCTCACTCTGATGAATATTCCCTGGGGTCTGAGATTCTCTGTTAGTCCAGTGGTTCGGCCTTGGAGCTCCCACCACAGGAGCTTTGGCCCGACCCCTGGCTTGTGAACCAAGATCCCGCAAGCTGTGCAGGGTGGCCAAAAAAAAAAAAAAAAAAGCAGAACAGTAACAAACAGTAAAAAATAAAGTAAGTTTAGAAAACTAACAGATATGTTAGAAAAAATTTTAAATAATAAAAATATAGGTGAAACAACAACTGGAAGGTAAAACAGAACCACAGTAGTAAAAAAGAAGAGAAAAAAAAAAAACCCCAGAAAAGGCCTTGCCTGTGGGGGGCAGGGCTTACGCAGGGGCGGGGTTTAGGTGGCAGGCGGGGTCTCTGCTTGGGACCCACAGGGCAGGAAAAGGCCCCGGGGTGGGATGGGGGGCTTAGGCTCCTGGGCCAGGAGGGGCCCGGGAATGCCTCTGGCCTAGGAGGGTGGAGGACCACCAGGTCCAGGACCGCAGCAGGCTCCCTGGGCCCAAGTGGGCAGGGGAAACACCCTCTGCACCTCCCCTGATCCTCCAGTCCTGCAGGGTCCCTCCCACCATCTGCTTCTCTCTTCCCCCCTCCTCCCTCCCACACCCCTAGGACCCACACGGCCCAGAGGAGGCCTCGGAGGGCAGAGGACCTGGCTCGGGAGCCCAGCAGGCTTCCCAGGGCCTGACTGGCCAGGGGTAACGCTAGGCACGCTCCCCCCGATCCTCCAGGCCCCCAAGGGTGTCTCCAGGCATGGGTACCCCTCCTTTCTCCCAGCCATCCTTCAGGGGCACTGGCCCTGTCCGGCCTCCACTTCTCCTCCCCCACTTACTTCCCCCCACGTCCTACCCAGTTGCTCGGGGGTTCCTCCCATCTCCTTGGGCATTGAGGTTCCCCACCAGCATTAGGCAGGTACCCTAGTTGTGGGGAGACGTGAACCCTGCGTCCTCCCACACCGCCATCTTGACTCCTTCCCCCATACGTAGTAAGTCTTAAAAAGGGTATAGTGTGATACCTCCCATTTTCTTCTCTTTTTTTCAAAATCATTTTAGCTATTCTGCCTTCTTTGCCTTTCCATATAAATTTTAGAAATAGCTTGTCTAAATCTACAAAAATATCCTGTTAAGATTTTTATAAGAATTGCATTAAACCAATTTCAGATAGACTTTGAGAGAAATTTACTATGTTAAGTCTTCCAGTTCATGAACATGTTATGTCTCTCCAGTTACTTAGGCCATTTTTTACTTCTTTCATCAGCATTTTGTAGTTTTCAATACACATATCCTATATGTATGTTTTTAGATTTATATGTAAGTATTTTTATGGGAGAGCCAACCTCTACAGCGGCCCCCAGTGACCCCACCTTCTATGTTTATGCCTTTGTCTAGTCATCTTTCACATTTTATTATGGTGGGCCTATATAACCAATAGAATATGATAGAAGCATATGACTTCTGAGGCTACCTCATAAAAGACATATGGCTTCTCCTTGCTTTCTGTCTTAGATCACTTGTTCTGCCAGGTGCCATGTCATGATAACACTCAGGCAGCCCTATGTAGTGGCCGGCATGGAGAGGAGCTGAGTCCTTCTGTCAACAGAGGCTTCTTGCTAACGAGTGAACCTGCTTGGAGGCAGATCATCCAGTCCCAGCAAAGCCTTTCGATGACTGCAACCCCTGGTCAACATTTTGACAGCAATTTCATGAGAGACCAAAGTCAGAACCATCCAGCTAACCCACTCCCAAATTCCTGATACACAGAGACTGTTAGATAATAAATATTTGTTTTTTTTAAGCCACCAAATTTTAGAGTAATTTGCTATGTAGCAATAGATAACTAATACAACACCCAGTCTACAAATCATGAACACTGTTTTTCACAAGTGAAAAGTTATTGGTAACATCTCTTATGCCAATGAACAAAACCTATGGCATTAATTTAGATAAAGATGGCTGAAGAACTTATAACTCCCATTTAGACTGTAGACTTTCTTTAATTCTAAACTCAATCTCTACCTTCCAAACCAGTGCTGTCAGTTAGAAATATAATGTGAGCCACACAGGTAATTTAACATCTTCTAGTAGTTACACTTAAAAAGGTAAAAAGAAATTGGTGAAGTTAACTTTAATAATATGTTTATTTAAGCTAGTATATTGCAAAATATTGTGGTTTCAATGTGTAATCAGTATAAAAAGTTTTGAGATATTTTATATATATTTGTACTAAAACTTTGAAATTCGCAGTATTTTTTTTTTTTTTTTTTTTCGGTACGCGGGCCTCTCACTGTTGTGGCCTCTCCCGTTGCGGAGCACAGGCTCCGGACGCGCAGGCTCAGCGGCCATGGCTCACGGGCCTAGTCACTCTGCGGCATGTGGGATCTTCCCGGACCGGGGCACGAACCCGCGTCCCCTGCATCGGCAGGCAGACTCTCAACCACTGCGCCACCAGGGAAGCCCTGCAGTATATTTTATACTTACAATATCTCTCAATTTGGACTAGCCACGTTTCAAGTGCTTAGTAGTCACAAGTGGCTAGTGGCTACTGTATTAGACAGTACAGCTCTAAACTTTAAGGTGCAGGGAACTTCTGGGTATGGGAGAGTGAAGAGGTCAGCAAATATTCTCCCCCAAAGCAATTGTAAACTGGACAAAATTTTCAAAAACAACTATTTCAGTGCTCTGGAAAAGGCAAAAAATTGAGAAGTATTTATTCATGAAAAGCTGCTGTAATTTCAGGTAAGAAAACAGTGGGAGCCTGTGACCTTTTCTGGGGCTGTTCCCATTCCTTTACCAGCTTTGTCAGCATGGTAGTTTCAGCAAGATGCAGTTGGCCTTGAAAACCAGAAGCTTTATTGCTAGAGGGGGCAGATATGATTTTGAGCTGAAGATGAAAACCCTGGCAACATTATCGGTAAAAGTAGCAAATTTGATAGGAAATGAAAATCTGAAACTGTGCTAGCCTGAAGTTGCAGTCCCAATTAGGGTGAATGGAAGACCAGCCAGAAATCTGATAGGGAGACACTGGAAATGAGAAAGCCATAAAAGGGCTAGATAAGTTTTCCACCCAGTCTCTGGAAGGCTGAAAGAAAGCAGAGGAGAGAATTGAAAGAGCCCAGCAGAAACTCTGGATGCACACCCCTCAACCTATCACAGAAACATCAGAAGAAGGTGGAAACCTAATGGGCTTGATATGTTTGAGCACAATCTCTGTTCAGTCGTTGGCTGATCACTAAGCTGTGCAGTCAATGGGGTGATTCCTGGGAAGCAGGCTAAAACAGAAAAATAATACAAGAATGAAAAGCAAACAAACTGAGCAGTAACAGCTGCACATCATGGGGAAGACAGTTTCTACAGATTAAGTCCAGGTAACCACAACAACCTTTTGGAAAAAAGTGGGAATTCGGAGTTGCTACAGCATATTATTTAAAATTTTCAGTTTTCGAGAGCTTCAAGATGGCGGAGGAGTGAGACGTAGAGATCACCTTCCTCCCCACAAATACATCAGAAATACATCTACATGTGGAATAACCCCTACCGAACACCTACTGAATGCTGGCAGAAGACCTCAGACTTCCCGAAAGGCAAGAAACTCCCCATGTACCTGGGTAGGGCAAAAGAAAAAAGAAAAAACAGACAAAAGAATAGGAACAGGACCTGCACCTCTGGGAAGGATCTGTGAAGGAGGAAAGGTTTCCACACACTAGGAAGGCCCTTCGTGGGGGAAGACTGTGGGTGGTGGAGGGGGGAAGAAGCTTCGGAGCCACGGAGGAGAGCGCAGCAACAGGGGTGCGGAGGGCAAAGCGGAGAGATTCCCACACAGAGGATCGGTGCTGACCAGCACTCACCAGCCTGAGAGGCTTGTCTGCTTACCCGCCGGGGCGGGCGGGGGCTGGGAGCTGAGGCTCCGGCTTAGGAGGTCAGATCCCAGGGAGAGGACTGGGGTTGGCTGCGTGAACACAGCCTGAAGGGGGCTAGTGTGCCACAGCTAGCCGGGAGGGAGTCCGGGAAAAAGTCTGGTATTGCCTAAGAGGCAAGAGACCATTGTTTTGGGGTGTGGAAGGAGAGGGGATTCAGAGCACGGCCTAAACGAGCTCCAGACACAGGTGCGAGCCGTGGCTATCAGCATAGACACCACAGATGGGCATGAAATGCTAAGGCTGCTGCTGCAGCCACCAAGAAGCCTGTGTGTGAGCACAGGTCACCATCCACACCTCCCTCCTGGGAGCCTGTGCAGCCTGCCACTTCCAGGGTCCCGTGATCCAGGGACACCTTGCATGGGAGAAGATATGGCATGCCTCAGGCTGTTGCAACGACACGCCAACTTCTGCTGCCTGCAGGCTCGCCCCGCATTCCATACCCCTCCCTCCTCCACCCCGGCCTGAGTGAACCCTAATCAGCGGCTCCTTTAGCCCCGTCCTGTCTGAGCAAAGAACAGACGCCCTCAGGCAACCTACACGCAGAGGCGGGGCCAAATCCAAAGCTGAGCCCCAGGAGCTGTGCGAACAAAGAAGAGAAAAGGAAATCTCTCCCAGCAGCCTCAGAAGCAGCGGATTAAATCCTCACAATCAACTGGATGTACCTGCATCTGTGGAATACCTGAATAGACAACGAATCATCCCAAAATTGAGGCAGTGGACTTTGGGGGCAACTGTAGACTTGGGGTTTGCTTTCTGCATCTCATTTGTTTCTGGTTTTATGTTTATCTCAGTTTAGCATTTAGAGTTTATTATTATTGGTAGGTTTGTTTATTGATTTGGTTGCTCTTTGCCTTTCTGCCTTTTTCTCTTTTTGTGAGTGTGTATGTCTATGCTTCCTTGGGCGATTTTGTCTGTACAGCTTTGCTTTTACCATTGGTCCTAGGGTTCTGTCCTTTTTTTTTTTGTATAGGTTTTAGCACTTGTTATCATTGGTGGATTTGTTTTTTGGTTTGGTTGTTCTCTTCTTTCTTTCTTTTTTATTATTACTTTTCAATTTTTTCTTATATTTTTAATAATTTTTTAAATTTTTGGTCTTAATTATTTTATTTTATTATTTTTTCTTTCTTTCTTTCTTTCTTTTTTTCTCCCTTTTCTTCTGAGCCATGTGGCTGACAGGGTCTTGGTGCTCTGGCCGGGTGTCACGCCTCTGCCTCTGAGGTGGGAGAGCCAAGTTCAGGACATTGGCCCACCAGAGACCTGCCAGTTCCACGTAATATCAAATGGCGAAAGCTTCCCAGAGATCTCCATCTCAGCGCTAAGACCCAGCTCCACTCAACGACCAACAAGCTCCAGTGCTGGACACCCTATGCCAAACAACTAGCAAGACAGGAACACAAGGCCACCCATTAGCAGAGAGGCTGCCTAAAATCATAATAAATACACAGACACCCCAAAACACACCACCAAACGTGGTCCTGCCCACCAGAAAGACAAGATCCAGCCTCATCCACCAGAACACAGGCACCAGTCCCCTCCACCAGGAGGCCTACACAACCCACTGCACCAACCTCACCCACTGGGGGCAGATACCAAAAACAGCAGGAACTACGAACCTGCAGCCTGCGAAAAGGAGACCCCAAACACAGTAAGTTAAGCAAAATGAGAAGACAGAGAAATACACAGCAGATGAAGGAGCAAGGTAAAAACCCACCAGACCAAACAAATGAAGAAGAAGTAGGCAGTCTACTTGAAAATGAATTCAGAGTAATGATAGTAAAGATGATCCAAAATCTTGGAAATAGAATGGAGAAAATACAGGAAATGTTTAACAAGGACCTAGAAGAACTAAAGAGCAAACAAACGATGAACAGCACGATAAATGAAATTAAAAATTCTCTAGAAGGAATCAATAGCAGAATAACTGAGGCAGAAGAACAGATAAGTGACCTGGATGATAAAATAGTGGAAATAACTACCACAGAGCAGAATAAAGAAAAAAGATGAAAAGAATTGAGGACAGTCTTAGAGACCTCTGGGACAACATTAAATGCTCCAACATGTGAATTATAGGGGTCCCAGAAGACGAGAAAAAGAAAGGGACTGAGAAAATATTTGAAGGGATAATAGTTGAAAACTTCCATAATATGGGAAAGGAAATAATCAAGTCCAGGAAGCACAGAGAGTCCCATACAAGATAAATCCAAGGAGAAACACACCAAGGCACATACTAATCAAGCTGTAAAAAATTAAATACAAGGAAAAAATATTAAAAGCAGCAAAGGAAAAATGACAAATAACATACAAGGGAATCCCCATAAGGTTAATAGCTGATCTTTCAGCAGAAGCTCTGCAAGCCAGAAGGGAGTCGTAGGATATATTCAAAGTGATGAAAGGGAAAAACCTACAACCAAGATTACTCGACCCAGCAAGGATCTCATTCAGGTTCAATGGAGAAATTAAAAACAAAAGCTAAGAGAATTCACCACCACCAAACCAGCTTTACAACAAATGCTAAAGGAACTTATCTAGGCAGGAAACACAAGAGAAGGAAAAGACCTACAGTAACAAACCCAAAACAATTAAGAAAATGGTAATAGGAACATACATATTGATAATTACCTTAAACGTAAATGGATTAAATGCTCCAACCAAAAGACAGACTGGCTGAATGGATAAAAAAGCAAGACCCGTATATATGCTGTCTACAAGTGACCCACTTCAGACCTAGGGACACATATAGACTGAATGTAAGTGGATAGAAAAAGATATTCCATGCAAATGGAAATCAAAAGAAGAGTGGAGTAGCAATTCTCATATCAGACAAAATACCCTTTAAAATAAAGACTATTACAAGAGACAGAGAAGGACGCTACATAACGATCAAGGGATCGATCCAAGAAGAAGATATAACAATTGTAAATATTTATGCACCCAACATAGGAGCACCTCAATACATAAGGCAAATGCTAACAGCTATAAAAGGGGAAATCAACAGTAACACAATCGCAATAGCGGACTTTAACACCCTACTTTCACCATTGGACAGATCATCCAAAATGAAAATAAATAAGGAAACACAAGCTTTAAATGATACATTGAATAAGATGGACTTAATTGATATTTATAGGACATTCCATCCCAAAACAACAGAATACACTTCCTTCTCTAGTGCTCATGGAACATTCTCCAGGATAGATCATATCTAGGTTACAAATCAAGCTTTGGTAAATTTAAGAAAATTGAAATCATATCAAGTATCTTTTCTGACCACAACACTATGAGACTGGATATCAATTACAGGAAAAAACCTGTAGAGCTTCCCTGGTGGCGCAGTGGTTGAGAGTCCGCCTGCCGATGCAGGGGATGCGGGTTCGTGCCCCGGTCTGGGAAGATTCCCACATGCCGCGGAGCGGCTAGGCCCGTGAGCCATGGCCGCTGAGCTTGCGCGTCTGGAGCCTGTGCTGCGCAACGGGAGAGGCCATGACAGTGAGAGGCCCACGTACCACAAAAAAAAAAACAAAAAAAAAAAACTGTAAAAAATACCAACACATGGAAACTAAACAATACACTACTTAATAACCAAGAGATCACTGAAGAAATCAAAAAAATACCTAGAAACAAATGACAGTGAAAACATGATGACCCAAAACCTATGGGATGCAGTAAAAGCAGTTCTAAGAGGGAAGTTTATAGCAATACAGTCCTACCTCAAGAAACAGGAAACATCTCAAATAAACAACCTAACGTTACACCTAAAGGGAAAGAAGAACAAAAAACTCCCAAAGTTAGCAGAAGGAAAGAAATCATAAAGATCAGATCAGAAATAAATGAAAAAGAAATGAAGGAAACAGTAGGAAAGATCAATACAACTAAAAGCTGGTTCTTTGAGAAGGTAAACAAAATTGATAAACCATTAGCCAGACTCATCAAGAAAAAAAGGGAGAAGACTCAAATCAATAGAATTAGAAATGAAAAAGGAGAAGTAACAACTGACACTGCAGAAATACAGAGGATCATGAGAGATTACTTCAAGCAACTATATGCCAATAAAATGGACAACCTGGAAGAAACGGACAAATTCGTAGAAAACCACAACCTTCCAAGACTGAACCAGGAAGAAATAGAAAATATAAACAGACCAATCACTAGCACTGAAATTGAGGCTGATTAAATATTTTCCAAGAAACAAAAGCCCAGGACCAGATGGCTTCACAGGCGAATTCCCTCAAACATTTAGAGAAGAGCTATCACCTATCCTTCTCAAACTCTTCCAAAATATGGCAGAGGGTGGGTGGAACACTCCCAAACTCATTCTATGAGGCCAACATCACCCTGATACCAAAACCAAAGATGTCACAAGGAAAGAAAAGTACAGGCCAATATCACTGATGAACATAGATGCAAAAATCCTCAAGAAAATACTAGCAAACAGAATCCAACAGTACAGTAAAAGGATCATAGACTATCATCAAGTGGGGTTTATCTCAGGAATGCAGGGATTCTACAAAGTACAGAAATCAATCAATGTGATACACCATATTAACAAATTGAAGGAGAAAAACCATATGATCATCTCAATAGATGCAAAAAAAGCTTTCAACAAAATTCAACACCCATTTATGATAAAAACCCTCCAGAAAGTAGGCATAGAGGGAACTTACCTCAATATAGTAAAGGCAGTATATGACAAGCCCACAGCCAACATCATTCTCAATGGTGAAAAACTGAAACCATTTCCTGTAAGATCTGGAAAAAGACAAGGTTGTCCACTCTCACCACTGTTACTCAACATAGTTTTGGAGGTTCTGGACACAGCAATCAGAGATGAAAAAGAAATAAAAGGAATCCAAATTGGAAAAGAAGAAGTAAAACTGTCACTGTTTGCAGATGAAATGATTCTATACATAGAGAATCCTGAAGATGCTACCAGAAATCTATTAGAGCTAATCAATGAATTTGGTAAAGTAGCAGAATACAAAATTAATGCACAGAAATCTCTTGCATTCCTATACACTAATGATGAAAAATCTGAAAGAGAAATTAAGGAGATGCTCCCATTTACCATTGCAATAAGAAGAATAAAATACCTAGGAATAAACCTACCTAAGGAGACTAAAGACCTCTATGCAGAAAACTATAAGACACTGGTGAAAGAAATTAAAGGTGTTGCAAACAGATGGAGAGATATACCATGTTCTTGGATTAGAAGAATCAACATTGTGAAAATGACTTTACTACCCAAAGCAATCTACAGATTCAATGCAATGCCTATCAAACTACCAATGGCATTTTTCATAGATCTAGAACAAAAAAGTTTTACAATTTGTATGGAAACACAAAAGACGCCAAATAGTCAAAGCAATCTTGAGAAAGAAAAACAGAGCTGGAGGAATCAGGCTCCCTGACTTCAAACTATACTACAAAGCCACAGTAATCAAGACAGTATGGTACTGGCACAGAAACAGAAATATAGATCAATGGAACAGGATAGAATGCCCAGAGATAAACCCACGCACATATGGTCACCTTATTTTTTAAAAAGGTAAGAATATACAATACAGAAAAGACAGCCTCTTCAGTAAGTGGTGCTGGGGAAACTGGACAGCTCCATGTAAAAGAATGAAATTAGATCACTTCCTAATACCATACCCAAAAATAAACTCACAATGGATTAAGACCTAGAGTAAGGTCAGACACTATAAAACTCTTAGAGGAAAACATAGGCAGAACACTCTGTGCCATAAATCACAGTAAAGATCCTTTTTGACCCACCTCCTAGAGAAATGGAAATAAAAAGAAAATAAACAAATGGGACCTAATGAAACTTAAAAGCTTTTGCACAGCAAAGGAAACCATAAACAAGACCAAAAGACAACCCTCAGAATGGGAGAAAATATTTGCAAATGAAGCAACTGACAAAGGTTTAATCTCCAAAATTTATAAGCAGCTCATGCAGCTCAGTATCAAAAAAACAACCCAATCCAAAAATGGGCAGTAGACCTAAATAGACATTTCTCCAAAGAAGATATACAGGTTGCCAACCAACACATGAAAGGATGCTCAACATCAATAATCATCAGAGAAATGCAAATCAAAACTACAATGAGGTATCACCTCACAGCAGTCAGAATAGCCATCATCAAAAAATCTACAAACAGTAAATGCTGGAGAGGGTGTGGAGAAAAGGGAACCCTCTTACACTGTTGGTGGGAATGTAAATTGATGCAGCAACTATGGAGAACAGTATGGAGATTCCTTAAAAAACTAAAAATAGAACTACCATATGACCCAGCAATCCCCCTACTGGGCATATACCCTGAGAAAACCATAATTCAAAAAGATTCATGTACCACAGTTTTCATTGCAGCTCTGTTTACAATAGCCAGGACATGGATGCAACCTAAGTGTCCATCAACAGATGAATGGATGAAGAAGATGTGGTACATATATAGAATGGAATGTTACTCGGCCATAAAAAGAAATGAAATTGAGTTATTTGTAGTGAGGTGGATGGACTTAGAGTCTGTCATACAGAGTGTAGTAAGTCAGAAAGAGAAAAAGAAATAGCGTATGCTAACACATATATATGGAATCTAAAAAAAAAAAAAAGGTCATGAAGAACCTATGGGCAGAACAGGAATAAGGATGCAGACGTAGAGAATGGACTTGAGAACACGGGAAGGGGGAAGGGTAAGCTGGGACAAAGTGAGAGAGTGGCATGGACATATATACACTGCCAATTTAAAATAGATAGCTAGTGGGAAGCAGCCACATAGCACAGGGAGATCAGCTCAGTGCTTTGTGACCATCTAGAGGGGTGGGATAGGGAGGATGGGAGGGAGACGCAGGAAGGAGGAGATTCGGGGATATATGTATAGCTGATTCACTTTGTTATAAAGCAGAAACACACCATTGTAAAGCAGTTATACTCCAATAAAGATGTAAAAAATTTCCAATTTTCCACAAGAAATTATGAGCCATACTCAGGAGAAAAAGCAGCCATTAGAAATTAACTCTGAGTATGCTTGGATGTTGTATTTAGCAGTTAAAAGATTTTAAAACAGGTATTATAAATATGTTCAAGTAATTAAATCAATAAACAAATAGAAACTAACTAAAAGAACTAGATGGAAATTCTAGATTTGGAAAGTACAATACTGAAATAAAAATTCAGTAGATGGGTAACAGAAGGTTTGAGATGGCAGAAGAATGAGTTGGTGGAGAAAGTATCCAATCTGTAGAACAGAGAACAAGAGACTGAAGGAAAATGAACAGAACCTTAGAGACTTGTGAGACATCAAATGTGTACCCATGTAAGTGTAAGAGGAGTTCCAGAAGGAGAGAAGAGAAAGAGGCAAAATAAGTATTTGAACTTATAATGGCTGAAAACTTTCTAAATTTGATGGAAAAACATTAATCTGCAGATCTAAGGAGGTCAGTAAACACCCAAGACCCAAAAAGATAAGCACAAAGAGAACCACGCCTAGATACATCATAGTCATAATCAAACTACTGAGAGAACCAAAGGCAAAGAGAAAATCTTGAAAGCAGCAAGAGAAAAATGATTCATTGTGTAAAAGGAAACAAAATGTGTAACTGTTTCAGTGGAGGCCAGAAGGCAATGGAATGCTGGGGGGAAAAAACATTGTCAATCAAGATTTCCATATTCAGCAATACTGTGAGGGTGAAATAAAGACACTCCTAGATAAATACTGAGAAAATTACAAGATATACCAAAAGAAGTACTTCAGGATAAAGGGAAATGACACCAGACAATAACTCAAATACACAGGAATAAGAACACCAGAAATGGTAACCATTTGGGTAAATGTAAAAGATAGTATAAACATTTTTTTTCTTTAATTTTAGTAGTAGCTTTTCAAAATACAAGATTGTTGGGCCTTCCCTGGTAGTCCAGTGGTTCAGAATCTGTCTTGCAATGTAGGGGACGTTGGATCAGTCTCTGGTTGGAGCACTAAGATCCCACATGCCACGGGGCAACTAAGCCCTCACGCCACAACTAGAGAGCCTGTGTGCCACAACTACAGAGCCCATGAGCTCTGGAGCCCACGTGCCACAACTAGAGAGAAGCCTGAGTGCCACAACGAAAGATCCCGTGTGCCACAACTAAGACCCAATATAGCCAATAAATAAATAAATATTTTTTAAAAAAAGATTGTATAAAGCAATAATTATAATACTGTTTTTTGGGCTTATAATGGATAGAAGTATTGTATATATAACAATACTAGGACAAAAGAAGGAGAAGAAAATGGAGCTATATTATAGCCAAGTTCCTGTATTTTACCGGAATTAGTATTAGCATTAAGTAGATTGTGATAAGATACGTAGTTTAATCTTTAGAGCAACCAATTAAGAGAAATATACTAGAATGTAATCCAAAATTATAGTTTAAAAATAAGAGAAATTAAAATTGTACCCCCCAAAATTGTCTAACATAAAAGAAGGCAGTAAAAGAAGAATAGAGAAACTAAAAAGCTGTAAGACGTACAGAAAACAGATAGCAAAATAACAGACATAAATCCAACCATATTGGTAATTACATTAAATGTGAGTAGACCAAACTCTAAAATTTAGAGGGTAGGATTTTTTGCTTTTGTTATTTATGTGTGTGTGCATGTATGTATGTAATTCAAATACCTTGGAATGGATATTCCTGAATTATGGTGATTCACATATTAACTAACTGCCCTTAGATTAGGGATGCTGTTTGCCATAATGGGGACGGGTGGTGAGGAGAATGTTCTTTTGGTATTTTGAGCAGGACAGTTTTTCATGAGGCAGGGTACCTTATGTGTTACAGGATATTTAGCATCCCTGAATCCTGCCCACAAATGCCAGTGGCAGCCCCACCCTCACCCGCAGGTTATGTTGTAGTAACAAAAGCTACCCCTCCACACAGACCTTTCTAATATTCCTTGTGGGAGCATGCCACCTCCCTGTTACCATCCCATCTCACCCCTGACCTTATTGAGAAACAGTAGAAGAGATTTAAACAAACCATCTCACTGTATACTAAAGTATTTTAAAGTATTTTTTACAGATAACATAACAAAGGAGAAAAGAACATATGTAAAGATCCTGAGGACAAAATAGCTTGTCATGTTTGAGGACCTGAAAGGAGACTGATATTACTGGGGAATTAGTGAGCAAAGAGGAAGGTGGCATATGATAACACTGAAAAGAGAGGCAGAGTTCAGACTGTATGGGGCCTTTATAGATCATGGTAAGGTTAGATTTTATTTTAAGTGAATTAGGAAGGTACTGAAGAATTTTAGGCATGTGAGTGACATGATCTGATTATTGCTTAGGTAGACATATATAGCAATGCTTTTAATCTTTTTTTAACTTCAATCCACAGTAAGAGATGTATTGTGACTTACTACACTTCAATTCACAGAGATGTATTGTGACTTACTACACACATGCACTCACACACACACAAATACAACCTGAAATCAAAGTTTTATGAAACTTAATACAATGATGAACTCTGATATTTCTATTCATTTTTTAAAAACGTTCACTCATAGATTGATTTTACAACCCATAAAACAGACCCTCTGTTTGAAAGACCTGATTAATATGGCATATATGAAGAATATACATTTTTTTAGCTTTAGGGAAGACAGCTATGAAGTTATGAGTGAGGGGATTTTGAAGATAAATAAGACAATTGAAATATAAAATTGAGTTTGTGTCTGTATGGTGTTAATACCTGATACATTGTTAATTTGTTCTATTCTAGAGCAAAGGCTATAGGCATTGAGTAAATTCTAAAGAGGAATGAGGTAAGAATGTTTTTCTTGTCAGTAGGAAAAATTTTCTGGGCCAGATATCTTTAATTCTGCCCAAATAAGGGAATTGTCTCTGAAAACAAGAGTTGACCCACTATTTTCCAAGTCTATAAGGGTACAATATTTGTTTAGATTCTATATTAGTATCCTTCCCTCCTGACCTAATAGAGATCTTGTATATAATATAAACACCAATAAATTACCTGCATTAGTGATTTTATTTAACACTTTCTTAATTTGAATACTGGTAGGAAATAATATTTTTTCTTTCCTGAGTGACAGTTTCTATAACTGCATTTACCAAGGAACTCATTCTCATCGTATATTCATCTCAAAAATATATATGTATTAAATATTTAAGATTAGACTTGAAGGAGTTGAGAAGGATCTAACCACATGAAGAGTGTTGGGGACAGGGGTCCAGACAGAAGGGTAAAAGCCATGAGGCAGTTGAGAGCCACCATCATGGCTGAAGCTTTGTGGATGAGGAAGAGGGTAACCAGATATAAAGTTGGAAAAGCTAGGCGGGAGTCAAGTCAGACCCTCATAGGGCCTTTGTGACTCCTATAGGGAATTTGAATTTTTTTCTTAAGCAAAGAAGTACATGATCATATTTACTTTTTTTTTTTTTTTTTGCGGTACGCGGGCCTCTCACTGTTGTGGCCTCTCCCGTTGCGGAGCACAGGCTCCGGACGCGCAGGCTCAGCGGCCATGGCTCATGGGCCCAGACAATCCGCGGCATGTGGGATCTTCCCGGACCGGGGGACAAACCCGTGTCCCCGGCATCGGCAGGCGGACTCTCAACCACTGCGCCACCAGGGAAGCCCCATATTTACATTTTAAGAAGATAACTCTGGCTGCTATGTGGAGGAAGGACTGGAAAAGGGTAAGAATTGAAGTAGGGAGGCCAATTGAGAGGCTGTTGCAGTAATTTGTGTAGGCTAGGAATAATAGTCATTGGACTTTGGTGGTAGCCGAGGAGATGGAAGTGAATGGATTCAGGGTATATTTGGGGGATAGAATCAACAAAAGTTCCTGATAAATTAGATGTGGGGATGAGAGAAAGAGCAGAATCAAGAACTCCCAGGTTTGTGGGAGCAACTTGAGCAGCTGGGTGAATGTGGTGCCATTTACTGTTTGGGGAAAATCATATTGGGCAGGGGCAAAGTTCAGGTGAATATATTAGTTTCCTAGGGCTTCCATGACAAAGTACCATGAACTGTTTGGCTCAAAACAACAGAAATTTATTCTTCCACACTTCTGGAGAGTAGATGTCAAAATTAAGGGGCTGCTCTAGACCTGTAGAGGAGAATCCTTTCTTGCCTATGCCTAGCTTTTGGTGGTGTGCCAGCAATCCTTGGAGTTCCTTGGCTTGCAGCTGCAGCACTTCAGTCTTCATCCATCATTACATGTCATTCTCCCCATGTGTGTGTATGTCTCTGTGTGTTGTGTGTCTGTGTTTCAAGGATTGGAGCAAAAAATATACAGTATCAGCCTGGAGTATCTTGTAGCGGCAGAAAGTAAGGAAGGACTTTAAAAAAAATAAATACCCCCCATTAGTGGGGGTATGCTTTAAATTTTTGAAGCATTTAAGGGCTTTTAAAAAAAAAAGCATTAGGAACAAACTGAAAGCGCTCTTGATGGGCAAGCCTGGAAACATTTGAACAACAAAAAATAAATAATATAGTACAGTTTAAAACAAATGTCTGTGAGTCTGTACTGATATAAATGAATAATTGGGTAAATTAATAAATGGAGATGAAGAGACAAATCTCTTCATACAGAATAATACCAAATTATGCAGGGGAGCATAACTCCCCACTCCTGAAGTATGGGCTGTGTACAGTGACTTCATTCCAAAGAATACAGTGTGGAAAGTGGGAACAGGGAGACACAGAGAGTAACTTTATGGGAGAAATCTGATGAACACTACTTCAGCCAGATGATCAAGGTCAACATCAGTAGTCATAAATCATTATAAATAGTATGTACCTTTGATATGATGTGATGAAAATGGTACTTAACCTCTATGACCTTCTTCACAAAAGTCCTTAATCCCAGTCTAATCATGAGAAGAGCATCACAAAAATTCTAATAGGGAAGCAGCCTACAATTTACCTGACCAGAACTACTCAAAACTGTCAAGATCCTAAAAAGAAACGAAGGAGCTAAGAGGAGCCTAAACAGATATGGTGACTAAATGTAAGTGATATCCTAAATGGGATACTGGAACAGAAAGAGGCCGTTATGTGAAAACTAAGGAAATCCAAATAAGCCATGGACTGCTTAATAACATTTCAATATTAGTTCATAAATTGTAAGAAATGTACCATACTAATGTAATAATAGGGGAAACTGTGTGTATGTGTGTGTGTGGGGGGTGATGATAAACTCTGCTTTATGCCCAGTTTCTCTTTAAATCTATAACTGTAAAAATATTTTTTGATTCACTAAAAGATAGTCCTGTGGAACAAAGAAGATCATAGGGAAAATGGTACGTATGAAGTGATTAGTCATAACTAAAAGCCCCAAGCATACAATTTAAACAAATGTTAGACCTTCAAAGGAAGGGGCAGGGTTTGTCTTGCAAGTATTTGTTTTAGGCAAATCATTATAGTTTTCTGTCACAGCATTTTCATGTGTTTCTGTATACCATATTACAGTTGAATATGGAGATGCATTATTTGGGGGATTCATTCCATAAGAATTAAATACTACTTTTTGAGAAGTGTGTTCCAATATTGTTTTACCTTATATGTGTCCTGAGATATAAGAGAATTTTACTCATTTTAGAGATTAAAAACAAACGATCCATATTTACAAATGTATTGAATTATTATCTGAATTTATTGTGAAGATTTTCTAATATGATGAGTTGATTTAAAAAGTTCCTGGGAATTCCCTGGCTGTCCAGTGGTTTGGATTCCACACTTCCACTGCAGGGGGCCCAGGTACGAACACTAGTTGGGGAACTAAGATCCCACAAGATGCGTGACGTGGTCACAAAAAAATAAAAGTTACCAAGATTTCTGGTATAAAATGAATTACAGGTAATTGTAATTTATATTACAAATGGGTATATGGACATGAATGATAAGGATAACTTTAAAAGGAAGAAAGTAAAGTGTTTTAATAAAGATGAGAGTATAATGTTTATAGATTAAAACAGTGATGTCAGGTATAATTTTTCAGTTGAGATTAAAAACTATGAAGAAAAATATAAATAAACATTGTATGAGTGCTGGCCTATATAATATATCCTTCAGTGTCTTATTTAGGTTGAAAAGAAATACAATTTTTTTTTTTTTTCGGTACGTGGGCCTCTCACTGTTGTGGCCTCTCGCGTTGCAGAGCACAGGCTCCGGACGCACAGGCTCAGCGGCCATGGCTCACGGGCCTAGCTGCTCCGCAGCATGTGGGATCCTCCCAGACCGGGGCACGAACCCACGTCCCCTGCATCGGCAGGCGGACTTTCAACCACTGCGCCACCCAGGGAAGCCCAGAAATACATAGTTTTTAAAATTTATTTTATTTATTTATTTATTTTTGGCTGTGTTGGGTCTTCGTTGCTGTGCCCGGGCTTTCTCTAGTTGCAGCGAGCGGGGGCTATTCTTCATTGCGGTGCGCGGGTTTCTCATTGCAGTGGCTTCTCTTGTTGCGGAGCACAGGCTCTAGGCACGCAGGCTTCAGTAGTTGTGGCTCGTGGGCTCTAGAGCTCAGGCTCAGTAGTTGTGGTGCACGGGCTTAGTTGCTCCGCGGCATGTGGGATCCTCCCAGACCAGGGCTCAAACCAGTGTCCCCTGCATTGGATTCTTAACCACTGCGTCACTAGGGAAGCCCCCCAGTGTGGGCTTTAAAAGATAGTTTACCACCTCTCCACATGGGGCTTTTGAAGGCTGTCACTAAACTTATTTCCATAAAAATGTGTTAATGGAATTTATTTCACTGTTGATTCTTATTTCTACCTAGAGCCTTTTATAGAGGCAGTATATTTTATAAGGATTCAGTGAAAAAAAGACATCAGCAATCAATCTTTGGAATATTGGACATTTGCAAAAATGTGATTTTTGTGATATTTGCACCTGAATAAGAAAAACATACTAACTGGCATGTCACATGATCCTACAGACAATTTGGTTTGAACTAAGACAGACCAGTGGTATTTAAAGGTTTAATTTTTTAAGTTAAATATTTCTGCTGATAATCTTTTATTCAGGTATTATTGGATGTTATCATTAAATTATTAGACTGGCTTCTCATACATGCATAGCTCGTTTTATTGTCCTTAGCTTTGTTGTACTTTGCAGATGCTGCATTTTTTACAAATTGAAGGTTCGTGGCAACTGCACATTGAGCAAGTCCATCAGTGCCATCTTTCCAACAGCATATGCTCACTTCATGTCTCTTTGGCACATTTTGGTAATTCTTACAATATTTCAAACTCTTTCCTTGTTTTATTTTTTGTGGTGATCTGTGATCAGTAAATCTTTGATGTTACTGTTGTAATAGTTTGGGGGCGTCATGAACTGTGCTCATATAAGATGGCAAACTTAATCAATAAATGTGTGTGTTCTGACTGCTTCACCAACAGGCCATTCCCCCACCTCTTTCCCTCTCCTCAGTCCTCCCTATTCCCTGAGACAATATTGAAGTTCAGCCAATTATTAACCATACAGTGGCCTCTAAGTGTTCGAGTGAAAGGAAGAGTTACATGTCTCTCACTTTAAATCAAAAGCTAGAAATGAATTTCTCCACAGGAAATAGCAAGAGAACCAGAATTAGAAGTGGATCCTGAAGATGTGACTGAATTGCTGCTATCATGATAAAACTTTTAACAGATGAGGAGTTGCTTCTTATGGATGAGCAATGAAAGTGATTTCTTGAGATGGAATCTACTCCTGGCGATGATGTTGTGAAGACTGTTGAAATGACAACAAAGGATTTAGAATATTACATAAACTTAGTTGAGAAAGCAGTGTCAGGGTTTGAGAGGATTGACTCCACATTTGAAAGAGGTTCTCCTGTGGGTAAAATGCTGTCAAGCAGCATTGTATGCTACAGAGAAATCATTCACGAAAGGACGAGTCAATCAGGGCAGCAAACTTCATTGTTGTCTTATTTTAAGAAATTGCCACGGCCCCCGCCAGCCTTCAGCAACCACCGCCCTGATCAGTCAGCAGCCACTAATGTGGAGGCAGGACCCTCTGCCAGCAAAAAGATGATGACTTGCTGAAGGCTCAGATGATGGTTAGCATTCTTTAGCAAAAAAGTGTTGTTTAATTTAGGTATGTACATGGATCTTTTAGATATAAGGCTATTGCATACTTAGTAGACTGTACAGTATAGTGTAAACATAACTTTCATATGCACTTAGAAACCAAAAAATTTGTGTGACTCACTTTATTTATTGTGATATTCATTTTATTATAGTGGTCTGAAACCGAAGCTGCAATATCTCCAAGGTATGCCTGTACAGTTGACCCTTGAACAAAACCTGTTTGGACTGCATGGGTCCACTTATACACAGATTTTTTTCAACAGTAAATAGTACAGTACTACACAATCCGTGGGTTGGTTGAATCCTTGGATGTGGAACCTCAGATACGGAAGAACGGTGGATACGGAGGTAGACTATAAGTTAGTTATGCGTTCAAGGAATGACGTGGTCACTTTGCCCATTATAATAGGCTTTGTCTATGTATGAATGCCCAGTCTTAGTGTAGCCAATCATATAGGAGAATTGTGTGACGAAATATGAATTTACTAGAATTTTCTGACATAGTACATATCTGGGTATGTTCTGGTAGTCATCATTAATTAGCATTTTCAGGAAGGACCCAATGGTAGCATATAGCAGCCTAGCAACTAGATTTATTTTACAGATTTATTCCTCTATAATTCAGGTCATGGTTCACGATTTTCAACCAAATGGGATTAGTTCTTTAAAATGGTATATCACTTCATATAATACAGAGATCATCTTCTGGAATAACAGCACTCCTTTCAAATGTGAACCATAAATCAATCTTTTGTCTCCTAATTGGAGCTACTGCTATCCTACAGTTGAGGCTGTGGTCTTTTGTTCAGCAATATTCAACATTTAGACGAAGCTATCAAGATAATGAATGCAACTGAAAGAAATGGGTTTGTCAGATAGGGCAGTGAATCTTAGTAGAAATATTTAGTAGAAATGCTTATTCAGATTACTCTGCTCTTAAGAGTTAGTAATGGAATTTCAGATGAACTTATTTCTGAAGGGGCTATTTATTTTTTTAATAATATAGGAATATTTTCTCAAAATAATGACATTAAAATTCAAATTGTAAACTATATAGGAGAAAGCCTAGAGTTCTAGAGTTCTACTCTGAAGCTCTTTAGAACAACTTCCTGGAATAGCACATAATAGAAGTTTTAAAAAGATAAATGAAAATTGAAGTCAGTAAATTATTCAGTTCTCTGGCCACTTGTGGTTTAAAAAAAATTTGATAAAACTTCTGTTCTAATAATTTGTGGAAGCTCCTCTATCATAGCAAATAATTTACGGTAAAACTTCAATATGTTTACTATAAACACTACTTCCTACATATCATACTTCATTCCTCTAACAAATATTTTGAAATTTTTTTTCAGGTATATAATATCACACAAAGAACTGAGAACATTTTGGAGTTTTGTTTTACTTCCTTAAGTAATTACATTATTACCAAATCTCAAAGATGTGATTGAAAATATAATGCTCTTGATTTTTCATTCTTAACCTGTTTTTTATAAAGTCATTAAAATTTCTACTCACATTAGTTATGCCATTGTAGCTGTAAACTCACGATTTACCCAAAACAACTTCAATTTACTACAGGTAAATTTTCATAACTCTTTGTAGGTTGCTCTGATTTATCATTTCAATATCAGCAAAATTTAGGAATCACCCTCTGATATTTTCTGCAGATATATTCACAGACTGACAGCAGATATTTTACTGCACTATTTAGTTCTAAGTTATACCACCAGCATTATTGTTTTTCTAAAATATAGCACAGTCTTTTCTTAGGTTATTATTTTCAAGTGATCACAGTTCTCAAGAAAGAAACTATTACCAATGTGAGTCTGAAACATCAAATATTGAAGTAGAATTCCAGATTTGTCTTTCAAGTGATGAAAAACCGTTTATCAAAAGAAATAAATTGTTTCTGGTGAGCTGATTGGCAAACAGAACAATAGCTAACAGCCAGATTGAAGTGTGATCTTAACCGGATTAGAATAATAAAATGCTCATAATGTTAGTTTTCTTTTTGCATGAATTTTGCACGACTGTGGAAATAAAGACCACCCAGAATGAGAACAAACAGGCTATAAATTCAAAGAAATTGAATAACAATTGGTAACAAGAAAATTACCACCATCACTTGCATTTGGCAGATTCACATGGGAGTGGGCAAGTTTTATGGTGAAAAAGAGAAAAGATACGCTGATTGGAGACTGTTTGGCATGGGGAAGCTGAAATGCTAACTAGAAGCCAATCATCTTAGGTAATTGGTTTGGGAAGCATATTGGTCTTTCTCTGGTTGGTGCTGAGTTGAAAGTGTGTGGTGGGCTGTGGAGGGGGAAAAAAAAAAAAAGGAAGCTGGCAGTCATTGACCAAATCCTAACTTCTGAAGTGATTGCTGCAGAGATCGTGATTTGACTTCCCAGGTTGTTTGCCCTCCAAAGAGACTGTGTGTCAGAGTTGTATATGATCTGGTCATTGTCTGTTTGTATAATCAGTCTCTCACTACTGAAGAACAAATAGACTTAATGTTTTATGATTTTATCACTGATTATATTCTTGTAGCTTTGAGAGTTCTATCAAGATTCTAATAGTTATAGAAATCTCCCCAGATGAAAATAATATTTCATGTCTGAGAATATAAGATGAATTATGCCAGAGTGTTCATGCTGTAAGATGTCTATATGAAGATGTCATTACTCAGGTAGAAGTGGATTCTGGACCTCAGAGATACCAGTTAACAATAATAATATGTGCCTATGTGGGTCTTTTGAGAAGTTAGTGAGAATCTGGTTTGGACTACCTCAGAGAGCGTTTGGGTATTTTCTCAGTGACTTATTGGATAATTGGGACTTTAAAGATGTGTGGGAGAAAGTAACTGGCCTTTCCCCAGTGGAAGCTCTGCGCATTGTGATTTCCTATACAGCCTATAGAAAGGAGATTGGTTGGCTGTGATGAGGAGTATATATGAGTTCCTACACAGTTTTTTAAAATTTTTATTCTGAGAAATTACAATATTTAAAATTTTTAAATAAAAGTAATAAAACATGTCTATATAAAGCTAAATTACCCTTTGTCCTCTCCCCACCCCATCTTTGTCTCATTTCTCTCTTTCCATGAGAGGCAACCTGTAGTGAATTTGATGTGCTTAACTCATGAAATGATTATTTCTAAAAACAATAGAACTTCTCTCTACTTAGCTAATTATAAATGTAAAAACAGAAGGTCTGCAAGACTGCTCTACAGATTTTTTTTAGATTAGTAAATTAATATAGCATAATGAACTTGAGAAACAGAACATTTTCTACCAAGTAGCTCTATAACCAAGTAGCTCTGTATTATATGTTACATAATATATGCTCTTTGTATCAGTATCAATTTGTCTAATTAGCAGCAGACAACTAGGAAAGAAAAGGTTTGGAGAAAAGAACCTTATGAAAGAAAGTAAGGTTTAAATTGATGCCTTGAGGAATGTGGACAAAAGTGAGTCAAAGGATATCCTCTCTTGATCTTGGCTGAACCTGTAGTTAGGTCTCATAAATTTACTTTGATCTTTCTTTGCTTGGCTCTTATAGAAGCAATTCTTTGTTTCAAAATGAACAGGCAGTGCTCGCTTCGGCAGCACATACACTAAAATTGGAACGATACAGAGAAGATTAGCATGGCCCCTGCGCAAGGATGACACGCAAATTCGTGAAGTGTTCCGTATTTTTTAAAAAGAAACGAAATTGAGTTATTTGTAGTGAGGTGGATGGACCTAGAGTCTGTCATACAGAGTGAAGTAAGTCAGAAAGAGAAAAACAAATACCGTATGCTAACACATATATATGGAATTTAAGGAAAAAAAAGTGTCATGAAGAACCTAGGGGTAAGACAGGAATAAAGACACAGACCTACTAGAGAATGGACTTGAGGATATGGGGAGGGGGAAGGGTAAGCTGGGACAAAGTGAGAGAGTGGCATGGACATAGATACACTACCAAATGTAAAATAGATAGCTAGTGGGAAGCAGCCACATAGCACAGGGAGATCAGCTAGGTGGTTTGTGACCACCTAGAGGGGTGGGATAGGGAGGGTGGGAGGGAGGGAGACGCAAGAAGGAAGAGATATGGGAACATCTGTATGTATAACTGGTTTACTTTGTTATAAAGCAGAAACTAACACACCATTGTAAAGCAATTATACTCCAATAAAGATGTTAAAAAAAAAACGAACAGGTACAATATACACAGTGGTCCCCCTTATCCTCAGTTTTACTTTGCGAGATAAACAAATTCATGCTAGTTTTACGGCCACAGTGCTTGATACAATGCTTAGTTAAGATGGAAAAGGCATTAAATTTGTACAATATTTTGAGAGAGAGACCACATTCACATAACTTTTATTACAGTATATTATTATTGCTCTATTTTATCATTAGTTGTTGTTAATCTCTTACTGTGCCTAATTTATAAATTAAACTTTATCCTAGGTGTGTATGTATAGGAAAAAGCATAGTATATCTAGAGTTCACTACTATTCATGGTTTTAGGCATCCGCTGGGGGGGTCTTGGAACACATCCCACGTAGATAAGGGGGGACTCCATACTGTACTTGTAAATCTCAGTGTTTCAGCTATTGCCATTTTGAGACCCATATGGCAGAACAAAGTTCACTTTCCTAAAATTGTAATCAATTCTCCAGATATAAGTTATCTCATAAATTCCCAGACATAATTTAATAGACTCCTATTCATCTTGTTTTTAAACACTCCTGTAATTTTCATGGGCAATCACAGTTGACCGAACAAAGAACTATATTCAGTAACTTATTTGAAATGTACTGTAATTAAGTCTGTTTTAGTTCTAACCTTACTAACATCATGGATAATACAAAAGGGGGGAAATGCAGCTTATCAAAGAAGAGACTCCGGAGATGGGATACAGTGAGTTTGAATCTCAGTGAAACATCCTGAGGATGTCAGCACATCTGCACTGTCAGTAATGAGAGAGATTTTACAAATACCTCATCTGAAGAGAATTACTCCATGGAATACATATGAGTATATATCTCTTCAGTGGATAAAGAGTTTATGTTTTTCTGTTGTTGGGATGGTACATTTTTTTAAACTAACTGCATGATGAACACGAGATTTTATTTTGCTTCAAGTTTCGTTTTTGCCCTTAAGAAGCACTCAAAATGCTATTCATACAGTAGTAGGTGTATTTGTAGTTTGTAGCATGCTTTCTTAGTTTCTCTTTCTGTTAGTTTGCTGTTAGGGTATAAAAATGCAACCGATTTTTTGCATATTGATTTTGTATCCTGAAAACTTTACTGAATTTGTTTATTCTAACAGTTTTTAAATAAGTCTTTAGGGTTTTCTACATATAAGAGGATGTCATATGCAAACAAATAATTTCACTTATTCTTCTCTAATCTGGATGATGTTACCTGTGGGCTTGTCATATATGGCCTTTATTATGTTGAGTATATCCCCTCTATACCTACTTTGTTGAGAGGTTTTTTTTTTTAATCGCAAATGGATGTTGAATTTTGTTAAATGCTTTCTCTGCGTCTATTAAAATGATCATATTTTTATCCTTCATTATGTTAATGTGGTGTATCATATTGATTGATTTGTAGATGTTGAGCCATCCTTAAATCCCTGGATTAAATCCCACTTGATTATTATGTATAATCCTTTTAATGTATTGTTGAATTTGGTTTGCTAGTATTTTGTTGAGGATTTTTACATCCATGTGCATCAGGGATACTGGCCTGTAATTTTCTTTTCTTCTGGTGTCCTTGTCTGGCTTTGGTATCAGGGCAATGCTGGCCTCATAAAATTAGTTTAGAAGTGTTCCTTTCTCTTCTTATATTTCTTTTAAAGTTTAATTTGTTTTAAGTATCTCTTGGAAATATTTTTTTTCTTAAAATTTTCTTTGCATGATTTCTTTCTACCTAATTGCTTTGTATTCTCTTATTGATTTTGGTCTCTGTCTTCCATATATAGACTTCCTTTAGGTTATCTTGTCATCTCAGCTGGCTGTTCTTTTTTTTAAAAATATTTATTTATTTACTTGGTTGTGCCGGGTCTTGGTTGCGGCAGGCAGGCTCCTTAGTTGTGGCAGGCCAGCTCCTTAGTTGTGGCATGTGAACTCTTAGTTGCAGCATGCATGTGGGATCTAGTTCCCTGACCAGGGATCGAACCTGGGCCCCATGCGTTGGGAGCGCGGAGTCTTAACCACTGGACCACCAGGGACGTCCCTCAGCTGGCTGTTCTTAAGATTGGGAGGCCTAAGCACGAGAATAGGAGTTTTGAGTTTCATTCTAGTATAACCTGGTTGCGTCATTTGTTAGGGAATCTTCTGACCCTAACCCAGATTCATAAAAAAAGTTTTCTAATTTGTCTGGCTGAATAGAATGGAGGAAGAGGACCACTAATCTTAGAATTCAGCATTTACTTATGCATGAAGTCATTTAATCCCTTTGTTTTTCACTATGGTACTTATGCCCTTAACTGCCTGGTGTCCCCTAATCAAGAATCCCTGTTTTACCCTCTCCAGGGGATAAGTGGCAGGCTTCTGCCAGGATTAGGGAACTAGGGAGAGGCAGTCACCTAGGCATGTAGAACAGAGAGAGGGGACCAGGGGATCTAACAGCTTCTTAAACCGTTTTCACCCAGTTCTTATTTTATCCATCTCACTCCCCACTTACCTGCAGTTCTACAGGTACCTAAGTGTTGCCAGTTCTTGTTTGTTTAGAGGATTCTGTGGTATATATTGAGTTTGTTCTCAGCTTTCCTCACTGTTGGTTTTAGACTTGGCTTTCATCTGCTAAATCAGTTACCACTCTATCATCTACTTTCTGGTGTCCAAAAATCTGTTGTTGTTGTTGTTTTCTTTTTCTCTTTGCCTCCTCACTCTTTGGGATTATGTATTTTAAAAAATTCCCCGTACTGTTGTTTTAGTGGAGTTTCTGGAGGGAGTAAATTGAGTGTTCACGTTCAATCTGCCGTCTTCGCCTGCCCTCTTAATATGATTTCTTTGGTAGAGAGGGAGCAGTACATAGTTGCTGGGAGTGTGAGTTATGGCACCAGACTGCTTGGGTTTGAACTCTGGCTCTGATACTTACTAGCTATTAGATTAACTTCTACATTCCTATTTTTCCTCATCTATAAAATGGGGATAATAATAATATCTACTTCATAGGCTGACTGGAGAATTAATTAGTTAATTAAAATTAATTTACTTAAAGCACTTAGAGCAATGCCTAGCACATATACTCTGCCTTTGATAAGTATTTGTTATTATTTTCTTCCATCTCTTTTCTTTGTCCTCTTTTCCTGGAACTCCTGTTAGTCAAAAGTAATCTCCCTAGATTGGTTCTTTAACTATCTTTTCTTTCACTTTTCCATTTCATATTTAGTTCTACTTTCCTGAGGATTTTCACAACCTCTATTTTATGCCTTATTTCAGCAATTACGTTTTAAGTATCAAATACCTCTTTTGATATCTGATTTTAATCTTTCATGATTTCCTTACATTTCTGATGACTGTTGATGGTCTGTATATATTTGTTTTAAACTGATTAGAAGCTTTTTAGGAGTAAGAAGATTTATTGTGAGTAGCCTCATTTGGGGATGGAGACATGGCCATACATCACTATGAGGAAGGCTTTTCTCTAGGATTGCTCCGTTCCTCCAGAAAAAGACCTTACAAATTTCTTGCCCGGGCAATAAAATGCAAGTGTTTAAGGGTGGGGGCGGGGTGGGTAGAGGAATTAAAGTCCTGCCATTTGATATTTCGATAAATCCCTTTCTTTTTATTCTGTCTCACTTCTAGTCTCTACCTTGCCCAGTGTCTCCTAATCTAGAACACTCCTTTTCAATTTCTCTAGAGGTAAACTTTCATTCTCTTATCAGGGCTGGAGTATGTGCATTTAGCTGCTGGCATTCTATATGTGGGAGTGGGGAGGGGAATCAACAATTCACATACATACACTTTTTTAAAAAAAATTTTATTGGAGTATACTTGATTTACAGTGTTGTATTAATTTCAGGCACATACATACACTTTCATCCTGTTTTTTCATTTTGTCCTTCCCCTCCACCCACTTGGTACTTCAAAGTCTGAGTGTTTCCCAGGTTCTTTGGGGGTGAATTGGCTCTCTTCTCACCAGTGACCCTCTGAGGTTATAGTTTCTTCCACCTGATAAATCAGATACCACTCCTCCATTTGTTCTCTCTTTTCCAAAAGTGTATTGAAATATATTATCTACTGTTGCCTTCTCTTTGGTTGCTTTCTCCTTGTGGATTTAAATCTTTTAATTTACTTTGCTTCATTTTATAAGGAGAAGGGTTAAATGCATATACCTGATCTGCCATTTTTTAACCAGAAGTCATCAGATGAATGTTATTTTAAAAATATTTTATACTTGCTTTTAGTTATACTGCTTAGTTATATAATGGATTGGCAATCTCTAACACCAGGAAAGAAAAGACCAGTTTTCTTCCTATAGATGTAGAGGGTGGCTGCCATGACCTCACCTTCCTCCTTATAGCAAGCAAGTAGTAGTGAACAAACTCAGGTCATAGGATCCAGTGGAAAGAGTTTGAATTCTTACAGCCAGGGCAGGTTCCTCTACCTACAGATAATTCACTGGAGCTTGACTTCTCCATCTCTGCTAGGAACAGGTTTTACTCAACCAAAATTCTGTTTCCTTTACTTCCCCTCTTCCTCTCATCAATTCTAATTCTTGGCATTCATTGAGGGCTCCTCTTTTCTGACACATAAGAAAGATAAGGTCCCACCTTGGCAACTCTAAACAATATGTGGTATATCCATATAATAGAATACTATTTAGCAATTAAAAGGAAAGTGGTATGTCCATGTAATGTAATACCATTTATCAGTAAAAAGGAACAAACTACTGATACATACTTCAACATGAAAGAACTTCAAAAATATTATACTAGGGACTTCCCTGGCAGTTCAGTGGTTAATACTCTGCGCTTCCACTTCAGGATGCACAGGTTCGATCCCTGGTCAGGGAACTAAGATCCCACATGCAGTGCAGCGCAGCCAAAAAATTAAAAGAGTTGTTTTCCAAGGTGACCAATGAGCTACTTTTAAAAATTAAAAAAGCTTTGAATTTTTTTTTTTTTTTTTTTGTGGTACGTGGGCCTCTCACTGTTGTGGCCTCTCCCGTTGCGGAGCACAGGCTCTGGACACGCAGGCTCAGTGGCCATGGCTCATGGGCCCAGCCGCTCCGCGGCATGTGGGATCTTCCCGGACCGGGGCATGAACCCGTGTCCCCTGCATCGGCAGGCGGACTCTCAACCACTGTGCCACCAAGGAAGCCCCCCAAAGCTTTTAATTTTTAAAAGCTATTCTTTCACTAGGTGAAAGAATCCAGATGCAAAGCATAAATAATTGTGATTATGTTTATATTAAATGGCCAGAAGAGACAAATCTAGAGAGAATGGATTGACTGTTGGTGGGGGAGGCTGTGTGTGTATAAAGGCAAAGGGTGTGAGGGAGCTCTTGTGCTGTGAGCCTAAATTGCTCTAAAAAATAGTCTGTTAAAATGTAAATTCAAAAGGTCTTAAAATGGGATTTACACTTTATAGAAATGTAACCATTGCATATATAAAGCTCTTTGTATCCTGGCTAGCAAATTTAAACAAAATTATTATAGCATATAATTATTAATTTTTAGATTAACTTGTAGAGGTTTAGGTTTATTGATCTTATAAGTGAGACCTTCTTTTAATACAATTATTTGGGGACTTCCCTGGAGGTCCAGTGGTTAAGACTCCAGTGCAAGGGGCACAGGTTCGATCCCTGGTTGGGGAACTAAGATACCATGTGCCACACTGCCGCGGTCAAAAAATAATTATTATTTGGATTCATTTCATTCATAATTCACCAAATGTTTATTGAGTATCTTTTATGTGCTAGTACTAGTCTAGATCCTAAGGATATAGCCCTGAACAAAAACAAAGAACGCCTCTTCTTTCCAGGAACTTAAGTTCATTCTAATGGGCAAAAGACAGAAAATAAACACTAAATATTTCAGTCAGGTGGCTTTCATAAGTGCTATAAAGAAAAAAATAAAGGCAAGATAAGGGACTAGAGAATGATGGGGTAGGGGTGCATAGGGAGTTTGATTATTTTTTTGTAAGTTAACCAAGGGAACCCTCTCTGATAAGATCAAGTAGATATCTGAAATAAGTGAAGGAGTGAGTGATGTAGATATCTGGGTGAAAAGCTTTCTAGGCAGAAGAGTCAAGGAGTTCAGGGACAGTGAGGTGAGAGAATGCTTATTAGCAGGTTTGAGGAACAGCAGAGAGATTTGTGTGACTTAGAGTGAAGTGCAAGAAAGAGTATAAGAAGACAAGGTCAGAGAGGTGGCAGGGAATTAGAACAAATAGGGTCTTATAAACCACCATCAGAATTTTGAATTTTTCCCTGAATGAGATGGGAAGGCAATAGAGGGTTTTGAGCAGAGGAAGGACATGATCTGATTTATTTTTTAGCGAATCACTTTGGATGCTGTGTGGAAACTAGAGTATGAAGGAAAAAAGGTAGAAAAAGTGAGAGCAGTTTATAGGCTAACACAGTTGCCCAAGTGAGAAATGATGGTGGCTTAGACCAAGGAGGTAATCTTGGATGCAGTAAGAAAAGGTCAAATTCTGCATATATTTTGAAGGAAGAAACAATAGGATTTGTTTATGTGGTATATGAGAAAGGAAAAGAGTCAAGGATTAATCCAAGGAGTTTGGTTTTAGCAATTTGAAGAATGAAATTGCCATTTACTAAGATGGAGAAGGCTTGGGGGAAAAGCAGGCTTAAATTTAAGGGAAAATCAAGAGGTTGGTTTTGGACACATTCAGATGTGGCACCTGTCTGAGTAGAAATACTGAGTATGTGTGGTTGGATATAAGAACCTGAAGTTCAGAAGAGAGGTATGACTGGAGATACAAATTTAAGCATTATCTATAAGTGAGTGAAATCCATGGAACTGGCTTTACAATTACTATCTATACAAAATGAAAACTTGTACTATTTTTTCTTGCATTATGGGATGTTGATCTCTTGTTCTCTTCTGACCTCTTTAAACAGTGATTTTCATCCTTACTTCTTTTCTGTATTTTTAAATAGAATTTGAAATTATCAGAAGACTTTTATCTGTTAGCATTGTCAATCTCATTAGCTTCTGAAAACTATCTACCCAAACTATAAATGAATATTTAAAATGTGTAAGATGTAGCTCTTAATTGTAGAACTGTTGAATATAATTTAAAAGATGCAGGCCATTTACCAAAGGTGGAAAACGTGGCATTATAAACTTAAAATATAACATTTTTCAATCAGATAAGGGTTTATGACATCATGACCCAAGTGTGTATGTGTTTTTTTAGGTTCATTTTGGTTTTTCGTTTTCTTTATTCTAGAAAAAGAAAAGGTGAATTTTTAAAGTATGTGCTTCAAAGCTATTGGTATAATTAATTACATGAAATGTAAATGTTAAGAAAAGTCTTCTTAAAGTATTAAACAGTACAACTCACTTGTTCTACCTTTCTGTAAAGATTAACCTTATAGCAACATGACTGTTAAAGGATATTACCTGCTTCTTTTTTATTATAATGAGCTACTTTGTGTGTGGGATCTTCTGTGTTTTTTGCTCATTGGAATCACTTTGGGAAAGTAATAGTTCAGTTCTGTTAACTGATTGAGGAAACTGTTAAAAATAATCTTGGGATTTTTCTAATGCATAGTTTTTACCATACTGCTTTTGCCATTATCCACAATAATACCTTGTAGAAATAACTAAATCAGTAAAATTATGCCACATCTGCTTCTGTAAATTTCTACTCCATCTCTTAAGTGGTTGCAAATATTAAAGCTATCTTAAAGCCTCATAATATCTATGCTATTTAAAGTCTTTAAAGACTGTAAGTATGCATAATAAGCTGTCAGTTATCTTTATTATAGTTAATTATTCATTACTTATTCAAGACAAGGTACTATGCTATGTGTATCTAATCAAAGTAGTCAGTGGTTCCTATAAATAACTTTTATTCAAAGAAATATTTTGTTAACTAATGAATACACACAAATGCACACACATACTGTTGATTCTCATTATTCACAGTAGTTATGTTCTATAAAGTCACCACAAACACTGAATTAGTGAATAATGAGCCATATTTCCTAGGGGAAATATAGAGTTAGGTTCCTGTGAGCCTCTCACAACGTTTTCATCAACCATTCAATACACCTCATTTTATGTGTGTTTGTGTTGATTCATTAACATTGAACTTACAGCCAACAGCACTATAACTCACGCCTGAATGAAGGTTATCGAATACACTTGTTTTCTCCATAAGCACAGCACAACCTTCCTGTGCTTAGGAACACTAGTTAGCACTTCAGCACTATGCTTGAGGACCATTTTAAACAGCAGAATCACCAACACAAAGCACCAAAAAGAGACAGATGTGGCAGTAAATAGACTGTGAAAAGAACACTTTTTTTACAGTATGAAAGCTGAAACAAGAAGGCAGAGTAGTGAGTATTGCCTTGTTTGACCTCATCTTGGAGTGTGTGCTTGAGGCAACTCAAATTTTTTGTCACTCTGTATGTCCATAAATGACTGAGAAAATAGTAACTTCAGGGTTACAAATAAATTTTAGTGAGTACATAGGTGGATTTGCAAATAGAGACTCTGAATAATATGGACCTAATATATATATATATATATTTTTTTCATTCCTGCCTGAAGCACATCTTCCTTTCTTTTCTATCTCTTGACCTTCTACTCATTATTCAAGTCCCATCTTAAAGATTATCCTATCTCTGAAACCTTTCCCAGCTCTCTCAGACAGAATTAGCCTTCCCTCCAGTACTCATTGAGTGATCTCATATCGCCTTGTACATTTTTATAACATCTGTTACATTTTATGTTAATATTTTTCAGGACTCTTTAGGCTATGAGCTCCTGAAGAACAGGGATCCTTTCTCATTCATTTCTGTATCCTTAGTACTTAACATAGGGTCTTTCACATAGTTACAATTAAATAAATTGTAATTGAATAACTCAAATCTCTCTGCAAATGGGTCTGTCTTAATTCAAAATTGCAGACTATATTGAAGTGGAAATCGTTACACATTTTATACCAGTGAATATCTCTTGTTATCTCTATTTTTATTGGTTCTTTTTTCATTTGGATGAAGCTGCTTTATTTGGAAAGGCATGAATAATGAACCAATCAGGTTTTTTTTTTATTACCTTTTAAAGTTCTGTGCAAACATGGACTTACTGAGCACAGTAATGCACTAGGCTCTGTATCAAACTATCCTGATTCTAAACTGCAGAGGAGAAAGTTTATACTCAGGAAAAAATTAGGATACATGCTTATGCTAGACTTTGATTTTGAAATTTCCAAAAATACAGACTAGTATTGAAAAACTAACAAAGCAAAACCCCATAAACCCATGACCCATATTTAATGTTTTGCTATATTTATTTAAAGATTTTTTTTAAAAAACTAAGCCTTACAAATCTAAGTTGAAGGTCCTCTGCATACCCTTCCTTAATCCTGTGCCTGCCCCTTCTCCCACTGAAGCACTTCCCTGAATTTTGTGTTTATCTTTCCCAGATAAGCCTTATATATGGGTAGATTTTAGGATGCTAGGGATCCTTCAGTGGTTTTTTGTTTGTTTGATTTTTAACAAAATATCATTCATTTAGTTTAGCATGTGGGATGAAAGTAGTCTTGTCGTCAGTTTCTATGTCTACGCCTTTCTAGGGAACACTTAATGAGATTGCTTTTTTCTCCCACGCCTTCAGATGTTTTGTTTGTAATCCCTTAATCTAAATTATAAATTTATCTTGCAGTATTATACTTCTTATGATGATGAACTTTTTATTAACAGCCATAATCAGTTCTGCTCATAAAGCCATCATTGTTTTGCTTCCAAAAAAAAAAAAAACTTTTTAGACTTCCAAAATGCAACAATTTCAGTCATTCCGCTGTAGGGGCTGCGAAGCACAAATAATACAAAAATGAACAATGAAAAATGTATACTAAAGTATATTAGAAACATACAGATTCATATTGTCATGTTTAGTTAGATAATTTATACCAAAAATTCATATTTTAAAAAATGTAATATTATTTTATTTCTGATAAATGCTGACTTTGAATTGCCCAACCTGGTAAGATGGTGATTCATATTAGTCATTATGGGAGCCCATGGAGAAGAATGAGGCTCACTTTCTTTCCTTCCTTTCTCCTCCCCGACCTAAGAATTTAAGGGCCTTTTAGAAGAAAACAAAGTGGGATGGGCTCACTTGTCTGCAGTTTATCATGATCCTAACTGCTATTCTTTTTTTTCCCCCTAACCTTTTAAATTTATTTATTTATTTATTTTTGGCTGAGTTGGGTCTTTTGTTGCTGCGCGCGGGCTCTTCTCTAGTTGCGGCGAGCGGGGGCTACTCTTCGTTGCGGTGCGCTGGCTTCTCACTGCGGTGGCTTCTCTTGTTGCGGAGCACGGGCTCTAGGCGCATGGGCTTCAGTAGTTGTGGCACGTGGGCTCAGTAGTTGTGGCTCTTGGGCTCTAGAGCACAGGCTCAGTAGTTGTGGCACATGGGCTTTGTTGCTCCGCAGCATGTGGGATCTTCCCACAGCTGGGCTCGAACCCGTGTCCCCTGCATTGGCAGGCAGATTCTTAACCACTGCGCCACCAGGGAAGCCCCTAACTGCTATTCTTATTTTAAAAGCCCATATGTTCCTTAAAGTAAGACGACATTACTGCTTTTCGGCCAAGTTTGTGCATGAGAGTCTCTGCTGATTTTGAGCTCCCCCAGGACCTAGAGTATAGCCTCCCAAGGTGCTCCGTGTAGCCATTCTTCTTGGTGGTCTTGCTATTTCCTTGAAGCACTGCTATGCAGTAGGATTCAGGTATCTGCTGTGCCTGATATTGTTGAACCTTTTGCATTCTGGGGAAATTGCCTTTGGGAGGCTCTTTCCCAGTCTCCCTGACAGGCCTCAGAAGCTTTGCCTTTAAATCAAACTCCCAAAAATAAAAGTTAGAAGGCAGATTATCCATGAGTAACTTCTATTTTCCATTCAGTAAAGATCTTCCATTAAATACGGAGCCCAAAGACCTGGTTACCTATTTAGAATGGGGAAGGAAGAAATAAATGGCGAATAAAATGCAAATTAAAATCTTAATAAGTTACCCTGAAACTCTTACATGTTCATCCATAGATGTACAGATGCCACCCCATCCTTCTGCCTAGGGTTAATTATTAGCTTGTTCAGTTTTTATTGAGCACTTATGAATAATGGAAACATAAGTAATAAAATGAGTAAGTTGTATATTATATTTGTCTTGCTGTAAAAATCAGAATAAAGCATCCTATTACATAGGCTTTTTTTCCTCAGTTATTTAGAAGGCAAATAATATCTCCCAAATACAATATATCATTATTGTATATTTTAATAGACATTAAGGAATGATAAAGTACCACAGATCTATAATGAGTCCATAAAACCCAGATCTGTTAAGTATCATTATGACTTTTACTTGAGCTTGAAATAATTTCAAGAACACTCAAAAGGGACTTCCCTGGCAGTCCATTGGTTAAGACTTTGCGCTTCCACTGCAGGGGGCATGGGTTCAGTCCCTGGTTGGGGAACTGGGGAACTAAGATCCTGCATGCCTCGCGGTGTGGCCAAAAAAAAAAAAAAAAGACTGGATAATTTAAGAACACTCAACAATCATTATTGAGGCCTATACAATTCTGAGAGCTGAGATAGAATAAATTTGAGTACAATATGTCTTTACCCTTAAGAATCTTACAGACTAGTGAAAACTATACAAGCAAATAAATAATTCTAGTGTAATAAATGAAAAAGATGCTATGAAGGTATACAAGTAGAAAGAAAGGAGTCAAAGAAGTTTCCTGAAGCAGGTAATGCTTTAAATGAGTTTTGTAAAGCCCAGTAAGGGTTGTTGACTAAGTGAAGAAGAAAAGAAAGGTGGTTCAAGCTGAGGAAATGACATCTATGAGTTTGTGTTAACATAAAAACAACAACAACAACAACACATAGTTATGGCTGCCTCTACTGTGTAAGTAGTTCCATGTGACTGGAGCAAAGGGTGCATGAGAGGGATAGGTTGAAGGCAGAGAGCATGGACCAGAAACGATACGTTAAGGTGTCTGGGGGCCTTTCGTCTACTTCTCCAGTAATCTTCCCACTGAAGACCTCCTTAGAGAAGTAGAGCTGGAAGAATTTTATTAAACTGCCTTCCTTTACTATTTTGTTAAGTTTACCTTAACTCTTAGGTAGCTAGCTGTAAGTTCCTAATATAGTGCTATCCCATGGAGGAGCTATCTCTTAGCACCATAATGACATACAAGTAAGAGCTACCTTGATATTTTATTATCTTGTTGCTAATTATCTATTACTTTTCACTATACATAATTTAATTCTATCAAACCACTGCTGGCAACTGTGTTATTGAGTATTTGAAGTAATGGTGTTGTTACTCAGTAGAATGGAATAAAGGAGAAGAAAAAAGTGAAGAAAAGCAGTTAAAAGAATGGTTTTTATTAAACAGCAAGATCAGTTATAAACCTACACTATGAAAGTGACAACATTTATGTGAATACTTGAGGATAATTTTGAATAATCAGTCATTCTACACTAACAATTTGTTTTCTCTAGTTAGCGATGAAGTACAGTTTCTTTGCAGTTTATTCTAAAGGTAGCTCTAGTAACCAGATACAGCCAAATGTCATACAATAAAAATCAGTTACAACTAGGAAGTATTTAAAAAACTTCAGCCATTGGAAAAGCTAGTATAATTGTAACTGTTAGTCTGCCAAGAAGTGTATTAATTAGCCTCTGCCCTCATTGAAAGCAAGCAGGGTTAATGTCTTTGGCTTCATTAATTAATGTTTATAAATGGTATGCCTACTTTTCTGATTATAGCTAGAGGGAAGGTAAGGGAGACCATAGCTATGATGTTGCTTTAACTAGATAAAGTGGTTAACAATTGAGATAAGGTGAGAAACTATTAAAATTCTTAGAGAACTGAATAAATTTTGATACTCATCTATATTTTTAAGAAATGTCCTTCATTTTACATTATGTATGTCTTATCTATGTGTATTTTATTATTTTATATAAAACACCAACAGCTAGAGTTTTAATTCTTACTTTTACTATGATTTTTTTTTAAACTTTTTGTTTTTTGTTTTTTGGCCGAGCCTCCTGGCTTGCAGGATCTTAGTTCCCCAACCAGGGGTTGAACCAGCACCCTAGGCAGTGAAAGCACGGAGTCCTAACCACTGGACCACCAGGGAATTCCCTTTACTATGATTTTTATAATGAGCATATTAATACTTTTATAATAAAAAAACAAGATATTTCCATTTTGATAAAAAAGGTGACAGTTTAAACTGAGGCGAAACTTTTCAATTCGCTATATAAATCAAAACTTTAAAATTATATTGTTGAAATTCAATAAGATAAGTTGGAGTTGAGACATTTCTCACTAGTTCAGCAAGTAAATATAAAATTTGCATTGCCAAAAATCCTAGTGCCTCTGTTTTAATTTTTATTATTATTATTTTTTAATTGAAGTATAGTTGATTTACAATGTTGTGTTAGTCTCAGGTGCATAGCAAAGTGATTCATACATGTATATTTTTTCAGATTTTTTCCACTATAGGTTATTATAAAATATTGAATATAGTTCCCTGTGCTATACAGTAGGTCCTTGTTGTTTATCTATTTTATATATAGTAGTGTGTATCTGTTAATCCCAAACTCCTAATTTATCCCTCCCCCTGCCCCGCCTTCCCCTTTGGTAATCATAAGTTTGTTTTCTATGTCTGTGAGTCTGTTTCTGTTTTGTAAATAAGTTCATTTGTATCATTTTTTTAAGATTCTACATATAAGTGATATCATATATTTGTTTTTCTCTATCTGATTTACTTAGTATGATAATCTCTATGTCCATCCATGTTTCTGCAAATGGCATTATTTCATTCTTTTTTATGGTTGAGTAATATTCCATTGCATATGTATACCACATCATCTTTATCGATTCATCTGTCCATGGACATTTAGGGTTGCTCGCATTGCCTCGGCTACTGTAAATAGTGCTGTAATGAACATTAGGGTGCATGTATCTTTTCGAATTATGGTGTTCTCCAGATATATGCCCAGGAGTGGGATTGCTGGATCATATGGCAACTTTATTTTTAATTTTTTGAGGAACCTCCGTACTGTTTTCCATAGTGGGTGTACCAATTTATTTTCCCACCAACAGTGTAGGAGGGTTCCCTTTTCTCCACACACTCTCCAGCATTTATTTGTGGACTTTTTAATGATGGCCATTTTGACAGGTGTGAGGTGGCACCTCATTGTAGTTTTGATTTGCATTTCTCTAATAATTAGCGATGTTGAACATCTTTTCATGTGCCTGTTGGCCATCTGTATGTCTTCTTTGGAGAAAAGTCTATTTAGGTCTTCTGCCTGTTTTTTGATTGGATTGTTTGTTTTCTTGATATTGAGCTGTATGAGCTGTTTGTATATTTTGGAAATTAATCCCTTTTTTTAAAATGGCATTAGTTGGGGCTTCCATGGTGACGCAGTGGTTGAGAATCTGCCTGCTAATGCAGGGGACACGGGTTCGAGCCCTGGTCTGGGAGGATCCCACATGCCGCAGAGCAACTAGGCCCGTGAGCCACAACTACTGAGCCTGCGCGTCTGCAGCCTGTGCTCTGCAACAAGAGAGGCCGCGATAGTGAGAGGCCCGCGCACCGTGATGAAGAGTGGTCCCCGCTTGCCACAACTAGAGAAAGCCCTTGCACAGAAACGAAGACGCAACACAGCAAAAATAAATAAATTAATTAATAAACTCCCACCCCAATCATCTAAAAAAAAAAATGGCATTGGTTGCGGTGACTTGTTAGCCAGCAAACACCCTTTGCCACATAGTGAGGAACAAATAGTAATGATCACTTAAACTTGGAGTGCTTGAGATACATCAGATATAACTTAGTTGTTTTTTGTTTGGCTGCACTATGTGGCATGTGGGATCTTAGTCCCCTGACCAGGAATCGAACCTGCACCCCCTGCAATGGAAGCACAGACTCTTAACCACTGGACCTCCAGGGAAGTCCCTAACTTTGTTTTTATTATATATCCAAACTGGGAGAGGGTGACTATCAACTTTTAATCATCATAATATGAGAAAGAGATGTCATACAGGTGAGTTGAATTCAGATATAACTGGATGACTTTATTTCCCCTTTTTGTATCAGCCTACTCTTATATGTTGCATGTCATTAACTGGTCTAGTATATATTTACAGATCAACCTTGAATTTGCTTCTGTAGGAATATAGTTGCTTAACTATGCTTAACATATGGATTTACCTTCCTCTAGGCACTCTCATGAGAAACAGCAGTTTAAGGAACTGCTAATGAGCAAATATCCTCTTAGCCCCAGTTCTTACCATTTTCTGCCTCTCAGCTGCCAAAGTGTTACCTCTGTCCAAATATCTTGTAATTACCCGAAATTGCCCCGCCTCCAAAATTGTTAATTCAGACATTCCATTCATCAACCACATCCTCCTATTCTCCAAATGCATTTGTTCAAGCACCCTACTGCAACAGTTCTTTGATTTCATTAACACCTTCATTCAATTGGTTCCCTTTTATTTTTACTCTCAAATTTATTCAACTTAGATTTTACCATTCTTCATTATAATTATGCTCTTGTATATACGATCAGGTCCTTTGCCCTTCTCTCTTTGTATACCATCTGCCTAGCAAAACCCTACCCCCACTTTCTCTGTGATTACTTGCAAACAACTGAGCAGTGCTCAAGAAAAATCCATAACCAGGCTTGTGGGCTCACTGTAAAATCATGATAAACAGCCTCAGCTGAGTAGCTATTAACTCATTTTCTCTAGTAAGTTCACTCTTCCGCACTGCATATTTTCTATTTCATACTTTTTTGTCTGCTTAGACTTCCCGATGCCCTCTCCCTCCTTACCGCAGCTTGTCTCATAATTCATAGAGAAAATAGGAAAGATTGAATGAAAATTTCCTCTTCTCACAGACAGGAGTTCTACAGGCTCATCTGCATCTATCTTCTCCTCCTGTCCTCCTGTCAAAGACTGACCTCTCCACCTGTGACCTAAATTACATCTTTTTCTGCTTGCTTAGAGAGAGGTCTAATTCCGTATGCTATTGTCTCTTCTGCATCTTTAGCTTCTCCTTTTTTTTTTTTTTTTTACTGGATCTTTATTATCAGTATTCAAAGATACCACTTTAGTCTCTCCCATCTTAAAAAAAAAAGCCCTCTTCTAATTACTATTATCACACTTTTTTTCTTCTTTATAGCCAAACTTCTCAAAAGATTCGTCTCCATATCCTCACTTCTCACTGTTTTAAATTTTTTGAAAACAATTTTTAAAGTTTTATTTTGACGAACAGAGTTTTTAACTTTAATATAATCAAATGTGTCAAACCTTTAAGGTTAGAGTTTTGTGTGTCCTGTTTAAGAAAACTTTGTCTAAACCAAGATCCTGAAGATTGATTTTCTAATTTTAAACTACTATTGTTTTCTGGAATAATTTTAACTTAGTTATGGTGTATTATTTAATTTGCTAATATTTTCTTTTGTACTTTTACAAAAATAGCCTGTATTTCCTTTTCTTTTACTGTCTTCTAATTTTGTTAGATTTTTGGTATCTAAGTTGTCCCTTTATAAAGAGAATTGGGATTTATTTCCTCTTTTTCTATTCTCTAGAATAGTTTTAAGATTAGTGTTAATTTTTTCCTAAATGTTAGATTTAATTGTTGAAGCCACCTGGACTGGAATTTTTCATGGGAAAATTTTAAATTATGAATTCAAATTCTTTAATAGATTAAGGTCTATTCAGAATTTCTGTTCTATTTCTTCTTAACAGAGTTTTGATAGGTTGTATTTTTCTAAGAGTTTATTTACGTTGCCTAAATTTTAAAACATTAGCACCGGTTTTTCTTAAAATCCTTTTGGTTATTTGTTAACCTGTATGATTTATAACTCTATACCATTTTTCATTCCTGTTACCAGTAATTTATGCTTTCTTTCTTTTTGCCACACCAGGGTTGATAAATTTTATTAGTCTTTAAAAATTTTTTTTAGTTTTTTAATTTTTATTTTTTATTTTTTTGAGGTACGCGGGCCACTCACTGTTGTGGCCTCTCCCGTTGCGGAGCACAGGCTTCGGACGCGCTGGCCCAGCGGCCATGGCTCACGGGCCCAGCCGCTCCACGGCATGTGGGATATTCCCGGACCAGGGCACGAACCCGTGTCCCCTGCATCAGCAGGTGGACTCTCAACCACTGCGCCACCAGGGAAGCCCCTATTAGTCTTTTTTTAAACTAGACTTTTCATTAGCTTAGCTGATCTTTGTTGTTGTATGTTTATTTTTTTCATTCATTAATTTCTTTTTTTTCTTTCTAATATATCCATTTTATAAATTTCTTCTAAGTGTGGCTTTAACTGTGTCCCACAAATTTTGGCATATAGTGTTCAAATTATCATTAGTTCAAAATATTCTCTATTTTCCACTGTGATTACATTTTGACCCATGGATCATATAGAAGCAAATTATATAATTTTCAAACAAATGGTGACTTTCTAGTTATCTCTTAAAGATTGATTTTTAGCTTAAGTTCACTGTGCTCTGAGAACATATTCTGTGTGATTTCTAACACAGGTTGTTGGAGCCTAAGTGAGGTGAGGAGAGTATCCATGTAGAGGAGCAATGTGATGTCAGGTTTTGAGGGTATCTGCATTGGTGGGGGGAAATCTATGTAGAGAGGTGATCCAAGTGGAGTAAGGTGGCCTAGAATACGGAGAAACATGTTTGTGTGAGATCATGGAAGCAGTAGCTCTGTCCCATTGTGGAATGTCAAAGCCCAAACAGCATGAGGAAGGTGTCCACGTCAGAGGCGTCTTGGCACAGGTTGTCAGAACTTGAATCAGGTGAAGTGGGTATCCACATAAAAGGGCATCCTGGCATTGATTGTTGGAGCCCAAGTGAGGTAAGGAGGGTGTCCATAAGCAGGGGAGAGGGCCGTTGGTGGATGGTATGGTGGGGGATATAAGAGCCTAAAAAGAGTGAAGAGGGATTCCATGCAGGAAGGTTAATAGTGTCATCACATTATGAGTGTTAGAGACTAACCTAGGGTTAGGAGAGTATTTGCAGAGAGTGGAGGCACCTTTGACCAAGTGAGGGGCATTGGTGTCCAAGCAGGATGAGGAGAGCAAGCACTGGAGCAAGGTAGGGGTGGGATAACGGTAATGGGGAATTGACTGCGTACAAGAGGATTGTTCATATTAAGGATATATTAAAGATAATAGGTAAATATATTAAGGATAGTAGGAACCAAGTTTCTTACTGTCGGAATAGAGAATTAGACATATGGAAAGGAAGAAACCTAGAATGAGCTTTGTAGTGTTAAATTGGAATTAGAGATTATCAGATTATATAGAGATTTATATAGAGATTATATAGAGATTATATATATAGAAATAGAGATGAAACATGTATATGTGTGTGTTCGTGTGCACACAGATATACATGTATACTTTTTCATGCATATATTCTCTAGCTGTGTCTACTGAGAAGGCCTGGAGGTAATTATATCCAATATCAGTGAGCACAACTAGTGCCAAAATAAGAGTTTCTGAATACTATTACCCACTGAAAGGAACCAGAGTTATCTGTAAGAGTTGCTGATTCCAAGCTGGGGAAAGGATATAAAAGTCGATCCTAGAATATGTTGTGCCTGAAAATAAGAAGATGCTCAAAGAATGATGGAAAGATGTCAAAAAGACAGAAATAACCATTTTGAAAAAAAGATGAAGCAGTTTCTTATGAAAGTAATCATATATATACCTACCCAATACTCAGTCTTTATATCTTCAAATATTGCCTCTTCCTCATTGTTTCCTCTCTCCCTTTGGAAGTGTGATTAAATGTTAGACCTGCTCTTTATATCTTCCATGTCTCTTAACTCTCTTACTTTTTTAAAATTGAAATATAGTTGATGTACAATATTATGTTAGTTTCAGGTCTACCACATAGTGATTTGATGTTTGCATGCATTATGAAAAGATCACAACAATAAATCTAGTACCCATCTGTCGCCATACAAAGTTACTACAGTATTATTGACCATATTCCTTATACTGCATATTACATCCCCATGGCTTATTTATTTTATAACTACGGGTGTGTACTTTTTTTTTTTTTAATTTTTACTTATTTATTTATTTGGCTGCGTCAGGTCTTAGTTGAGGCATGTGGGATCTTCATTGTGGCATGCAGGATCTTTTGTTGAGGCATGCGGGCTTTTCATTGCAGCATGCGGGCTTCTCTCTAGTTGTGGCGCATGGGCTTCAGAGTGCACAGGCTCGGTAGTTGTGGTGTGCGGGCCCTAGAGCACACAGGCTTAGTTGCCCCACGGCGTGTGGGATCTTAGTTCCCCGACCAGGGATCAAACCTGCATCCCCTGCACTGGAAGGCATTCTTAACCACTGGACCACCAGGGAAGTCCCCAGGTTTGTACTTCTTAACCCCATTCATCTAACTCCCCACCGCCAACCTGCCACCCCTCTGGCAACTACCCATTTCTTCTCTGTATCTACGAGTCTGTTTTCATTTTGCTTTGTTTATTTTGTTTTTTAGATTCCACATATAAGTGAGATCATATGGTATTTTTCTTTCTGTGTCTATCTTACTTCACCTAGCATAATACCCTCTAGATCCATCCATGTTGTCACAAATGGCAAGATTTCATGTTTTACGGCTGAGTAATATTCCATCTTCTTTATGCGTTCATCTGTCAGTCAGTGGACACTTAGGTTGCTTCCATGTCTTGGTTATTGTAAATAATGCTGCAGTGAACACTGACGTGCATATATATATTTTTGAATTAGTTTTTGTTTTCTTTAGGTAAATATTCAGAAGTGAAATTGTTGGATCTTGTGTGGTTCTATTTTTAATTTTTTGAGGAACCACCATACTGTTTTCCATAGTGGCTGTAACCATTTTACAACCCCAAGCAGTGCAAGAAGATTCCCTTTTCTCCACATCCTCACTAACACTTGTTATTTGTGGCCTTTCTGATGATAGCTACTCTGACTGATGTGAGGTGGTATCTCTTTGTGGTTTTGGTTTGCATTTTCCTTATGATTAGTGATGTTGAGCATCTCTCCATGTGCCTTTTGGACAACAGTATGTCATCTTTGGAAAAATATCTATTCAGGTCTTCTGCCCCTTGTCTAATCAGGTTGTTTGCGTTTTTGATGTTGAGTTGTACGAGTTCTTTGTATTTTGGATATTAACCCCTTATTGAATAGGTCATTTGCAAATATCTTCCCTCATTCAGTAGGCTGCCTTTTCATTTTGTTGATAGTGTCCTTCACTGTGCAAAAACTTTTTAGTTTGATGTCATCTCATTTATTTATTTTTGCTTTTGCTTCCCTTGCCTGATGAGACAGATCCAAAAACTATTGTTGAGACCAATGTCAAAGAGTGTACTGCCTATGTTTTCTTCTGGGAGTTTTTTGGTTTCAGGTCTTACATTTATATCTTTAATCCATATTTGAGTTTGTTTTTGTATATGGTATGAGAAAGTTGTCTGCTTTGATTCTTTTGCATTTAGCTGTCCAGTTTTCCCGACACCATTTATTGAAGAGGCTGTCTTTTCCCCATTGTATATTCTTGCCTTTTCTGTAATACATTAACTAACCGTATAAGTGTGGGTTTATTTCTGGGCTCTCTATTCTGTCCCATTGATCTATGTATCTGTTTTTATGCCAGTACCATACTGTTTTGTAGTATAGTTTGAAATCAAGAAGGATGATGCCTCCAGTTTTTCCTGCTTTCTCAAGACTGCTTTGGCTATTCAGGGTCTTTTGCATTTCCATACAAATATTAGGATTCTTTGTTCTAACTCTGTGAAAAATGCCCTTGGTATTTGGCAGGGATTGCATTGAATCTGTAGATTGCCTTGGGTAGTATGGTGATTTTAACAATATTAATTCTTCCAGTCCATGAGCACAGCGTGTCTTTCCATTTGTTAGTGTTGTCTTCAGTTTCTTTCATCAATGTCCTATTAGTTTTCAGAGTACAGGTCTTTCACCTCCTTGGTCAGATTTATTGTTAGGTATTTTATTCTTTTTGATGCAATTGTAAATGGGACTGTTTTCTTTTTTTTTTTTTTTGCGGTACGCGGGCCTCTCACTGCTGTAGCCTCTCCTGTTGCGGAGCGCAGGATCAGTGTCCATGGCTCACAGGCCCAGCCGCTCCACGGCATGTGGGATCTTCCTGGACCGGGGCACAAACCCATGTCCCCTGCATCGGCAGGCGGACTCTGAACCACTGCGCCACCAGGGAAGCCTCGGGACTGTTTTCTTAATTTCTCTTTCTGATACTTTGTTATTAGTGTATAGAAATGCAACAGATTTCTGTATATTAATATTGTATCCTGCAACTTTACTGAATTAATTTATTTTAATAGTATTTTGGTGGTGGCTTTAGGATTTTCTATATGTAGTATCAAGCTATCTGCAAACAGCGACAGTTTTACTTATTTTGTTCCCATTTGGATTCCTTTTATTTCTTGTCTGATTGCTGTGGCTAGGAGCTCTCTTACATTTTTCATCTCTTGCTTCTCTGTTGCATTATGGAGAAGTTTTTCATATTTATATTCCAATTTACTAGTATTCATTTTAATTGGATTTATTCCCCTCTTAGTCTGATCCATTGAGTTTATATTTTTAATTTCTAGATGTTTGGTTTGATTTTTTTTGGATCTGCTTGTTTTTTTTACTTAGATTTTTCAGGTCTTTTATTTTTTAAAACATAGTAAACAGAATGATTTTATAGCCTGACACGGTAGTTCACATATCTGATTTTGAAGTTCTGTTGTCTTTTGTTTCTGCTGACTGTTGCTCATGGTGACTTCTTTCCTTGTGTCCTTTGTACTTTTGACTGTGAGCTATAATTTTCCTTGAAACTTTATGTGGAAAATTATTTGAGGCCTAGAATGAGGCTTGGATTCATCCAGACAGGATTTTGAGTTTGCTTCTGTTGGGTGCCCTAAGGGTATTACCAGACAACTTTCAAGTAAATTATTAACATAAATTTTCTTGGACTTTACAGGTAGTATGATATGGGTTGCAATCCTTTGTGTGAGCCACACTGAGGTTACGAATTCACAGGATTTTTTTTTCCATCTCCACTCAGTGCTATGATTTAAAACAGGTTTTTTTCTAGCATTTGAAGTTGGGAGGGTGGCATTTCCAGTTTACCTTTACTCTGAGATGGGTGGTTTGGGAAGTCCATGCTTTATGAGGGTATCATTTATTAGATTCCCTGTTTGGGAATACTCTGGGCTTTGTCTCTTGACCTCCAAATCAATCTAAGCTCTGAAAATCAAAGCTTAGGTCACCAGTTAGCAAATGTCCTCAAGACAGAAGCTAGCTTCAGTGTTCATCTTACATCTCTGGGGGCTCCCTGCCTTCACTTAGTTTTTTGGTGAGTATTGCATGATTTTTGCTAACTCATGGATATGTTAAAGAAGATTTTTATATAGCATTTTTAATTATTTTCAGTGAAAGAGTTACTCTAAATACGTAGTCTCATGCCAAAAGTTGAAGTTTACGTAAAATATTTTTAAAAATTATTTTTAATATTGCACATGATACAAATTCAAAAGATACAAGTGGGGGGACTCCCCTGTTAGTTCAGTGGTAAAGACTTTGCCTTCCAGTGCAGGGGGCACAGGTTCAATCCCTGGTTAGGGAACTAAGATCCCACATGCCTTGCGGCCAAAAAACCAAAACATAAAACGGAAGCAATACTGTAACAAATTCAATTAAAAAAACTTAAAAAAACAAACAAACAGAAAGATACAAGTGGGTATACAGTAAAAAAGTATGTCTTTCTCTCACCTCTGTCATTCAGCCTCTAATTCAGTTCCCATAGGAAGGCATTGTTATGTTTTCTATAACTGAATTAAATATACTTACTCTATAATTCAGTGTCAGTTGGTTATTTTACACTAAAATAACCCAAATTAGTTTGTTATTTTCAAATTTCCTTTTTCAGGATCATCAGTGTTTCCTTTAGTTTTCTAAGCTGTACCTTTTTTTGTATAAAAGTGATCTTTTATACATGAAATGACCAAGAATGTTTTAGAATGAATTTCAATTTGTGAACCTAACTCTGAGAATTTTTATTTTATTTTTCATCATGAGAACTGCTAATGCATGAAAAGCATAAGGATGAAGATAATAGATTTATTTGTAAGGAAAAATATGTGGGTTCCTCTATCTCCAGTTTTTCATTTTAAATTTTATAATAGAGTTCTCTTCATGGATATTCATTTAAATTAATAATCAGAAAACAATTTATGCTGCCCCGAAACTTTTTTGTTATTCCTTTCTTCCTTCAGGTATCAAATATGAGTTATTTTACTACCCTGTGCCAGATGTTGTCCTTTGTACTAGGACTATAGCAGTGAGCAGATTAAGTGCTGGCCTTCATGGAGAGCACTACTTTGGGGGAACAGACAGTGAACAAAAACAAACATGTATAATATATAAGGTAGGATGAGTTTATGGAGAAAAATAGAGGAAAGTAAGGGTCCTAGAAAGCACGAAGGATTGGGGAAGAGACTGCGGCATAATGTAGGGTTAAGGTAGATTTGAGTCTCATATGAAGTAAGGTTATACTTTTTTCAGATAGAGGAGAAGTGCCTGGTATATTTGAGAAACAGGTGCCAGTGTGTTGTAAAGGAGTGGACAGTGGGGAGAGTTAGGGCTAAGAGTTGGTAGTGGGGAACAGACACAGATTATTCAGGGCATTGTAGACCATTGTGAGAACTTTGGCTTTACTTCGAATGTAATGGGAAGCCATTGGGTTTTGAGTGAGACATAATTTGACCTAAAACATTTTTCTTCCCAACTTTTTATTACGAAATTTTCCAAACATTTAAAACAGTTGAAAAAATACTAAAATGAGTATCCAGTTGCCCACCCTCTGGTTTCAGCAGCTCTTAACCTTTTGCCTGAATTGTTTTGTCTATTTTTGCTGAGCCATTTGAAAATTACAACACTTCATACTTAAAAAATAAGCATATTCGGGCTTCCCTGGTGGCGCAGTGGTTGAGAGTCCGCCTGCCGATGCAGGGGACACGGGTTCGTGCCCCGGTTCGGGAAGATCCCACATGCCACGGAGCGGCTGGGCCCGTGAGCCATGGCCGCTGAGCCTGCACGTCCGGAGCCTATGCTCCGCAACGGGAGAGGCCACAACAGTGAGAGGCCCGCGTACCGCAAAAAAAAAAAAGCATATTCACTTACATAACCACAGTGCCACCATCTCATCTATTGACTCATATCCATTAATCATTCTTGCCTGAATTCATCATTTCACTGGAGTTTGACTTTGGTTTGGAGTTTGATCTATTTGGTTACAGTGTGGGAAATAGACTGTAAGTTTGTGTGGAGGCAGATCCCAGCTATTCAGCTATCACAGAAGACGGACTAGGGTTGTAGCTGTGGTGATGGTGAGAAGTGGTCACAATCTGGATATATTTTGAAGAAAAAGTCACCTGTATCTGCTGATGTAGGACTGAGAAAGAGGAGTCAAAGGTGACTGGAAGGCTTTTATCAATAAATGGAATTGCCATTTGCTGAAATTGGGAAGATGGTGGGAGGATCGGGTTTGGGAACTGGGAGTCAGGAGTCTGGCTTTAGTCATGTTAAGTTCAGAACATCTATCAGACTTGCAAGTTGAGTTATTGAGTAAGCAAGAGGAAATGGAGGCCTGGGGTTCAGATGAGAAGTTTGGGCTAGAAGTAAATATTAGGGGGGTCATAAGGAAATAGTGGTATTGAAAGCCACGAGATGAGGTAAGATCATTTAGGGAATAAATATAGACAATAGTAGAGGTTCAAGGACTGACTTCTGGGGTACCTCAAAGTTTAGAAGTCAGAAACAGGATGAACCAGAAAACAAGACTGAGGAGGACATCACTATTTAGAGAAACCAAGAGAGAGAGAGGTGGCCTAGAAATTATATCAAGAAGGAGGGGAGAGATTATGTCAAATGCTACCAGTGGGTCAAATAAAATAAGATTTGAGAAATTATCATTGGACTGGTCATTGGTGACATTGTCAAAGACAATTTTAGTGAACAGTTGGTTCAAGAGAAAATGGGAAGAAAGGAATTAAAAAGACAGTAAGTGCAGACATTTCTTTCATGGAATTTAGTTGTGTAGGAGAATAGTTAAGTGAGGGAATAACAGCCTTTAAAAAAATATATTGGAGCTATCATAGCATGTTTTTATGCTGATAGGATATCCTATTTAGAGAGGGAAAAATTATGATAGAGTAGGGGCAGTTCCTGGAGTGCTGTCTCTCTTACCAAGGACAAATTATGGTTAGCAATGAGCATGTGGAAATTCTCCATAAGACAAAAGACTTACTGGTGGAGCCAGAAATCCCCTTTACTGTGGGAGTTGTGTTACATATATAGCCAAGATGAACTCCCTTGTGAGTTCAATGATAGTAGAATTTTAAAAACCAAGGTAAATGACATTTAAAATTCTTTATTCTCTCGTTGAGTACTGTGAGTATGTACTAAAAATTTCATCGACATAATATTTTAAGTCAGGCATTCCTCTTTAGAGACTATATTGAGATAAAAGAATAATATGGAAATTGTGAATTGCAGAATTATTATAGTGTGAAAATAGCATTGGGTAAGAACTTACCATTCTTCAGAAAATGAGAGGCCTATAGCTAGGTACTTTTATATCTTCACAGTTTGTATACCTTTTATTTCCTTTTCTTGCCTTGTTGCATTAACAAGGACTTCCAATAAGATGTTGAAAAGGAATGGTGGTGGGGGGACATACTTGCTTGTACGTGATCTAAATGAGAAAGCTTTGAGTATCTCACCATTAAGTATGATGTTAGAGGTGTAGGTTTTTCTTAGATATTCTTTATCAAGTTGAAGGAAGTTCCCCTATATTCCTGGTTTAGAAGAGTTTTTATCATGAATGGGCGTTGGATTTTGTTAAATGCTTTTTCTGCATCTATTGATATGATCATGTGATTTTTCTTTTTTAAGTTTGTAGATGTGATAGATTACATTAATTGATTTTCAAATGTTGAATGAGCCTTACACACCTGAGATAAATCCCAGTTGGTCTTTGTGTGTAATTCTTTTTATACTTTAAAAAATTTGATTTGTTAATATTTTATTGAGGAGCTAGGTTCTTAATCCATAGTATAAATTCCTTCCTTCTGGAAGAAAAATCTCCTTATAAAGCTACTTTTGTGTTCTTCCATTAAAAAAAACTATTTTGATTGATTTTGAGAGACAACTTATTGAAGTGACTAAGAGCAAAATGCCCAATTTTGAATCATGTGACTCTTGGCAAGTTACTTATACTTTCTGTGCTTCAGTTTCTTCAGCTATCGTATCTATCTCATAGAATTGTTTTGAAGAGTAAATGAGTTATTAAATGGAAAGCACTAAAAATAGTGCCTAGAATATTGTAAATGCTGAATAAATATTAGTTGGCACTTTTTTTTTTTTACCTTGAGGAAAAGAACAAGCTGAACTTAAGAAACAAAGTAAAACTTATTTTAATGTTTTGTTACCCACCTGTTACAGGAAACTGTCCTAGCCTTCTTTTGGATTTCTATTGCATCTAACATGTAAGTCTGTCTTAATTTTGTATAAAGATTATCTAACTAGGGTATCCTCCCCAGAAGTCTCTAATATTCTCAAGAGAAGAGACCATGTCCTGTTCATTCATTCAGCCAGTCAACAAATATTTCAGTTCTATTTACCAGACACTATGGATAAGCAGTGAATAAAAAGATAATGTTTTCACTGAGTTTGCATTCTAAAGCAGGAAGCCACCATATCTTGGCTATTGTAAATAGTGGTGCAGTGAACACTGGGGTGCATGTATCCTTTTGGACCGTGTTTTTCTCCAGATATATGCCCAGGAGTGGGATTGCAGTGTCATATGGTACCTCTATTTTCAGTTTTTTAAGGAACCTCCATACTGTTCTCCATAGTGGCTGTACCAATTTACATTCCCACCAACAGTGCAAAAGGGTTCCCTTTTCTCCATACCCTCTCCAGCATTTACTGTTTGTGGATTTTTCGCTGATAGCCATTCTGACTGGTATGAGGTGATATCTCCTTGTGGTTTTGATTTGCATTTCTCTAATAATTAGCGATGTTGAACATCTTTTCATGTGCCTCTTGGCTATCTTTATGTCTTCTTTGGAGACATGTCTATTTAGCTCTTCTGCCCTTTTTTTTTTTTCAAAATAAATTTATTTATTTATTTTTGGCTGTGTTGGGTCTTCGTTTCTGTGTGAGGGCTTTCTCTAGTTGCGGCGAGCGGGGGCCACTCTTCATCGCGGTGCGCGGGCCTCTCACTGTTGCGGCCTTCTCTTGTTGCGGAGCACAGGCTCCGGACGCGCAGGCTCGGTGGCCATGGCTCACGGGCACAGCTGCTCCGTGGCATGTGGGATCCCGGACCGGGGCACGAACCCGTTTCCCCTGCGTCGGCAGGTGGACTCTCAACCACTGCACCACCAGGGAAGCCCAAGTTTTAATTATTTTAATGGACTGTAAACCACTTTTTTTTTTTTTTAATTTATTTTCTTTATTTTTGGCTGCGTTGGGTCTTCCTTGCTGCGGTCTGGCTTACTCTAGTTGTGGCGAGTGGGGGCTACCCTTCGTTGTGGTTCATGAGCTTCTCACAGTGGTGGAGTCTCTTGTTGCCAAGTGCGGGCTCTAGGCGCATGGGCTTCAGTAGTTGTGGCTCGCAGGCTCTAGAGTGCAGGCTCAGTAGTTGTGGCACATGGGCTTAGTTGCTCCGTGGCATGTGGGATCTTCCCAGACCAGGGATCGAACACGTGTCCCCTGCATTGGCAGGTGGATTCTTAACCACTGGGTTATATATTTTTCTATGCCCCACAGCACAAAAAGGGATCAGTCTATGATGTTTTGCAGGCACTTAGTAAATATTAGTTGAATAAATGAATGATTAATCAAGCTTTTCTCTCACTTTAATAACTTGGAATATGTGGGCTGGCACAGATTTGTTAGTAATTCCAGTTATCTTGATACCTTTGAGTTCACCTGAGCTGTACTATATCTTGGACCTTAATTGTAATGAAGACAGTTGTAATTGGACCTGAACTGTAAACCGTAATTGTTTCTGAGAACCCACTTTAGTTCATTTTTAGCATTTTGCCTGATGCGTAAACAGTTTGGCAGAGAGTGGGAGTGTGAGATAGTGGAAGCAGTTGGCTTGCTGATGCAAGAACACTTTGAGTTTGTGATGCTTAGCTGTAGGTGCAGATGAGAGACCACGCCACATGCTGTACAATGTGCGTTAGAAACAGGTAGATTTTAATATGACCGTCTGAACTAAAACTAGCTTTTAGGCTTTTGTCATCCAAGTTAAAATCTGACATTAAAGATTTAATTTTAACAAATTAAAGAAATTTAAGAATATAATATAATTTGGCACCATTATTGTCTGAATAGCGTACTCCTATCAAATGTGAGAAATTAGTTTTAGATATGAGCCCTTCATATTGAAACATACCACTGTCCCAAAGTTATTTATTTGAGGGTATCCTCTCCATAATGTACATATTCAGAAAAACAGCTTTAATTTCCTGCTTTGGCTCTGATCATATTAATTTAAATGTCTCTCTACATTTCTTCCCTCAATTTTCATTGCAACACAAGAATAGTGGATAACCTTTAACCACTTCCTGTGTACTAAAGAATAGTGTGGGCCTTAGGACCAGATGAAGTAAGCAACAATCTATGCATGATTTCAGGGGGTGGTTTGAAGGCTGTTCTATTCTGAAATACTTCTACTGGTTAATAATGATATCTGAAATTACAGCACAAGAGGTTTGTTCCTTTGATTTAAGGTTTTGTTCTTGTTAAGAGGCAGATACCCATGAAGGATTTTTAAAACCTGTTTTTAGGTACTGTTCTAGGTAATGGAGACAAAAGCAGTGAACAAAACAGACTGTGTCCCTGTGGACAGACAGTATATTCACAAATAAGTAATAAGAAAAATGGTAAGGAGCTGTTTTTTTCATACAGAGTGGGTAAGAAAGCTCCCCTTTAATAATGTTACATTTGATGGTGACTTGGAGGACGTCAGGGTATGAGCCGTATGAATATCTGAAAGATCATTCCAAGCAGAGGAAATGATGCAAGGAACAAAGGGCCTGAAGTGACTGCATGATGGGTATGTTTGAGAAATTACAAGGAGGCCAGTATGACTAGAGTGGACTGAAGAAAGCGTAGAATTGTAGGACACGGTCAGCAAGGTAATGAGTGAGTTTATAAGTATGTAACCTTGAGCAGATTTTTTTTAAATAAATGTTTTTGTTTTTAATAATTTTAGATTTACAAGAAGCTGTTAAGATAATATTAACATCTACCTCTTACTCAGTTTCCCCTACATCTTACATAACCATTATACCTTTGACAAAACTAAGAAACCAGAACTGGTACATTGCTATTAAATAAAATCCAGATTTAATATGAAGTCCACTTCATAGTTTTTCTGCTAATGTCCCTTTTCTGTTCCAGGACCCAATCCAGGCTACCGGATTACATTTAATCATCATGTCTCCTTAGTCTCTTCTGGTTTATGACAGTTGCTCAGTCTTTCCTTGTTTCCTATGACCTTGACAGTCTTTAAGGAACTCTGGCCAGGTGTTTTATAGAATGTTCTTCAACTGGATTTATCTGATAATGTTTTCTAAATGACTAGACTGGTGTTACAGGTTTTTTAGAAAAATACACAGAAGTGAAGTGCCCTTTTCAAGGAGGTGAGTTAACCCTGTCCCTGCCTTGAGGGCTGACTCACGTCCAAATGAAAATGTACGGGGAAACCTGGCAAACACCGTCTTAACCAAGTGGTCAAGGTTAATGTTACCAGTGATAAGTCATGTTGATAGGATGTAATCTGTTCAAGTCATGTTGAACAGATTTTGATATAGAGATAACATGTGAACAAAACCTGATTTTTGAGAAAGCTTTGTCCACTTTATGATTTTCTATAGACCGTACTCACTAAAAGTACACATAATCTGTGACAAAGTTAATTTAAATCTAGATTTTTGACATTTCTCCGTATCTTCCATGATTATTCACTGTTCAGCATCAAAGGTTGTCATTCTGTGATGTGTGTATATGAGAGAGAGCGGGGAGGAGGGAGGAAAAGAGAGAGAAGGGACAGGGAGACAGGCTTTGTTTATGCCTGAGTTTGTAGTAATCCACAGGTATATCGTATCAGTAGTTGCAATGACCAAAGACTGTATTGAATCACGTATGGTCACTAGTTAGTTAATTTGAGAAGTCCTGAGTTTCACATCTTTATAACTCTCACTCAACTCAGAGTTGGCTATGTTAAACACTATTATTATATCCCAAATAGTTTTATTTTTGTTGTAAATTCAAGGGACTTTAAAATGTTTATCTCTATTAAAATGCACTGTAGTTTATTTACTTTGCAATATGGAATGGAATAGTATTGGACTAGTGGATTGAAGATCTGTGTTCTAGGCTCTGTCCCATTACTTTGTAAGTGTGACTAATTTACCTAACTCATTTTTCATATCTATAAAATGGGAATAATCATATCTTATCTCCAGCTATGCCTGCTATTCAACATGCATTCTCAGAGGTGCTCCATTTAAATAGATTTTAAAGGCCATTAAATAGTTTGGGAAAAAATAATTTCTAGCAAAATATTTCAATTAAGCAGTTAATAGCTGCTCCTTACAGGTTGTTGTAAGGATTAAATGAGATCATATACATAAAGACAATGCCTGGCACATAATAAATTCTCAACAAACAGAAAATAGCTGATAGAGGTAGAATTTTCCATTGCCCTGTTTTCCTGATCCTATTTAAGTAAATATTCAGTTAAGCCTTGTTCATTCTTCGTAAGCCTTTGATAATTCCCTGTTGCTAAATAAATTTTATAATAGAAGCTAACTAATCAGATGTTATGGATACTATAGAAAGAATTCCTACCTAAAAATTGAAGGTTGACTACATAACTTCTATGCTTCCTTCTGATTTTATGTTTTAATACCTATTATACCTACCCCACAGGGTTTGATAAGGATAACCAAGATAATACATGTGAAAACCATTTGTAAACGTAAAGTAGGATACAAATATATGATATACCACTAATTAGCTAGTTGGCAGATTCCTTCAGTAACTATAAGAACTATCTATATTCACTGGAAATTAAAGGGTATACCTGATGTGTTAAGATTTTTTTTTTCTCGTGAGACCTAGAGTTTATTATTACTATTGTAATTGTTGCTGTTGTCTATTTGTTTATATTTGTTTTCCTAGCTAGAGAATTATAGCACTTTTAAAATATAGCATCCATTCAGTCCATTTACTTCTACGATAGTTTTTCCTGAGGCGATGCCGAGAGGTGTTGCTATGGTTAAGGTTATAATTCAGCATTTCCATTAAGGAAGACGTCTTTCCAAAAGCCATTTTAAAATAGGCAGTAGCTCTCTGCAACCAGATTCGTTCAGCTTGATGCCACTACTCTTGGTTTAACTTAAACAGCACAGACCGATTTTATGGTGACTTCAGAAGGGAAGCTATAGCTGGAAAGCAGAATGATTTTGAGCCCTGCTCCAGTGTCTAGTGCCAATTATTTCTTCTTCTCGTTATGAGAATAACACATGCTTTGTACTGTTACGGTTCTTCTGCCAAAAAAAAAAAAAAATTTACGACCATGTTTTTTTTTAAGTTTTTTCAGTTTTCATTTATTGACCTTACCAGATCATTTCAAATTCAAATTATACCACTATGAACAAGGTCTTTTCCTAGATGTTTTTCATGTAATTCCTGAAAATAATTTCTCAGATCTTTCTCAGTACCAAAAGCCAGTGTGAGATTGTCATTTTGTCGCTGGTTGCTATATTTTGTTACTTTCCCCATCAACATTGCTATTTCTTTTCTTTTTTCTCCTTCTTCCCTAGTTTATTTTCTGAATTTAACAGTGGGGAATCCATTTGACTGTGCTCACAGCAGGTAATAAGTACTATAGTCACTGGATTGGTTTCTTTGGATGGTTAAAAGAATAAGGGTAATTAAGCTTTTCTGAAGCTGCCAACTGTCTTGGGGTTTGGTGCATATTTAAGGCTTATTTAAAATTAGGTCCTTCAGAAATTGAACTATTTAACTGGTAGAATTCCTAAGGGCATATTCCTTTATCAGGTAGAGATTACTTAGATGACTGGAATTCGTGTCAAGTAAAAGAAAATCCTCTTTCACGTAAGGCTAGATTTAATGCTGTACTATCTCATTATGACTTATCATGTTTAATTTACAATTTTAGTTTGGTGCTTTTTACCTACCATAAATTTCCTAAAATAGCTTTTTACTAACTGAATAAGAAACATTTATTTAGATACTTTCAAACATTCGGATTCAGGTGGACCTTTGCTTCTTAAATTCAAGATCTAAATCTAGATAAAATATAGAAAAGACATTGTTTTGGGACTTCCCTGGTGGCGCAGTGGTTAAGAATCTGCCTACCAATGCAGGGGACACGGGTTCAAGCCCTGGTCCAGGAAGATCCCACACGACGCAGTGTAATTAATAAGTCCGTGCGCCACAGCTACTGAGCCTGCGCTCTAGGGCCCGCAAGCCACAGCTACTGAAGCCTGTGCACCCTAGAGCCTGTGCTCTGCAGCAAGAGAAGCCACCATGATGAGACGCTCATGCACCGCATCGAAGAGTAGCCCACTCGCAGCAACGTAGAGCCAACGCAGCAAAAAAAAAAAAAAAAGACATTGTTTTTATAAGCTACAGTCATGAGATCTAAATTTTATTCTAAGTAAACTGGGATGTTGGTATCGTTAAGACCCCAGGCATTCTAACGGAGCCATAAATAAGAGCAGAGCTACCGCTATTTCTAGTCAACATAGCACTGCCCACTTTCACCACTTCTATTCAACGTAGTACTGAATGTTCTAGTCAGAGCAATTAGACAAGAAAAGGAAATAAAAGACAGTCATATTGGAAATGTAGAAGTAAAATGATATGTTTACAGATGATATGAGCTTATATGTAGAAAACCCAAAAGGTTCCACCAAAAAAAACAACAACCTGTTAGAATGAATAAATGAATTCTGCAAAGTAGCAGGATACAAAGTCAACACACAAAAATCAGTTGCATTTCTATATGTGAACAATCTGAAGAGGAAATTACAAAAACATTTTCATTCACCATAGCATCAAAAATAATAAAATACCTAGGAATTAATCTAACCAAGGAGGTGAAAGACTTTTATAATGAACTACAAAACATTGCTGAAAGAAATTAAAGAAGACATATAAATGGGAAGAAATCCCATGCTTGTGGATTGGAATATGTAATATTATTAAGATATCTACCCAAAGTGAAATACAGATTCAATGCAATCCCTATCAAAATCCCAATTATGTTTGTTGCAGAAATAGAAAAACCTATCCTAAAATTCATGTGAATCTCCAGGCATCCCAAATAGATAAAACAAACTTGGGGGAAAAAATAGAACAAAATCAGAGGACTCATATTTCGTAATTTTAAAACTTACTGTAATGCTTCAGTAATCAAAATGGTGTGGTACTGCATAAAGACAGATATAAAGACCAATGGAATAGTATAGAGAGCCGAAAAATAAACCCTCACATATATGGTGAAATTATTTTGGAAAGGGTGTCAAGATCATTCAGAAGGCAAAGGAAAGTCTTTACAACAATGGTGCTGGGAAAACTGGATATCCACATGCAAAAGAATGAAGTTGGACCCTTACCTAACACCATAGACAAAAGTTTACTCAAAATGGATCAAAGGGGACTTCCCAGGTGGCGCAGTGGTTAAGAATCTGCCTGCCAATGCAGGGGACACGGGTTCGAGCCCTGGTCTGGGAAGATCCCACATGCCGCAGAGCCAATAAACCCATGCGCCACAACTACTGAGCCTGTGCTCTAGAGCCCGCAAGCCACAGCTACTGAAGCCCGCGCACATAGAGCCTGTGCTCTGCAACAAGAGAAGCCACTGCAATGAGAAGCCTGCGCACCGCAACGAAGAGTAGCCCCCGCTCGCCGCAACTAGGGAAAGCCTGAGTGCAGCAATGAAAACCCAACGTAGCCAAAAATAAAATTAATTAATTTTTAAAAATGGATCAAAGACTAAAATGTGAGACCTAAAACAGTAAAACTCCTAGGAGAAAATCTAGAGCAAAAGCTTTACAACACGGGATTTTACAATGATATGTTGGATATGACAGCAACAGCATAGGCAACAAAAGAAAAAATCGACAAATTGGACTTTATAAAAATTAAAAATTTTGTGCATCAAAATATACTATCAACAGAGTAAAAAAGCAACTGACAGAGTGGAAGAAAATATTTGTAAATCATCTGTCTGATAAGGGATTAATATCCCGAGTACATAGAGAACTCCGAAAACTCAACAACAACAAAACAAACCCAATTCAAAAATGAGCAAAGGACTTGAATAGACATTTCTTCAAAGAAGGTAAGCAAATGGCCAATAAGCACGTGAAAATATGCGCAACATCACTAATTATTAGGGAAATGCAAATCAAAACTATAATGAGATACAACCTCACATCCATTAGGATGGCTGCTATTGAAAAGAAAACAAAAAATAACAGGTGTTGGTGAGGATATGGAGAAATGGGGACCCTTGTGCACTGTTCATAGGAATGTAAAATTGTACAGCTGCTGTTGAAAGCCGTATGATAGTTCCTCAAAAAAATTAGAAGTAGAATTACCATATTAGAATTACCAAAAAGAACTGAAAGCAAGGTCTCAAAGAGATACTTGTGCACCTATGTTCATAGCAGTATTTTTCACAGTAATTAAAATATGGAAGTAACCCAAGTGTCCATCAACAGATGAATGGACAAGCAAAATGTGGTAAACAATGGCATATTGTTCAGCCTTAAAAAGGAATGAAATTCTGACATGCTACAACATGGATGAACCTTGAGGACATTATGCTAAGTGAAAAGTCAGTCACAAAAAGAGAAATCTGTATGATTTCCCTCATATGAGGTACTACTGTAGTCAAAATCATGGAGACAGAAAGTAGAATGGTGGTTGCCAAGGGTTGGGGGAGGAGGGAATGGGGAGATAGGAGATTTGTTGTGGGGCGTTTTATGAGTATAGGGTTTGAGTTTTGCAAGGTGAGAAAAGTTCTGGAGATTGATGGTGGCGATGATTGCACGACATTGTGAATGTATTTAATACCACGGAACTGCACACTTAAAATGGTTAAAATGGTAAATTTTAATGTTATGTGTATTTTAACACAATAACAATTTTTTAAAAAGAGACAGTGGAATAGAGAAAGTGGGGACAGCAAATACAAATTGCTCTTTCAAATTTGGTTGTAACAGGCAGCAGAGAAATGGAACATTGGCTGGGAAGGTGAGATTTTGGTCAAGAAACTTGTATTTTAACACTGGAGGTACTTTATACTGTTGGGGCTGATTTACAGAGAGAAAAATTGATAATATGAGAAGAAAATTGCAGGAGTAATATCCTTGGTGGTTTTAGAGGGGATGGAATCTGGTAGATAAGTGGAAGAGATGGCCTTATGTAGGAGCACGGACAGTTTTATCATTGTAATAGGGAGAAAGCGCTTACAGTTACAGGTGTACATAGTTTATGTGATGGGAGCTTATGTGAGTTCTAACCATTTGTTTTCTCAATGAGAATGAGGAGAGGGAAGGAAGAGAGAGTAACCTGATTTAGAAAATATATAGTAAGTCGTTAAGCAGCATTAAGGGCCCTCTTAAAGTTAGTGGTCATGAATTAAAGGAAGACAAGTCAGTATGTTTGGATTTTACTTTTGTCACATTTGGCTGTTTGTGTGATGGCTGGAGTAAGGAGAGAGTTGGAGTTAACCAGGATTTTACAAAGTGAGTTTGGCAGAAGGATAAATGACTTGAGAATTTACGCAAGGGGGTTATTATAATGATGCACCAAGAAAGGAGAGTAGTGAAGACTGTAGGGAACATGGATTAAAGGTCCTGGTGGAGTTAAATTGTTGACGTCCATATTCTGTAGGGAGTGACTTGGAAAGGCAGGAGCTGGTAGGTGGAGAGTGAGATGCTTGAAATGGGTATTATGAAGGTTCTTAGTAATGACATGGCCTAGGGGATGATCATGGGACTGACTTGAAGTGGAGGACAAGATCATTGGAGGTGAGGAGGCCCATCTCCTCTGAATGTTGGAAGGATCATCTTTGTAGACACTGAAATCACTAAAAATTTATAAGAGCTGTGGTGGAAGGACAGTAATGTAGGTGCTAAATATTTGAGTAATGAGACCATGTGATGTGGAGGTCTGCTGAAGACTCTGATGGTAGTAGGTAGTGAATGAAATAGTCCAACAGCGTAGTTGTAAAGGGTTTTAGGGAGAAGGTAGGTGGCAATGACAAGCAAGAAACATATCTAACCTATCTCAAGGCCAGGTGATACAAGGGATGAAAGAAAAAACTGAGAGGGCTCAAGGAAAACAGTATCTTCAAGGGAGTCAAGTATCGGTAATGCAAGAAGGTGAAAGGAATGGAATACTCAGAGAAGAGGCTGAAGATAGGAGATTTGTTAACGATAGACCTTTAGTTCCAGAGAGCACAGTGGAAGCGTTGGGGAGGTTGAAGAGGAAGGATATGAGTCCGGATTATTTTAAGGGACATACAGAGCTTAATGGAGATGAGAGACTGTGATATAAGGGATTACCTGGGAGATGTTGGCTTTTTGAGGTGACTGAGATATAGGGCATGATTGGATTGATTCTTGGAGGAGATGGTTCTCAAACCCTAGCCACTATGTCACCTAGGACTTCTAGATAGCTCATATAATAAAAACTGTCAGGCTTCCTGGTTATGCCATTGATTTATTTATTTTATTTCTAAAAGTAATATTATGTTATGATTACAATTTCAAATAATACAGAAAAGTGAAACTTTTCATTTCCTACTACTGCTGTCCAGTTATTTAGAAGTGTGTGTACATGTCAACACCTAAATCCCTTTTTAAAATACTGATACTATTCTCTTACTTGCTTCTTTCTCTTAACAATATATCTTGGACATCTGCCTGCAGCAGAATATATAGGTTTACCTTATTCTTTTTACTGGCTTTTTTTTTTTTTTTTTTTTTGCTGTGCCACGCAGCTTGTGGGATCTTACTTCCCCAACCAGGGATCGAACCTGTGCCCCCTGCAGTGGAAGCACAGAGTGCTAACCACTGGACTGCCAGGGAATTCCCTGGCTTTTTAATGCATTGTGTTCCATTGTATTTAACCAGTGCCCTATTGATGGGACAGTTGGATTACTTCTAGGTTATCTCTGATTGACTAGAACTAAAAGAGGAGGGAAAAGGACTGCTGCTTTTTATTATAAGTCCTTTTGTATTTTTGATTTTTTATATAGTTAAAAATATATTTATATATGTTTGTACATATATTTTTGGTTTTTATATATGCTATCTAAAAGTTATAATGAAGAAACACAAATATTAATTCCCTTAGAGACCACAACCAATTAATTGTGCTGCCAGATTATTTTGTGTTTGTGTTCATCTCCTAATAAACTTTGCCACTTGTATTTAATTGAAGAGTAGCTTGAGATTTTAGAAGAAGCCCATTTAAGGAAAAACTGTTACCATTTACATGGCATTTGTCAAAATTGGATTGTCTTCAGTACAACATAACAAAAACGAAATAGAATAAGAAAGCTAGATATCAAGGCTGATAGAACTTTGCAACAATATCTACAACTTCAGGTTTAAAGTATTTACATTAATTAAACCAACCTCATTTTCTAATGGAATTGACTTCTTATTTATTTATTTTTAAATTTTTGGCTGCTTTGCGTCTTAGTTGCTGCGCATGGGCTTTCTCTAGTTGCAGCAAGCAGGAGCTACTCTTCATTGCGGTGCGTGGGCTTCTCATTGCGGTGGCTTCTCTTGTTGCGGTGGCTTCTCTTGTTGCAGAACATGGGCTCTAGGCAGGTGGGCTTCAGTAGTTGTGGCTTGCAGGCGTACTTGCTCTACAGCATGTGGGATCTTCCCGGACCAGCAATCGAACCCGTGTCCCCTGCATTGGCAGGCAGATTCATAACCAGTGGGCCACCAGGGAGGTCCCTGGAATTGACTTTATAATAGTAAATGTTATAAGTTCAAATGTATAAAATAAATGTGTACTTAAAACAAGTTATTCAGGGACTTCCCTGGTGGTCCAGTGGCTAAGACTCTGCGCTCCCAGTGCAGGGGGCCTGGGTTCGATCCCTGGTCAGGGGACTAGATCCCACACACTGCAACTAAGACTTTGCATGCTGCAACTAAAGATCCCGCATGCCGCAACTAAGACCTGGCACAGCCAAATAAATAAATAAATATTTTTAAAATATATTTATTTATTTATTTTATTTTTGGCTGAGTTGGGTCTTCATTGCTCCGTGTGGGCTTTCTCTAGTTGTGGCGAGCGGGGGCTACTCTTCGTTGCGGTGCGTGGGCATCTCATTGTGGTGGCTTCTCTTGTTGCAGAGCACAGGCTCTGTAGGCACACGGGCTTCAGCAGTTGTGGCACGCAGGCTCAGTGGTTGTGGCCCGTGGGCTGTAGAGCACAGGCTCGGTAGTTGTGGCACACGGGCCTAATTGCTCCGTGGCATGTGGGATCTTCCCAGACCAGGGCTCGAACCCATGCCCCCTGCATCAGCAGGCGGATTCCCAACCACTGCGCCACCAGGGAAGTCCCTATTTTTAGTTTTTTTGAGAAACCTCCATATTGTTTTTCACAGTGGCTGCACCAATTTACATTCCCACCAGAAGCGTACGAGGGTTCCCTTTTCTCCACGTCCTCACCAACATTTGTTATTTGTGTTCTTTCTGATGATAGCCATTCTGATAGGTGTGAGGTGATATCTCATTGTGATTTTATTTGTATCTGCCTGATTACTAACGATGTTGAGCATCTTTTCATGCACCTGTTGGCCATCTGTATGTTTTCTTTGGAAAAATTCTATTCAGGTCTTCTGCCCATTTTTTTATTGGGTTGTTTGTTTTTTTGATGTTGAATTGTATGAGGTGCTTATATATTTGGGATATTAACCCCTTATCAGCCACATCATTTGAAAGTATTTTCTCCCATTCAGTAGGTTGTCTTTTCATTTTGTCAGTGGCTTCCTTTGCTGTGCAGAAGCTTTTAAGTTTAATTAGGTACCATTTGTTTATTTTTGCTTTTCTTTCCAGTGCTTTAGGGTGCAGATTCAAAAAAATATTGCTATGATTTATGTCAAAGAGTGTTCTGCCTATGTTTTCTTCTAGGAGTTTTATGGTTTCCAGTCTTACATTTAGGTCTGTAATCTATATTGAGTTTATTTTTGCATACGGTGTTAGAGAATGTTCTAGTTTCATTCTTTTACCTGTAGTTGTCCAGTTTTCCCAGCACCACTTATTGGAGTCTGTCTTTTCTCCATTGTAGAGTCTTGCCTCTTTTGTCATAGGTTAATTGACCATTAGTGTGTGGACTTACTTCTGGTCTCTCTGTTCTCTTCCATTGATCTATGTCTCTGTTTTTGTGCCAGTACCATACTGTTTTGATGACTGTAGCTTTGTAGTATAGTTTGAAGTCAGACAGCATGATTCTTCCAGCTCTGTTCTTCTTTCTCAAGATTGTTTTGACTCTTCAGGGTCTTTTGTGTTTCCATACAAATTTTAAAATTACTTATTCTAGTTCTGTGAAAAATGCCCTTGGTATTTTCAGTAGGGATTGCATTGAATCTGTAGATTGCTATGAGTAGTATGGTCATTTTAGTAGTATTAATTTTTCTAATCCATCAACACAGTATATCTTTCCATCTGTTTGTGTCATCTTCAGTTTCTTTCATAAACTGCAGTATATTAACACAATGGAAAACTTCTCAGCAATAAAAAGGAATGGACTGTCAATGTACAATAATATGGATGAATCTTAAAAACATTTTGCTGAGTGAAAGAAGACTTACATAAAAAAGTACATGGGGCTTCCCTGGTGGCGCAGTGGTTGAGAGTCCGCCTGCCGATGCAGGGGACATGGGTTCGTGCCCCGTCCAGGAAGATCCCACATGCTGTGGAGCGGCTGGGCCCGTGAGCCATGGCCGCTGAGCCTGTGCGTCCGGAGCCTGTGCTCCGCAACGGGAGAGGCCACAACAGTGAGAGGCCCACGTACAAAAAAAAAAAAACCAAAAATCCAAACCAAACAAAAAGTACATGGTTTTATGAGTCTGTTTATATTACGTTCAGGAAGAGATGCAACTAATCTGTGGTGTGAAAAGTGAGACTAGTGGGAAGCTGGGGGTGGAGAATAACTGAAAAGGAGCATGAAGGAACTTTCTTGAGTACTGATGATGTCCTGTAGCTTTGTAGGAGAGTTACATAGGTACATGCACTTGTTGAAATTCAGTGAAAATACATATAAGATTTGTGTATTTTATTGTATGTAAATTTTGCTAGAACAAATATTGAATTCTAGTTAGTAATATGCATATTAAAATATTTAAGGGTAACTATACTGATATCAGCATGTTGCTTTAAAACATAAAAAATAAGTTGGATTGATGGATTGATCAGTAAATAGATGGGTAGCAAAATATTAATGGAAGAATCTAAGTGATGAGATTGTGAATAGTTACTGTAAAATTCTTTTAACTTCTCTGTACATTTGAAAATTTTCATCATAGAATACTGAGAAAGCAAAAAGCATTTAATACCCTCAAAAGCAGTTGCTTCCTTATTTACTTCACAGAGTGAAGCAATATAAGCAATTACCTTTGAAAGTTAAGTTACTTATTATGTTTCTGGCTGGATGTAAGTTTTCACAAAACTAATATGAAACACTGCTGGATTTATTTATGTTACCATGTTATTTTGTTTATGTATGTCATTGAGAAATTAACTTATCTAATCTCAACTCGTCATTTCAAATTCTGGTAAGTTTGGAAGATCTTAATGGGATAAATTGTCATTATTTTCAGTATCAGGAAAATTTCTTCCTACCTCTGTCCTAAGAATTTATTTGAGGTTCGATCACAATTTATAAGAACCAAGTACGGGACTTTCCTGGTGGTGCAGTGGTTAAGACTCCACGCTCCCAGTGCAGGGGGCCTGGATTCAATCCCTGGTCAGGGAACTAGATCCCACGTGCATGCCGCAACTAAGAGTTTGCATGCCACAACTAAGGAACCCATGTGCTGCAACTAAGGAGCTGGCAAGCTGCAACTAAGGAGCCTGCAAGCTGAAACTAAGGAGCCTGTGAGCCGCAACCAAGGAGCCCGCCTGCCGCAACTAAGACCCGGGGCAACCAAATAAATAAATATTACGAAAAAAAGAAGCAGGTATTCGCAAGACTATTTGTTGGAATTTCTATATAATCATGTGGATTAAAATAAAGTAGGAAAGTAAATTACAGCTTTTTCTCCCTGGTGATTTATTTAAATTCTGGTGAATGCAGTTGGTTTTGCACATATGTTAGCTGTACAGACTAGAAAGAAGGAATCTACAACCTGCTACAGATTTTGCCTGGCTTCAGTTTTCCTTGGGCTTATTGGAATAATTTAGAGGGCAGGAAGGAGAATAAAAGGTAATTATAAACACTTTATAAATTTTGGTTGATTTGATATTTACTCTCAGTATTACTCAGTTGCTACAAATTTATATTTAAACAGGATCTCAACATTCCATCCAAAATACATGCAACAAGTAACTAAAGATTTTAAGTTTACAGAGAAGAATCTGAGGGCAAAATGCCTAATACAGGGTCATAGCATAAATTAAGTAGCATAGAATAGGAGTTTAGAATTACAGATTTTTCTCACACATCAATTTTCCTTCTGGAATCATTTCTTTCCCTAATTTATTATGCTTCATAGTTGAATGTATTTGATTCAACTCATTGAATATGCACTCCTCAAGAAAGTATTGTTTTGTCTTGTTTGCCATAGTCAAGAATCAAGATAAACTTAATGCATGTGCCTCAATATTATGCGAGTAATTATCAGTCTCTGTCTGAAAAGCAGTTCAGAGAGTGATAAAAAAAAAATAAGGGCTCATTACAGACTTTAAAATAGTAGAATAACAATGACATTGTCTGCTTCTCTCAGAAATCGCCAGGAAAAAGAAGAAGGAGGATGAACAAGAAAGAAAAATACAAACTCCATCTTCAGTAAGAGTAGGATATATCTGTTAACACCAAATCAGAAAATTAAGGGCTACCAAATGCAACAAAAACCAAGTGGGTTTCAGAAAATGATGAGATAGAATGCTTTCATCTGAAGACCTCAGTGAAAGCCAGTAAGGTGTATGCTCCAAAAAAGGTGGTATTCTTTGTGGGGGCAAAAATAATTTTGGAACCTTTCACAGGCTACCAGCAGGGACTCCTCAATACCTAGTTTGGCACCAAGAAAGAAAAGAGGATAAGTTGAATGAGGAATTGGAAATACACCATATTTTTTAAAAATTTATTTATTTGTTTTTATTTTTGGCTGTGTGGGTCTTTGTTGCTGTGTGTGGGCTTTCTCTAGTTGCGACGAGCGGGGGCTACTCTTCGTTGCGGTGCGCGGGCCTCTCATTGTCGTGGCTTCTCGTTGCAGAGCACGGGCTCTAGGTGCACAGGCTTCAGTAGTTGTGGCTCACTGACTTAGTTGCTCCACGGCATGTGGGATCTTCCCGGACCAGGGCTTAAACCCGTGTGCCCTGCATTGGCAAGCGGATTCTCAACCTCTGCGCAGCCAGGGAAGTCCCAAGAGACTCTGTATTATTAGCAGCTTTGTTGGCTAGGGAGAAGTCAAGAATAAAATAACTCCCTCACACAACCTTGGGTCCTCAGGAACTTCATTTTGAGCTACATGAACCTCTTATGAAGAGCTGGTCCAGGAAAAACGTATTTCATTTATAGATTATTATCATAAAGGAACCAGCAGGGATTTTATATAAAGAGATTACAATTTTAGAAAGTTGAAGTAGGGACTTCCCTGGTAGTCCAGTGGTTGAGACCCTGCACTTCCACTGCAGGGGGCATAGGTTCGATCCCTGCTCAGGGAACTAAGATCGCGCATGCCGAGCAGCATGGCAAAATAAATAAACAAAAATTTTAAAAAGTTGACATAAACAAAAATAAAATAAATGGCAATTGAAAAATATTCCTGATGAAAGTTGCAATAAGATATATTGTCTTGAATGATAATTTTAAAAAATTAATCTTGCAAGTTCTTTGATAAAACTAGAACTCAAAGCAGAGATAGGTCAAGGAAGGGTTAGTGCAAAAGGTGAAGTTTAGCTAACAGAGCTTGAAAAATAAGGGGAAGAGAAAAATTAAATTGTCAATGAAATGAGGGGCATATTGGAAGCAGGAAAAAGAATAGACACTTCTGGAAAACACAGTAAGGTACATGGAGAGTAAAACTGAGAAAAAATGAACAAAATGAAACGGAACTTAACCACATGTCTAAAAGGAATAAAGAACCAGTGTTAGATGTGGCACATGGGTAAAGGAGAATAATTGTTGTCCTTGAAGAATAAAACTCAAGTAATACAATATAATATTTACAGGTATTTTTCAAAGAAACTGCTCAAAACAAATGCAGATTTGAATCTATAGATTGACAGGGCACATAATGAGTCAGGAAGAATTTACATAGAACAATTAACGTTAAGGCATAATCTAGTAATGTTATTGTACTGCAAAAACAAAGTTTTTTGATGACTCCAGAGTAAAAGAATAAACATGACAGGGAGAAAGATTCAAATTGGCTTCAGAATTCTCAGAAAAGTTCAGTGTCAGAAGACAGTAGAGCAGTGTAAAGTCCTCAAGGACAGAAAGTGTGACCTAAGAAGTTTATATCTACTCAAACTGTTGTTCAGGTGAAAAGACAATGTTTTTAAACATGCAAAAAGTCAGAAAATATAATTTCCCTATTGCCTTCTTGAGAAACTACTGGAGGACATACTTTAGATAACCAAGTGATGAAAATATAGCAAAAGACGTGATATGAGCATTGAATCCATAGGATTAATGGGGGGCTTACTATTCTAGGACAGAATTTATATATTATAAACTCTGACATGTAGATATTATATGACTCAGAAGCATTGGGAGGATAAGGGGGGGAGATAGTAGAAAGCTGTAAAACTACAGAGGATGTACTCTAGCAAAATCTAAAAAGCTAGTTGATAAGAAAAGATGAGGGATCTAGGAAATGGGAAACCAAACACAGAAGAGCTCCATAAGAAAGTCCCAGGGTGTCATTTGTACAGCAAGACTGTAGAGTCCAGGGTTTTCCAGGAGAAAAAATAGAAACTGATTTGCTTGAACATATGGAAAATATCATTGAATCGTGTGCTACAATGTTGTTGGAGCATTTGGAAAAAATTACTGATAGGTATGTTGAAAACAAATCAAATGGGAAAAAGTGAGGCAGTCATCAACTCTAGGAAAAAAAAGTTGTACAAGAAAGGAGTTGTGATCTTAGTATACGCTTCAGAAATTCACACTATTTGTATACCTGGAAAAAGAAAAAATATATATATATTTTTTTGCTGTATGCAGGCCTCTCACTGTTGTGGCCTCTCCCGTTGCGGAGCACAGGCTCCGGACGCACAGGCTCAGCGGCCATATCAATATTGTATTCAGAATGTATATGTAACAGCTTATGACCTGAAGTAATATCTAGAAATAGTGATGTGGATTAGTAGAATCATTAAACAGCATTCTATTTCTGGTTGTGTTTCAAAGAATAATTGTGTTTCATCTTAGTAAAGCCCCTGTTTTTTAAAAAATATATATATATAGTTGGATATATAATATTATGTTAGTTTCAGGTGTACTACAGAGATTTGACATTCGCATACATTATGAAATGATCACCACAGTAAGTCTAGCACCCATCTGTCCCCATACAGTTATTACAATACTATCGAAGAGTATTCCTTATGCTGTGTATTACATCTCCACGGCTTATTTATTTTATAACTGAAGGTTTTTACCTCTTTATCTCCTCCACCTATTTTGTTCCCCACCCCCACCCCTCCCCTCTGGCAACCACCTGGTTGTTCTCTGTATCTATGAGTCTGTTTTCATTTTTTTGTTTTTTGTTTTTTAGATTCCACATATAATTGAGATCATACAGTATTTGTCTTTCTCTGTTTGACTTATTTCCTGAGCATAATACCCTCTACATCCATTCATGTTGTCGCAATGGCAAAATTTCAATTTTTTATGGCTGAGTAATAATATTCCATTGTATATATACACCACATCTTCTTTATCCATTTGTCTATTGACAGACACTTAGGTTGCTTCCATATCTCGGCTATTGTAAAAAGCGCTACAGTGAATTTCAGGGTATATATATATGCTTTCAAATTCATACTTTTTAAAGGTATATACCCAGAAGTGAAATTGCTGGATCATATGGCAGTTCTATATTTAATTTTTTGAGGAACGATCATACTGTTTTCTATAGTGGTTGTACCATTTTACAATCCCACCAACAGTACACGAAGATTCCCTTTTCTCCACATCCTCACCAACACCTGTTATTCGTGGTCTTTTTTTTTTTTTTTTTTTTTTTTTTTGCGGTACGTGGGCCTCTCACTGTTGTGGCCTTTCCCGTTGCGGAGCACAGGCTCCGGACGCGCAGGCTCAGTGGCCATGGCTCACGGGCCCAGCCACTCCGCGGCATGTGGGATCTTCCCGGACCGGGGCACGAACCCATGTCCCCTGCATCGGCAGGCGGACCCTCAACCACTGTGCTACCAGGGAAGCCCTCATGGTTTTTTGATGATAGCCATTCTGACAGGTATGAAATGGTATCCCTTTGTGGTTTTGATTTATATTTCCTTGATGATTAGTGATGTTGAGCATCTTTCCACGTGTCTGTTGGCTATCAGTATGTCTTATTTGGAAAAATGTCTATTCAGGCCCTCTGCCCATTGTCTAGTCAGGTTGTTTGTTTTTGTTGGTGTTGAGTTGTATGAGTGCTTTGTATACAGTAGGTCCCCTACATATGAACCTTCAAGTTGCAAACTTTCAAAGATGTGAACGTGGTCTGCAGCAACTTAGTGACCCTCAGTGACAAGCTGGAGCTAGATCTGCAAGAGGATGACTTCATCAAACTCCTTGCTGTGCAACACGAGGAGCTTACTAATGAAGACCTGGTGGAATCGGAGGCCCAGAGAAAGGACACAGAAACAAGAGGAAGAAGTAGTAACTGAAGAACCGAAGAGACTCACGATGCAGGAAATGACAAGGGGATTTTCTTTATTTGACCAGGCACTGTTAGTTTTAGAGGCACAGGACCCGAGCGTAGAACGGTACATGAGGGTTGCAGCCGCCGTTCAGAATGCAGTCCAGTGCTACTGTGTCATCTGTGACGAGAAAAAAAGAGCTACTACCCAGACATCACTGGATCATTTTTTCAGGAGGGTAGATAGAATTGAATCCAGCAAGGAACCAGAACCTGTGCCATCAACGTCAGGTGTGAGTGAAACTGCAGCTTGCCCTCCATCTCCTATTGCTGACGATCCTTCAGCTCTACCATCTCCCACCTCCTCTCCCTCCTCCAGTAAGTCTTCTTGCCTGTTCACTTGGTGCCAGCCCCTGTATGCCAGCAGTTGTACTATACTACTGTACCTTTCAAGGTACTGCACTGTAATATTAAAAGTGTTTTCTTTATTTTTTGTGTTTTTTATGTATTATTTGTGTGAAAAGTATTATAAACCTATTACAGTACAGTACTATATAGCCGACTGTGTTAGTTGGGTACCTAGGCTAACTTTGTTGGACTTATGAACAAATTGGACTTATGACCGTGCTCTTGGAACAGAACTCATGCGTATGTAGGGGACTTACTGTATTTTAGTGGTGGCTTTACGATTTTCTCTATGTAGTATCAAGCCATCTGCAAATAGTGACAGTATTACTTCTTCCTTTCCAATTTGGATTTATTTTATTTCTTTTGCTTGTCTGACTTCTGTGGCTAGGACTTTCAATACTATGTTGAATAAAAGTGGGGACAATGGGTATTCTTGTCTTGTTCCTGATCTTAGAGGAAATGCTTTCAGGTTTTCATCGTTGACTGTTATGTTAGCTGTGGTTTGTAACTGTTGGCCTCTATTATGTTGAGCTATATTTTCTCTATACCTATTTTGATGAGGTTTTTTTTTTTATCACAAGTGGATGATGAATTTTGTCAGAAGCTTTTATGCATCTGTTGAGATGATCATATGATTTTTATTCTTCAGTTTGTTAATGTGGTGTATCACATTGATTGACTTGTGTATATTGAACCATCCTTGCATCCCTGGGATAAATCCTACTCGATCATGGTGTATGATCCTTTTAATGTGTTGTTGAATTCAGTTTGCTAATATTTTGTTGAGGATTTTTACTTCTATGTTTATCAGTGATATTGGCCTCTAATTTTCATTTTTTGTGGTGTCTGGTTTTAGTGTCACGGTAATGCTAACCTTATAGAATGAGTTTGGAAGCATTCCTTCCTCTCCAAATTTTTGGAATAGTTTGAGAAAGATAGGTGTTAACTCTTCTCTAAATGTTTGATAGAATTCACCTGTGAAGCTCTCTGGTCCTGGACATTTATTTGTCAGGATTTTTTTTTTAAACTGATTTAATTTTGTTACTAGTAATTGGTCTGTCCATATTTTCTATTTCTTTCTGATTCAGTCTTCAAGATTGTATGTTTCAGGCTTCCCTGGTGGCGCAGTGGTTGAGAGTCCGCCTGCCGATGCAGGGGACGCGGGTTCGTGCCCCGGTCCGGGAGGATCCCACGTGCCGCGGAGCGGCTGGGCCCGTGAGCCGTGGCCGCTGAGGCTGCGCGTCCGGAGCCTGTGCTCCGCAATGGGAGAGGCCACAACAGTGAGAGACCCACGTACTGCAAAAAAAAAAAAAAAAAAAGACTGTGTTTCTAGGAATTCACCTATTTCTTCTAGGATGGCAAATTTATTGGCATGTCATTGTTCATAGTAATCTCTTATGATCCTCTGTATTTCTCTGGTGTCAGTTGTAACTTCTCCTTTTTAATTTCTGATTTTTTTAATTTGAGCCTCTTCTTTTTTCTTGATGAGTCTGGCTTAAGGTTTGTCAATTTCGTTTATATTTTTAAAGAACCAGCTCTTAGTTTCATCAATGTTTTCTATTTCTTAGTCTCTATTTCATTTCTGCTCTGATCTTTATTATTTCTTTCCTTCTAGTAACTTTGAGTTTCCCTTGTTCTTCTTGTCGTTTCTTTAGATGTAAGTTTAGATTGATTTTTTGAGATTTTTCATGTTTCTTGAGGTAGGCTTGTGTCACTAGACTTCCCTTTTAGAACTGCTTTTGCTGCATCCCATAGATTTTGGATCACTGTGTATCCAATGTATTACTGTCACTTTCTCCCTATTTGTTTGTTAATATTTGCTTTATGTATTTAGATGCTTCTATGTTGGGTGCATATATATTTACAATTGCTATATCTTCTTGTTGGATTCATCACTCTATCATTATGTGATGTCATTCTTTGTCTTTGTTATAGCTTTGTTTTAAAGGCTACTTTTTTAATATAAGTATTGCTACTCCAGCTTTCTTTTTGTTTCCATTTGCATGGATTAACTTTTTCCATCCCCTCACTTTCATTGTGTGTATGTTTTTATTTTAAAGAAATTATTATTGATGTTCGAAATTATTTAACTTCAAGGATATTAGAACATGAATGAAAAAAACCCACATGATTTTAAGAGTCTCCTATAATTTTTCTAATAGTTTACTATGTCTATTTTATTTTACATTTAGATCCTAATTCATTAGGATTTTATGTTTGTGTGAGATATGCAATACAAAGGGATTTCCCCCATTCAAGTGGAAAACCAATTGTCAACCATTCATTGAGTAGTTCTGGCTTTCCCAGCTGATGTGAAATGCCTTCTTTCTCACTGGCTGAACCCCCTTTCCTGAGATGCCTCGTGAGTGTGCCTTGAAGTGAGTGAGGTAAGCTCACCAACCTGGGCTCCTCTTCTACAAGGCACAGCTACTGTCATAGCCTCTGCAGAGACAGCAGGGAGCATGCAACACGTAGAAGTGCTCAGAGGCCATCAGCAAGAACCCCGCCCCATAATAATCAGGCAGTGTGGGAGCCTCAAGGCTGTGGTACTGACCACAGGGTGGGGGCTAAGGGGACGGCCGCCTGCTCAGGTAGGGGAAGTTTGCTCTCTTCAGCTGGTCCCGCTTCTCCTGCAGCTGACCCGCCTGGCTGTCCAAGCAGCTGACCCTGTGTTGCAGGGTCTTTAGCTTGCTGTTCTTCTCCTCCTGCTCCCATAGGAAGCACACTTTGTTCTTGTTCTGCCAGGATGAGAAGCAGCAGGACTGCAACAAACTGACGAGTTTGTAGGCCCCCAATGCTGACAGGATGCTCTCCTTGATGAACATGGGGCTGGTGTCCCTGTGCTCACTTAGCACAGCTTCTGTGCCTGGCTTCAGGGTAACATCTGTTGGAGGGGTGGAGGGGCTCTGGGAGGGCTTCTGAGGCATTGCTGTGAGGGACAAACTTGTGGGGCTCTGTGCCAAGCCCTTGTTGGGCCCCAGGCTGGTTTTGCTGCAGTCAGGCTCCATGTCTCTCTTCAGCCTCTGTTGGTCAACAGGCTCTCAGGGGACAGACAGCCTCTTTCCAGCATGCTTGGAGGAGAAACTGTAAGAATGAAGTGAGCCAGTAAATTTGCAAGCCCCAGATACTGGGGGGATAAAGTCATCCATGGAAATGCCACTCTTATCTACCAGGCCCCCATCAGGGGAGGTGGTGTTCTGATTGCCAGCATCTACAGCAGACATGTTTGCTTCTCCCTGGCTGTCTAATGCTGCGCTAGCCAGATCGGCTTCTGGAATACTTCCAGAGGCTGCTGCACCAGTTTCTGACTGGTGGCTTCTGGGCTGGCCCTGGGTGCAGTTTTACCCTACAGTGCAGCTCACTTCAACTTGCAGGACTCCAGCTTGACCACTGGGTTTTCACTTGAGGATGTTGATGACTCTGCAGCTCCTTGCCTGTCTGCTTCACTCACATGTCCCCTCAAGCCCCCTGAGGCCTTTCTGGTATCCGTTCTCCTGGTGCATCCACGGCCTCCAGCTCCCTTCTTCTCAGTCAGGTGGAAGATGGAAGCCATGGCCACGATCTTGAGCAGTTAGTGCTCATCCTCCAGCCCCGTGGAGAAGCTTTCTTTGGTGAAGTGTTCACTACTGTGGAAAGACTACTTAGTGGGGGTCCAGTTATCCTTCTGAACAGCCTTTAATAACTGGATCAGACATTTTGAGTCCCTTAGGGGGAAACCTGTGGCAGGAGACAGCGTGCTTCTCCCCCTTGCCCTGTCAGTTGGAGTAATTTACAGCTGCACAAAAGATCACCATCTCGGGCCGTGGGCTGCCCTGCCACTGCCAGGCTCCAGCCCTTGCCTCGTTGAGCCCAGACCAGGGCAGGACCGCCCTGAGGGGAGGGTGCAAGGCAACATGGCTGCAGGACATGGGAGCCAGGCACACAGCTCCCACTGTATGGCAAGATGGCAAGATGGCGGCACCCAGCTGCCTGCAACCTGGGCCACCGGCCCTAGGCCTGTCTTTGTGTGTCTTTAGACCAGAAACGAGTGCTTGTAGGCAGTGTATATATGGGTCTTGTTATCCATTCAGTCACTCTATGTCTTTTGATTGGCGCATTTAGTCTATTTACACTTAAAATAATTACTGATAGGTATGTACTTATTGCCATTTTGTTTTCTGTTTTTTTTAGTTCTTCTCTGTTCCTTTCTTATTTTGCTCTATTCCCCTGTGATTTTTTTTTTTTTTTTTTTTTTTTTTTTTTTTGCGGTACGCGGGCCTCTCACTGTTGTGGCCTCTCCCGTTGCGGAGCACAGGCTCCGCGGCCATGGCTCACGGGTCTAGCCGCTCCACGGCATGTGGGATCCTCCCGGACCGGGGCACGAACCCGTGTCCCCTGCATCGGCAGGCAGACCCTCAACCACTGCGCCACCAGGGAAGCCCCTCCCCTGTGATTTGATGACTATCTTTAGTGATTTGTTTGGATTCCTTTCTATTTTTTCTATATGTATCTATTGTAGGTTTTTGGTTTGTGGTTACCATGAGGTTCATATATAACAGTATATATATATATATATGTATGTATGAATGATTATTTTAAGTTGATTATCTCCTAAGTTCAAAGGCATTCTAATTGCCCTACATTTTTACTCCCCTCACCACATTTAATGTTTTTTTGTTTTAATTAATTAATTATTATTTGTTTTTGGCTGTGTTGGGTCCTTGTTGCTGCACGTGGGCTTTCTGTAGTTGCGGCGAATGGGGGCTACTCTTTGTTGCAGTGTGGGGCTTCTCATTGTGGTGGCTTCTCGTTGCGGAGCAAGGGCTCTAGGCACGCGGGCTTCAGTAGTTGTGGCATGCGAGTTCAGTAGTTGCGGCTCGCGGGCTCTAGAGCGCAGACTCAGCAGTTGTGGCGCATGGGTTTGGTTGCTCCGCGGCATGTGGGATCTTCCGAGACCAGGGCTTGAACCCGTGTCCCCTGCATTGGCAGGCAGATTCTTAACCACTGCGCCACCAGGGAAGTCCCCACATTTAATGTTTTTGATGTTATATTTCACATATTGTTGTTTTGTATATCCCTTAATTACTTGTAGCTATAGATGGTTTTACTACCTTTTTTTTTTTTTTTGGTACGCGGGCCTCTCACTGCTTTGGCTTCTTCCATTGCGGAGCACAGGCTCTGGATGCGCAGGCTCAGCGGCCATGGCTCATGGGCCCAGCCGCTCCGCGGCATGTGGAATCTTCCCGGACCGGGGCACGAACCCGTGTCCCCTGCGTCGGCAGGCGGACTCTCAACCACCGCACCACCAGGGAAGCCCGGTTTTACTACTTTTGTCCTTTAACCTTCCTACGAGCTACATAAGTGATTGATCTATTACCTTTACTGTATGTTTGCCTTTACTAGTGAGATTTTTCTTTTCATAATTTTGATATTTCTAGTTGTGGCCTTTTCTTTCCTGTTTAGAGAAGTCCCTTGAACATTTAAAGCTGGTTTAATGGTGCTAAATTTTTTAGCTTTTGTTTGTAAAACTTTTTGTCTCTGCTTCACATCTGAATGATAACCTCGTCGGGTAGAGTATCCTTGGTAAGTTTTTTCCTCTTATCCCTGTGAATGTATCGTGCCACTCCCTTCTGGCCTGCAGTGTCTGCTAAAAAGTCAGCTGATAGTCTTATGGGAGTTCCCTGATACCTCACTGGTTGCTTTTCTCTTGCTGCTTTTAAGATTTTCTCTTTAATTTTTGCCATTTTCATTATAATGTGTCTTGGTATAAATCTCTCTGGGTTCATCTTGTTTGGGCTTCTCTGTGCTTCCTGGACCTGGATGTCTGTTTCCTTTCCCAGGTCAGGGAAGTTTTCAGTTATTATTTTTCAGATAGTTTCTCTGCCCCTTTCCCTCTCTCCTCTCCTTCTGGGACCTCTGTAATGTGAGTGTTATTATGCTTGATGTTGTCTCAGAGGTTTCTTAAACTATCCTGCTTTCTTTACAATTCTCTTCTCTATTGAGTTTGGGTGATTTCTACTACTCTCTTTTCCAGATTGCTGATCCATGCCTCTGTATAATCCGATCTACCACTGATTACTTCTAGTGTATTTTAAAATTTGTTATTGTATTCTTTAGCTCTGTTTGGTTCTTCTTTATGTTTTGTCTTTGTTGAAATTCTCGCTGTGTTCCTCCATTCTTCTTCCACATTTGGTGAGCATCCTTATGATCATTACCTTGAACTTTTTATTGGGCAGATTGCTTATCTCCACATTTAGTTCTTTTTCTGAAGTTTTTGTCTTGTTCCATTGTTTGGAACATATTCCTCTGTCTCCTCATTTTGCCTAATTATCTGTTTATTTCTATGTGTTAGGTCAGTTGATTATGTTTCCTGATCTTGAAGAAGTGGCCTTTTTTAGGAGACATCCTGTGGGGCCCCACAGCACACTCCCCTCTGGTCACCAGAGTTATATGCTCTAGGTGTGCTCCCTGTGTGGACTGCATGGTCCCTTATGTTGTGATGAGCTGACTGCTGTAGGTGCACTGGTAGGCAAGGCTGGCCCCTAGTCTGGTTGGCCGTGAGGCTGTGTCTTGTGCAGTGGCTGTGTGCCCACTGGAGGGCAGGTTGACTCTGCAACCCAGGAGGTACATGGGGCTGCTGCTGGCCTCCTGGTTGTTGGGCTGGGGCCCCCCATGGCCGTCTGCACAGCCTAGGGGGTTTGGAAGCCCCTGCTTTCTTAAAACTGGTCAATGGTTTAAAAATATTGGTTGAATTAAAGTTCCTACTAAAAAGCCATACATATTTTAAATTTTTGAATACATTATCTCTTAGTGAAAGGGACTAGAGATAGCATAAACCAGTTACTTGAGTTGACAACAAAAGTGTAAATATGACCATAGTTCCTGTTTGCCAATGGTTATCACCTGTTTACTAATACTAGCCCAAGTTTCATAGCCTACATGTAAGAACTCAACATCATGTTATGTGACATACTCTTATGTAAACGTATTGATTTTCTCCTCTTAAGGAACATTCATTCTAAGAAGTTAGGGAATGGCTTAAATATATATCGATATAAATCAGAAAGACAGAAGTTTATTTATTCAGCAAATACTTATTGATCACTGTGTGCCAGGCACTGATCTGAGCATCAGACATCAGTGACCAAAAGTAGACAAAAATATCTGCAGTCTAGTGGGAGAAAGAATGCAGTCATACAGTAAATGATGAACATAATAAATAAGAAATGCATATTGTATACAAGAAATTGATGAAGGCTATGCAAAAAGAAAAAGAAAAGACTTACAACATGATAAGAGGAATTCCAAGGGCAGGAAGAAGAGAAAGAACCATCAAATGAGATTGAGAAGACAGAGTCCTGTGAGTGACACAGGAGAGTGTGATGTTCTGGAAACCTAGAGAAGGGAGTTTATCAAAGTAGAGGGAATAATCCGCAGTCAGATGCTTCTAAGTGAGTCAGATCTGAGAACAGGGTGTAGGAGTTAGCAACAGGAAGGTACATTGATGATGTTGACAAGTTTCAGTTAACTTGTGCAGTTTAATTCCTTTTGGTCATGGAAGAATAATGACGAAGAAGAGTTACTGCTAAGCTCTCTTCTTCTTGTGGTCTTATGACACTAGTGGTAGTTTGATCTTTGGTAAATGTGTAACATCTAGGTTGCCATTCACAGAAAACTCAAGATCCTGTTGGCTATGCTTCCGTATCAACCTGGTCAGAGTGAACAAATGACTGTTAAGATTACACTGATAGCAACAGTAGGGAATGAAATTTCTGTTGTAAGAACCCCAAACCCAGCACCTCAGGAGCCAGTCATTTGGTAGTTGGCATTATATATATTCAAGGCTAACGAAGAGAATCTGTGATGTGTGGGCATTATAATCAGCTGACTCCAGGTGGCGTTCCTGGAGGCTGCTATAGAAAGAAAATAGCTTAACGAGGAAGGAATTCAACCCTGAGTTTAACTCCATTTGGTCCACTAAGAAAAAGAATACCAAGTCTGGTGGAGAATTTGCCTTCTTTATTTTAATTTAATGTGTATTCTAGATTTAGAATACATATGATTAACTTGGGGGAGGGGAGTGATCAGAAACTTAACATTTACATGTTGTCACCGTAGCAAGGGCATATTGAGTAGACAGCATCATCGTGGTATGTGGGCTGAGGTGAGGCTGCTCCAGATGAGTTTCTCTCAGAGTTAATTGACGGAAACTACCCACCTTCAAGAATTTTTATTACCTTAGGAACGCTATGCCAAGACTGCTGAAACACAGCTGTGGGTGCTGTGCTGACGCCCACATTGCCACTGTCAGGAAGGATGTACTTTTAAACCTCTAATTTCTCTAATAATGTCTTTAGCGATTTGCGTAGGTTTGGCATTGTGAGGAAAATGCTTCCTGGCTTGGTTTATAACAAGAATTCAGTTTGCAGTCTTAAAATGTGTATTGTCTTAATATGCATGTGGAAGATACTAACAAGTTAGAAAAAAGATCTGACTAAAATACTATCCTGTCCATCTAACAAAACTTACCCACCCATGATATTTGAAAATAAATGAAAATTAAATGTTTTATGCTAGAATAATCTATTTATCTATTGGTTCCTGTTTTATACCAAGATGGCAATATATAGTGCTGAAAGAGAGCCAGCTTTCATATTCAATTCCAATCTGACTCCTTTCCTTTTCTCTAATGGAAAAATTGGATTGGACTCATGTCAACCTATAGAGTGGAGGAAGAATAAGCTTTTGTAAATAAATATTTTTAAAGAGGTAAGAAATAGCACTCTTTTTAAAAATTTATTTATTTATTTTCGGTACGCGGGCCTCTCACTGTTGTGGCTTCTCCCACCACGGAGCACAGGCTCCGGACGCGCAGGCTCAGCGGCCATGGCTCACGGGCCCAGCCGCTCCGCGGCATGTGGGATCTTCCCGGACCGGGGCAGGAACCCGCGTCCCCTGCATCGGCAGGCGGACTCTCAGCCACTGCGCCACCAGGGAACCTCGAAATAGTACTCTTTTGCTTGAAATATAAAGCTTCATAACCAGTTGGTAACTATATTATTTTATAGATGTTTATGGCATGTTTCTTTTAATGTATAAAATCTGAGGGATTCTTTCCTAACTGGTAGATTCACTGCAAGGATTGATTATATTTATCAAAATAAATATACATTCAGCTTTTAAGTAGACACTAGTACATAAAGCAGAATATCCCTATATTGCTTACAAAAGGAATATATAGAATTTATTTCCATTCTGCTGGTGTATATAAAAACATTTGTTTGGATCTGAAGTGTGTTAATTTTTACCTTTACATTGCCTTTGTCCCATCTTACAAATTCAAAACCTTATTGGAATAGAATCATAGAATTAGAATTTTAAACCTGGAAGAGACTTTAGAGTTATTTTATTTCAATTTCTTAATTTTTCTATTGAGGAACTAAAATCCAGAGAATTTAAGAGTCTTTTTTCAGGTTACCCAGCTAGAATTAGAACCCAGCTTTCTAACTCCTTATATTTATGCTATAACCTGTCTCCAACAAGTTAGTTGAATAGCAATTAAATAAGTTGGCAGAAACTTTAGGTCTCGCTTGTGTTTATGTCCAGGCTTCAAAGTGATCCCTAATTATTCTTCATCACTTAAAAAAATTCTTGCAAGCACATTAGGTGAAAGTAATGCTAGGGATTCTCCTATGACTTGGTGCTGTTATGAAATCTAAAGAAATCAATGCTCATCTAGAGCAAAAAACATGAACATACTCAGTACTCAGTACTTTCTTTGTGCTCCACTAATTATGATAATGATTTGAGTAGTTCCATAATGATTGTCTTAGTCTATTTGGGCTGCTTTAACAAATTACCATAGACTGGAAGGCTTATAAACAACAGAAATTTATTTCTTACATTTCTGGAGGCTGGGAAGTCCAAGATCAAAGCCTGGGCAGATTTGGTATCTAGTGAGAGCATGCTTTCTGGCTTATAGATAATTGTCTTATCCTTGTGTCCTTACCTGGTGGAAGGGACAAGGGAGCTCTCATGGGTCTCTTTTTCATAAGGGCACTAATCTCATTCATGAGGGCTCCACCCTCATCACCTAATTACCTCCCAAAGGTTCCACCTCCAAATACCATTACATTGGGGATTAAAATTTTAACATATGAATCTGGGTGGTGGTGGGGACAAACTTTCAGTCTGTAACAATGATTTAACATCCACCTCATCCTTAAATATTGCTCCCAGATATACTCTATGGCTTTTTAAAGGACTAATTTGGGAAAATACTGATTAAAATAAAATAGTATAAACACTGATAAGTACTGAACTGTTCAAGGTCACTAGGACACAACTGTATTTTTATAATTCAAAATCTTCCACCAGGCATGTTTTGGGTTGTGGTTATTTCTGAAATAGAATTGAGGAGTCGAGACTGACCTACTCAGATAAATAGTCTGAGGATAAAGATGACACTAGCCAATTTGAGCAGCAGGGAAGAAGAGTCAGAACATTTATGAATCTGAGTTTTATTTTGTGTGTCTGAAGAACTACTGTTAGCTTAAAGCAAGGCCCTGTGCTTTGTTTACAGAGTTCAGTGTATGAAGTTTAATAGAGCTGGATTTCTGCTTCACAATACATAACATTGAAAAAGTCAGTATCCACAGAAATCCAAATATGCATTCATGTATTCATTGACAAATAGCTTTAATGAAGTGGAATTTTTTTTCTTTTTTTTTTTTTGTGCTTGTGGGATCCTAATTCCCTGACCAGGGATTGAACCCAGGCCCTCACCTGGGCCCTCGGAAATGAGAGCAAGGAGTCCCAACCACGGGACCACCAGGGAATTCCCGTGAAGTGGAATTTTTTTATGTATGTCACTAAACTTAAAAATTAAAATTAACCAGGGAATTCCCTGGTGGCGCAGTAGTTAAGAACCGCCTGCCAATGCAGGGGACATGGGTTCGATGCCACGGAGCAACTAAGCCCATGTGCCACAACTACTGAGCCTGCGCGCCTAGAGCCCGTGCTCCACAACAAGAGAAGCCACCGCAATGAGAAGCCCATGCACTTCAATGAAGAGTAGCCCCCGCTCACTGCAACTAGAGAAAGCCCGCGTGCAGGAATGAAGACCCAACACAGCCAAAAATTAATTAATTTAAAATAAATAAATAAAATTTAAAACTAACCAGACCCCTAATGATATCTCAACATTGTTCAAAAGGTGTTTATGCATATAGTTCGTATATGACTTAGACATAAACTAAAGATTTTATTTTTATCTATGACTATATAAAGTCTGTACTTGTATTCCCAAAACAAACAAGAAACTAACAAATCGGTATGTATGAAAACGTATTTCCGTTTGTTTGCAGGATGTGAATTGCTTGAAGATAGGAATGGTAATAAGCACTTAGAAATATCTGTTAATATAAGTAAATAGCAAAAGAGTGTTCTTGGACTATATTTGAAGGGCCTTAACAAGATTAATTTGATTTTAAAAGAGCCAGTCCCCCAAAATGACACATACTGCAAAAGTTAAAAAATTTCTAATCATACTCTTCTTCTGCAATGTTCTCAACATAGTAACATTTGTAATCCCAGTTCCCCAGTTGCCTTGATTACTGGCCCTCCTCTGATATTTGCTATGTAATACATTTGCCAAGCTTTAAAACTCTAAAACCTGCTGTATAGGGATCTTTCAAGTATTGTATGAGAAATGATGAAAGAAAGCAGTTTGCTCTGTTATTATCATGTTAGTTTCTCTCGGTAGTTCTCTTAGAAATGACAAGCTTTAATGATAAGCTTTCATTTGAGTTGATCAAATATTCTCTGATGTGACTATGTTTTAAAATATATTTGCAATTCTGATTTTTCAGAAATAATCACTTTCAATCAGAGTCAAAACCATAGGAACTTATTCATGCTAAGTGTTGTAGCTTTTTGACATGTAGGAATAGCTGATGTGGGTGAGGTGTCTAGCTTGATGTTTTATCTCGAGCTATTCGTCAGCTAATCCTCCTCCCTACTTCACTGAAAATATTTTCATTCTGTCTGACAAAAAGTAAAAAATTACATTAACTGCGACTAAAAATGTATTGCAGATGACACATTAATGAGACTAATGGTTCTTTCCTTATTCTCTGAAGTTTTCACATTCCTACCTTTGGTGAACGAGATCCAGATAGTTTAATAATTATACAAAAGATATCCTTTCTGGGGGCAACTCTTGGGAACAAGGTTGCAATGAAGGTTTTCAGGTTTTTTTAAACATTAATTTTAAAACAGCAAAGGGACCAAGTAAATGTTATAACTATATACTAAAAGTCCACTTGGGCAAAATATCTGGATGTGTCCAGTTAATCAAAATAAAGCGTGATGAAAGGTAAAGACAGGCAATGCTGACAAAGAGTTTAGGTCTATGAAGGAAGATTTTGACTCATCAAGAAAAATTCGGTTAACTTAGCATGAAAGGAGAAATGGTAATATTGTTTATAAAGCATTTGGATTTCAAAGGATGCCATCAATTTATTTCATAATTGTTAAAGGGTAGTAACTTTAAAAATTTTCTTCATCATAATCAGGATTCAGTATATACTTAATATATATCTGGAATACTTAGCTTTACCTCATGCACCTTATTCTATTTCCTTTTTTTAAAAAAAATGCTGCTCACAGTTCATAAATTGATTTACCCACTAATGGATCATAATCTACAATTTGAAGAATACTGAAGAATGATAAACAGAATTTTCTAAGTTTTTTATTTTCCCTTGGGGACTTAGAACATAAACATTTTAATTTTATCTCTTTCTAAACCACTCACTTTCTTGGTCCCACCTAAACCTTGTTATCACAAAAATTGCACCAGCTCCAAAATCATACACACAGGTATCCTGTTCTCAGACTACAACACTCCATCCTTTTAGGTTATATGCCCAAGCACTACCACTACCACTAAAATTCTTTTTTTTTTTTTTTTAATATTTCTATAGTGTTATTTATTTTATTTTTTGGCTGCGTTGGGTCTTTGTTGCTGCGCGCGGGCTTTCTCTGGTTGCGACGAGTGGGGCCTGCTCTTCGTTGCGGTGCGCAGGCTTCTCATTGCGGTGGCTTCTCTTGTTGTGGAGCACGGGACCTGGAGCGTGCGGGCTTCAGTAGTTGGGGCTCACAGTCTCTAGAGCGCAGGCTCAGTAGTTGTGGCACACGGGCTTAGCTGCTCCGCGGCATGTGGGATCTTCCCTGACCAGGGCTTGGACTTGTGTCCCCAGCATTGGCAGGCAGATTCCCAACCACTGCGTCACCAAGGAAGTCCGGCATAAAAGTTTTTAATTTTGATGTAGTTCAGTTTAACTCTTTTTTACTTTTGCTGCTTGTATTTTTGGTGTCATATTTAGGAAAGCCATTGCCTAATCCAAGGTCTTGAGGTTTTACTGCTGTGTTTTAAGATTTTTATAGTTTTAGCTCTTATAATTAGGTCTGTGATCCATTTTGAGTAAATTTTTGTATATGGTGTAAGGAAAGACACTAACTTGATTATTTTGTGTGTGGATATCCAGTTGTCCCAGCACCATTTGTAGAAAGTACTATTTTTTTCCCCATTGAATTGTCTTGGCACCCAGTCAGTGATGATTTATTTACATGTTATTAAATTCAGTATCTAATTTTTCCCTTATCTTGTTTGACTTCTCAGTAGTATTGACACAGTTGACCATTCTGTTCTTCAAATATTCTACTCTCTTGGTTCACCTTTTACTTATCTTGCTGTCTTTTCAGTATTTATAGGTTCCTTATCCTCCACCAAGCTTCTCAGTATTGGGTTTTCAGTTATTATGGCTGTGTAACAAATTAGCACAGAACTTAGTGGCATAAAACAATCATTTATGATGCTCATAGTTTCTTTGGGCCAGGAATTAAGACTGGGCAAAGTAGGGTCAGCTTATCTCTGTTCCAGGATGTCTGGGGCCTCAGGGTGGGACTGGTATCATCTGAAGGCCTTTGCCATTACATGTCAGGCAGTTGATAATAGCCATTGACTGGGAGCCTCAGCTGACACCCACATGAACCTGTCCATGTCCCAGAGGAAGGGGAGGAAAAGGAGAAAAGGGAGGAAGAGAGAGGAAGAGAGAAGAGAAAGCCAAGGGGAAGTCTTGTAGTCTTTTATGACCAAATCCCAGAAGTCACAGCATCACTCTTGCCACTTTTTTTTTTTTTTTTGTCAAAGTCTCATTCACATTCAAAGAAGGGAAAACAGATTCTGCCTCTTCACTTGGAACGGTAAAGTTCTTAAAGAGCATGTAGGACCAGAAATATTGCTGTGACCTTTTTTAGAAAAACAATCTGCCACCGTCTGTTCTGGCCGCACAATTCACATCCTTCCCACATGCAAAAAAATCACTCACCCTCCCCACAAAGTCTCCCAAAGTTTCATCCCTTAATGGCATCAGGCTCAGGCTTGAGGTTCAGGATCTCAGTGAGGTCAGGTCCAGGTGAGATTCCTTGGGTGAAATTTCTTGATGACAGCTCCTTGAATATAGTTCCATTTGATTTGAAAACTTGGGGACTAAAGAGGCATATTATCTACCCCCTTCCCCACTACTACCCAACATACAATGCGTATGTTGGGAACGTACTTACTATTCCAAAAGGGGGAAAACAGGAGGCACATAGAAGTCACTGGTCCATAGTAGTTCTCTTTTTATGTTTTCTCTATGTGATCTATTTCCATAGTTAAAAAAAAAAATTTTTTCTTTTTTTTGGCCACGGTTCGCGGCTTGTGGGATCTTAGTTCCCCCGCCAGGGCTGGAACCCATGCCCCCTGCAGGGGAATTGCGGAGTCCTAACCACTGGACTGCCAGGGAATTCCCCTCTATTTCCATAGTTTTAAATACCATCCATACATTCATGACTTCCAAATTTCCTAACATCTCTGAGCTCCACACTAAAATATATAATTAGCCATCTGACACCTTCACAAGGATATCTCACAGATTTTTCCAACTTAACATGGCTAAAATGAATTCTTATTTTCTACTTTACCCTTTTCCTCCACAAATCTGTCTTTTCCTGGTTTCTCCATCTAGGTGAATGATGCCACCATTCACCGAGTTGCTCAGACCAAAACCTTAGGACTCAGGCTCATTCCTTTCTGTCTCTCACCTCTACATACGGTAATCAGCAAGTTCTATATTTTCTTTCTCCAAAATCACTTTTTAAAAAAATCTCACCTGGATTACAACAGTCTCCTTATTGGTCAGCCTCCTTCATTCTTGCTGCCGTCCAATTTTCTTTGACACAGCAAAGTAATATTTTAATTAACATGTCTGGTTATGACACTGTCTAGCTCACAGTCTTTAGTTATTACTTCCCCCTGCATTTTGAGTAAAAGATCCATATAACTGGCCTGTTCCTGTTCCTCTGACCTTATTCCTCACTACTTTCTGCCTTACCCACTATACTTTATCTTCTTTGGGCTTCTTCCAGTTCCTCAAACATACCAGGCTTTCAGAAAGGGCCTGTACACATGCTGTTTTCTCTGTCTGGAATATTCTCCCCCAGCTTCCCACTTCCACATAACTGTGTCTTTCTCATCCTTTGAGGTATGGCATTCCTGACTATTCTAAGTAGGTACTTCCCTTTAATACTTTCAATCCGATTTGTTTCCTTTATAAAACGTATCGCAATTTTAAGTTATATCCTATCTGTTTACTTATCATCTGGTCTCCCTAAGCCTCCCCAGGTCAGGGGCCGTATCTGTGTTATTCACCAGCGTATACCCAGTGCCTAGGCGACTGCCTACCATATTATATGCTCTCAACAAATATGTAGTGAATATTGTTTAAAGGTATAATTTTGTTTTGAGACAATGTTAATAATAAGTAATTAGTAATAATTTAAAATGTGATGGTTCCTAATTCTTAACTGAAATAGCCTTTTATTTTTCTCTTTTAGTAACTGCCCTTCCTTTTTGGCTGCTGCTTTAGCCAGAGCCACATCAGATGAAGTCCTTCAGAGTGATCTTTCTGCACATTATATTCCAAAGGAAACCGATGGCACGGAAGGGACTGTGGGTAAGTACTTTTCTGCATTATTTGTTTTAAAATATTAAAATCTTCTCCTGTGTAGTGATTCACAGAAAATGTCTACAAAATACTATATCTAATTATGTTTACCCACTGGTTGATTTTATAGTAGTAGCAAGACAAAAAAAAGCAAAAAAATTTTTTTCAAACTAATCAATAAAAGTAGGGAAAAGAGGGAAAAATACAGGCATATTTTGAAACCACATGAAGGTAACTGGAGTGAGAGATTATCGTAACAGTATGTTATCATAAATAATACCTAGATAAATGGAGAGATGACAGTTATGTAATGTGATTTAATTGCTTGGATCATTGTACATCTTTTTTCCAGGTAAATTATGAGGCTTTAATTATTAATGAAGGCATGTTTATTAATGTGTTAGGCTTATACATATTTGACAGACTAAAAAAATACCAATTGTTGTAAAAATTAGGGAATGGCTACTCAAAACTGTTGGGAATTTTAATATTTCATTCTATTTGTTCTATTTTAAGCATTTGCCTTTAAACATGGTGCAGAAGGAACAAAGCATATATTAATGAATCAGGACAGCTGGATTCCAGAGAATGTGAGGCAGATATAAAAATAAACACTCCTATTCTTCCTTTATCTCTCTAGATAATTTTTGATAGAAAATTGGCAAAGAAGGAATTCCTCTGCTTGTTTTTACTGAGAGTAATTGATTCACTTGGAACCAAATTGTTCCAGAGTCAAGCTGGATGGAATTCCTGCTACAAAGCACTGGTCTTTCCTCTTGTACTGATGCATGAAGTAAAAGCCCTAGAGCGAAAAGCTGAGGGAGATTAAATTCTGCTTCACTGCAGCCAGGGTGATGGCTGACGCAGCTCCAGCTCAGGACAGTGACATTAACCACTGATGAGTAACTTACAGCTGGGAGGGGGTGGACTGCTACTTCGGACAATTTTCTCTTTTTCGCACCCTTTTTAATTTAATTTAATTTTTCCATTTCAAGCAGCAATTATTTATATACTGATGTTCTTACACCACTTCCTGCAGGAGAATACTTAACGTAGCAAGATGGAAGTGTTGCCCTACGTGCCTACTTTGGAAGAATTTTCTGAACCCCCATAAGATAGCAAAAGTGTAATTAAGGATTTTTGTTTTGGTGGATATCATTGGTCATTCAGATTTCATATTTTTCCAAGAGACTACCCAGTAATGTCTCTATGCCACTGCTGTGATTCAGAATGATCTATTATAGTTCCAGACTGTTTGCACGTCCTTCCTCTATTTAACCCAAATCACTCAGTGTGAACTGCACTGAGGAGAATCTCTACAGGGCGTATTGTGTTTAGCCATACATCCGAGTGGGAAATGAGCATACTGAATAAGCCCTGCTGTCATTGTCTTAAAGGCGCTGAAGTCCCCACTGAAATGCCCTTTGACTTTTCTCTTAGGTGTTTCCAAAAACAGACTTAAAGAAGAAAAATCCTTACCTTAAAGTTCTTTTCAATGTTTATGTCATCCCTAACAATGTTTGTTAAACAACCTTGCATTTCTGTTGGCAGACATAACTCCTGCCCAGAAAACCTAAAATCAATTTAAAATATCCCAATGTAAAAATTAAAAGCAAGAAGGTGAAAATGATCACTAATGCAGAGGATATTAAAAGAAATTATGAAAACTTTGTGAAAATAAATTTGAAAACCTGGGTATTTTCTAGAAATATACAAGTTAACAAAACTTTACCTAAGAAGAAAGAAATTGAGAAGATTGTCAAAAAGGACAAAAGGAGTAGGTGATTCTACAGGTGAAGATTTTCAAACAAGACAGATAATTCCATTGCTTTTTAAAATGAATTACCCAGTTGCGTAGGGAAAGAAGGAGAATTTGCACAGCATAACACTGATACCAAAACTTGCCTAAGACAAAACTAAAATAAGGAATGAGAGGTAAGTCTTAGTAATCAATGTAAAAAATCTTAAGTGAAATATTTGTATATTGAGTACAACAATTCATTTAATGAGTATTTTATTGAGGGCTTACTATAGCTTAGCACTGTCCTGGGGAAACAGCAGTGAAAAAAACAAAAATATTGGGACATTTATTACATAATTTGTATATTAATAGGTCAAAAGAAAAAAACAGAATAATCTCTAAGGATGCCCAAAGAAGCATTTGATAAACTTCAATATTCATTCCTAATTTTTAAAATACACTTAATAGAGTAGAACTAGATGGATACACCTTGGACACTGTAGGACCAAATTTGGCTCAAACCAAAAACCTAGCAGGTATGCTTAAAGTATATACTAAAGAATTTTTTAGTTGCAAGTGACCGCTGGCTTCAGCAAAACAGAATTTACTGGCTCCCCTTCAGGTAAGGGCTACACAGCTAGATTCAAGGCTTCACATGATGTCATTAAGACCTGGCATTTCTCCAACTCTCAGCTGTCCTCTTTTTCATCTTGATTTTATTTTCAGGCTCTGTGGGATGGCAAAATGGCTGCTAGGAGCACCAGATGTTCATCTGCCCAGGTTCAAAACAAGCAGGAAAGTAAGAGTGACTTTACTCAGTTGCTCCTACATAAACCACAGGATTCACTGTAACCAGCCCAGCTGGGGTTATTTCCCTTTTCCTGCACGAATAACTCTGGCCAGAGGAATGTGGTTCCTAATTGGCTAGCCCTGAATAACGTTTTACCCCTAGATGCACATGGACTGAGAGTAGAGAAGGAAATGTTCCTGGTAGAAAGAGGAATGTTTGCTAGGTGGCAGATTACACATGAAAACAAAGTTCTGACTCAGAGTAGCAAATAAATAAAATAACTAGGAATAAATTCAGTAAGAAATAAGAGAAGGACCTTTGTTAAAACTCTATTGAGCAACATAAAAAGGATTTAAATTTATGAAACAGTATAACTTGTTCCCGAATAAGACTTAATATGAAAAAGAAGTCAATTTTTTCCCAAATAACTCTGTAAATTCAATATGATCCCAAACACAATGGCAACACAGTTCCCCCTCAAACTTTGACAAAATAATTAGTTCATCTGGAAGAATAAACATGTCAAACTACCCAAGTGACGTCTTTTAAAGTTAAGAATGATAGGAAAATTAGTTCTCCTTATATTAAAGCACGTTATGAAGTTATAGTAATTTTTAAAGGATGGCGTCATTGTAGAAACAGTTGGAGAGATCAGTGAAGAAGAATTAACAACCAAGCAGCATACAAATCTTTTAATATTTTAGTGGTTATTAAAGTTTGCTTACTCATTTATTTAGTCAACATCTTGTGAGCTCCTGCTATCTGCTAGGTACTGTACTGTGACCGATCCAGGACAATTAAGACACAGTCTCTACCTGCAATCTAATTGGGGAAAAGTAGAGCATGGGCGTGAGTCAGATAGACTCACATAGACTCCCAGGCAGCACTCATTGAGAATGGTATTGCCTGTTTGTGAAATGTTCCAGATTCATAGGATGTAGCAAATAGTCAATAAATGTTATACATTGTCTAAAACTGTGGTAAAAGCTATAATAGATGGTGTGAACAAAGACAGATCTAGTGGTCCACTAGATATTAGAGAAAGCTGGTATTGCTTCCCTTGATCAATTTAATCTGTCTACACCAGGGCTGTCCAGTAGACAGCACAATGATGGAAATGTTCTCTACCTGCATTGTCCAATGTGGTAGCCAGTGGCCCTATATAGTTACTGAGTACTTGAAATATAGCTAATGTGACCAAAAAACTGAATTTTAAATTTTATGTAATTTTAGTTAATTTAAAGTTAAATAGCCACATGTAGCTAGTAAACTACCCGATTGGACAGTAGAGGTATATATACTAAGAGTAATATAAACAGTAATAATCAAACCAAAGTATGATATAACGTTTTATATTATGATCTGGGAATCTGGGAACTATCCTGGTAGTTAATATCAGTTATTTGTTTCACCCCACCCCATGCTCCCTCGAAGTTTCTGAATTCACTTCTTGTTTTGCAGTCTTCCGTTGTGATTGAGTCAAATGCACACCCAAATGTAGGGTCTGGATTTGGGGGGATATGCTGTTACAGAGACCAGAGGGGTTGGAGAGATACAAATAGGTAATTGCTGGCTGAAAGAGACAGGCTCTGGTAACTGCTGCTTTAAACAAACAAGCAGAAAGATCGGAGTTGCTAAAAACAAAATGTTGGGTTGTCTACTGGCCTCAGTTTTTCCCTCTTACACACACCTCCTCAGGTTGTGCTTGCTCTTTGAACTTCTTTTCTCTTTCAAATGTACCCTTGACTTTCGGTTATATAAAAATGTCAAAGGGGACAAAGTCAACAAACACGGTTTGCCACCCTGTACTATGTTAATGAGCAAAAGAAAAGCAACAAAAACCTTGAGACCAGATTTCTGAGTACAGTCACTGAAAGAAGAATTCTGAATAAGAAAACAGGTAAAGTTACAGATTAAGGCAACAGCAGGGTAAAGAGTAAAGAAATGGGAGTCTAAGTTCCCAGGCCATTCTAGAACACGTAATCTCTCTTCTTTGAGATTTGTGCTCTAGATCAGAAGAGGTGTGTGCAACACGTGTGCCAATCTGGCACACGTTTTCTCAGGCTGTCAAGCTATATCTGATTTAGTAAAGTTAAAAAAAAATTTTTTTTTGGAGAATTCTAAATTTTTTTACTTGGGATGTAGGGGGACCCTCTAAAATACTGGCCTGAGATAACCTAATCTTCCCTTGGTTATTTCAACAGCTGCAATTTGAGTAGAGGACAGCTTGAGTGGAGATGATGTGAGATACAGTCTCTTCAGTACTATTCAGTGTTGCTTGAAAGGCTTACACACCTGTCCATCCACTGAGGGAGGCAAGGGAGCCTCAGAAGTGAGCTTAGTCTACTCCACTTAATGGGTCAAGTAGTAGACTTAATAGTCTAGGGTGAAGAATCGTCTGATTGCTATCTCCTTTCTTCTGTCTAGGGTTATACACATAGACAGAATGTAAGCATGTTTTCCTTAGAGAAATATCAAACTTTTAGACTCATTTGTTAACCTCTTGGTTAAACTATTTAAGCTATTGCCTACCACTTTAATTTGAAAATACATCAGATAACAAAAATATATAGTTTAGTTCTGAATTATAATCAGTTACAGGAAAGAAAAGTAAGGGAACTGGAGTGAGGTAAAGGAAAAGGTCAGGAAGAAAGAGAGAGACTTAAGACAAATGGTAATCAAAGTAAACTCTTCTTATTCCCGTTGTTTATAAATGAATGATCTCTTTTCATAAGGCTTTCATATTCCAATTAGTTGGATGACCACTGTTCATATTTCAGTCATTCTTCTAAGCACAGGGGGCTTGGGTTTCCAGATGATAACCTTGGCAGCCAAACTGAAGTGCTCTGAACTAGATGGTGTTGCCAGAGCACTTCACCGGCTGGAAGAACTCCAGCCTAGGAATAGATCAGCCCTGCTCAGAGGTTTTCTCCTCATGACATAAGGATATCTTAGTGGCAGCTGCTGGCTGATGGTTTTCTGCTAGATAGGTTGTCCTTTTCTCTCTTCAGCAGCAACATTTCACTTCTCTTGAGAAGGAGGAACTTCTTCTGTTAAGGAGGAGCTTGACCAAGGTGACCTACTTCGGTCTTTACCAAGCAGGCAAGTGAAAAGCAGTTTTACAAGGGTCTTCACTGGGGGTTTCTGTTTCTTTCACAGAGATTGAGACAGTGAAATTGGCCCGTTCTGTCTTCAGTAAACTACACGAGATTTGCTGCAGCTGGGTGAAAGACTTCCCTCTCCGCAGGAGACCCCAGCTTTATTATGAGACATCAATCCATGCCATCAAAAACATGCGCAGGAAAATGGAGGACAAACATGTCTGCATTCCTGACTTTAATATGCTCTTCAACCTAGAGGTAAAGGGCACTTCTGAAGTGTCAGCGAGATTTGGAAAGCAAAACACCATCACAGGCCTGTTTTCTACCGAGAGAACTTCTAATATGCTGTAGTAATATCTCTGATAGGTTCGAATAGGACTAAGGGCAAAGTGGCACAAATCTGCTTCCATTAGTTGAAAGGAAAGGAACTATTTTACGTTATTTTGGATCGGTAATGCATTCACGTGGTTTAGAATTGGAAAATAACAATCCCTCTCTTATCCTCGTCTCTCAGACACTTCATATCCCCTCCACGGAGGCAAGCAAAGTTACCAGACCTTGTGTAACCTTCCAGAGACATTCTATAAACATATAAACAAAAAAGAAAGATGTTATATCTCAATAAAGCTGTTTTTAAAAGGAACCTATTTCTATAGTATAATCAAACGTTGTCTATTAAGTTCCCACATTACTATGTTTCTGAAGCAACACAAAACACAAACATAAAGGAATAATTTTAAGACCAAGACAGTTTTCTGATCTCATGTGATTTTACTTTTAAAATCTTGGTTTCTGAGATAGGAAAGTAGCTGGAATTACATTTCATGAATCTCTGTGACTGACAAATTGGATCATATGAGCCTTGTCAATTTAATAACCATTTTCTTATCTTCCTCTTTTTTTTCTATTATGTTAATGCAAACAGATGTAGGTTTGTTTCCTATGCCTGTCACTTGCCGCTTTTCCTCACTCAAGTCCATAACTTAAAAATTACAGTGTAGTGATTTATACAAAGCACACTGTTTCCTTCATTTAGCAGCTAACTTTAAATTTTAGCTCACTGTCAAGGTCTGATAAGCAGTGATAGTGGGCTGGTAATTGGTGCTCACGTTACAAGAAAGATCAGCTAATACCACACCCATGCAAATGTAACCCCTAAAGGCTGTACTGTGATAAACAGCCCTTAAATCACTGCACCCACTTGAAGATCATACTCAGGTTTGAGGTCATCATGGCCGTTTGTTGACCTGGTTGGTTTTCATTTTGCCTCAAAAATCAACTCAAAGGCCTCACTCAGAAAGGAGCACTTTGCTGTAGTGAAACAGACCTTGAGGGCAATTTGGGAACACATATTTAGACCCTTATAAATTTGCACACCCTTTTTAAATTTTTTAATTTATTTTTGGCTGCGCATGTGCTTTCTCTAGTTGCGGCGAGCGGGGGCTACTCTTCGTTTTGGTTTGCCGGCTTCGCGGGCTTCTCATGGCGGTGGCTTCTCTTGTTGCGGAGCACAGGCTCTAGGCGCACAGGCTTCAGTAGTTGTGGCGCATGGGCTTAGCTGCTCCACGGCATGTGGGATCTTCCCGGACCAGGGCTCAAACCCGTGTCCCCTGCATTGGCAGGCGGATTCTTAACCACTGCACCACCAGGGAAGCCCCTCACACCCTTTGATTTGATAATTTCACTTTAAAAAAAAATTTTATGTATTAATTTTGGCTGCATTGGGTCTTCATTGCTGCGCGCGGGCTTTCTCCAGTTGCAGCGAGCGGGGGCTACTCTTCGTTGTGGTGTGCAGGCGTCTCATTGCGGTGGCTTCTCTTGTGGAGCACAGGCTCTAGGCTCACAGGCTTCAGTAGCTGTGGCTCGCGGGCTCTAGAGCGCAGGCTCAGTAGTCATGGTGCATGGGCTTAGTTGCTCTGTGGCAAGTGGGATCTTCCTGGCCCAGGGCGCAAACCCGTGTCCCCTGCATTGGCAGGTGGATTCTTAACCACTGCGCCACCAGGGAAACCCGATAATTTCACTTTTACTTTTATAAGGTAAAAGAAATGCAGGAAATTCTTACATGTTTTGTTTGACATAAATGTTTTACACAACATAGTCAATAATAAAAAATTGACTTAGATCATAAGTCATATATAGGATCTAAGTCATATATAGGAAATGGTTACTATGATATGCTCGTAAGATGTATAGTACTTATCCATTGAAATACTTAATGACTTGGGGGAAATGCTAATGATGAGGCAAATAACAAAAAGCAGGATATAAAATTTTATGTACATTATGATTCTAATTTTATTTTATTAAAAATTTATATTTATAGAAAAAAGACTGGTTATCTGTGGATGGTGGGATTAGAGATATTTATTTCCTTCTGTACACTTCTTATTAGTCCAAGTAAACATACATTATCTTATTTTAAAAACTGAAGTATAGTTGATTTACAGTGTTGCGTTAGTTTCTGGTGTACAGCAAGGTGATTCAGTTATTTTATATATATATATATATATATATATATATGTATTCTGAAGAATACATATATATATTCTTTTTCACATTCTTTTCCGTTATGCCTTATTATAGGGTATTGAATATAGTTCCCTGTGCTAAACAGTAGGACCTTGTTGTTTATCAGTTTTATGTATTTTAGTTTGTATCTGCTAGTCCCAACCTCCTAGTTTATTTCTCCCCACCCACTTTCCCCTTTGGTAACCATAAGTTTGTTTTCTATGTCTGTGAGTCTGTTTCTGTTTCATAAATAAGTTCATTTGTGTCATATTTTAGATTCTACATATAAGTGATATGTGGTATTCGTCTTTCTGTCTGACTTACTTCACTTGGTATGATAATCTCTAGGCCCATCTATGTTGCTGCAAATGGCATTATTTCATTCTTTTTTTTTTACGGCTGAGTAATATTCCATTACATACACACACACACACACACACACACACCAACACACAGACACACTCACACACATACCACATCTTCTTTATTCATTCATCTGTCGATGGACATTTAAGTTGCTTCCATAGACATACATTATCTTTATAACAGGGAAGACATCAGTATTTTTTTTAAAGAGATCCACTTGGCTCCTTTGTTTCTTCTGATGTTATATTGTTTGAGAATCTCCTCACCAGTCTCACATTGTTTAAAGTTAACATTCTCATGCCCACATAAAGCTATTATTGCCCTCTTCCTCTTCGTGATGGTCCCATATCAGCCCACTCATCATTTAAAAACTGCTTGGATGAACTGGGAGAGACTGGGACTGACATGTATACACTTATCTGGATAAAATGGGTGACGAACAAGAACCTGCTGTATAAAAAATAAATAAAACTCAAAAAAACCCCAAAACCAAAAAAACTGCTTGGACGTGCAGTTTTTCAATTTTACCCTTATCCTGCCAGTTGAGCTGTTTAAAAATGAGTACATTAAAAAAAATTTACTGCTATTTACTTTAAATAAGAATTTTTTATCGAGGTATTTTGATTTATAATTAGTTTCAGGTGTGCAATATAGTGAATCAAAATTTTTACAGATTATAGTCCATTTAAAGTTATTATAAAATATTGGCTATATTCCCTGTGCTATACTATATCCTTATAGCTTATTTATTTTATATATAGTCATTTGTGTCTCTTAATCCCCTACCCTTACATTGCCCCCACTTCCCTCTCCCCTTGGTAACCACTAGTTTGTTCTCTGTATCTGTGAGCCTACTTCCATTTTGTTATATTCATTTCTTTTATTTAGATTGCACATACAAGTGATAACATATAGTATTTGTCTTTCTCTGTCTGACTTGTTTCACTAAACCTAATGCCCTCCAAGTCTATCCATGTTGTTGCAAATAGCAAAATTACATTCTTTTTTATGGCTGAGTACTATTCTATTTTGTGTGTGTGTGTATGTGTATACAGACACACCACATCTCTTTATCCCTTTTTTAAAAATGGAAGTATAGTTGATTTACATTATAATATGTTTCAAGTGTACAGCATAATGATTCAGTATTTTTACAGATTATATTCCATTAAAAGTTATTAGAAGAATAATGGCTATAATTCCCTGTACTATATAATATATCCTTGTTGCTTATTTATTTTATACATAGTAGTTTATATCTCCGAATCCTATATCCCTATCTCACCCCTCCCCTCTTCCCACTCCCCACTGGTAACCACTAGTTTGTTTTCTATATCTGTGAGTCTGCTTCTGTTTTATTATATACATTTGTTTGGTTTATTTTTTAGATTCTACATATAAGCGATATCATATAGTATTTGTCTTTCCCTGTTTGACTTATTTCACTAAGCATAATATTCTCTAGGTCTATCTGTGTTGCTGCAAATGGCAGAATTTCTTTTTTATGGCTGAATAATATATATCTATTTCACATCTTCTTTATCCACTCATCTATTGACGGACACTTGGGTTGTTTCCTTATCTTGGCAATTGTAAATAGTGCTGCTATGAACACTGAGGTGCATGTATCTTTTTGAATTAGTGTTTTTGTTTTTTCTGGATATATACCCAGGAATGGAATTGCTGGATCATACAGTAGTTCTATTTTTAGTTTTTTGAGGAACATCCATACTGTTTTCCACAGTGGCTGCATCAGTTTACATTCCCATCAACAGTGTAGGAGGTTCCCTTTTCTCTACATTCTCTCCAACATTTGTTATCTGTGTTCTTCCTGATGATGGCCATTGAGATAGGTGTGAGGCGATATCTCTTTGTTCTTTTGATTTGCATTTCTCTGATAATTAGCGATGTTGAGCGTCTTTTCATATGCCTGTTAGTCATCTGTGTATCTTCTTTGGAAAAATGTCTGTTCAGGTCTTCTCCCCATTTTTTTTGATTGGGTTTTTTTGATATTGACTTGTATGAACTATTTATATATATATAAATATATTTATATTTTATATATGTAATATGTTTTTAACATATTATATATTTTTTAATATAGTTTGGATATTACCCCCTTGTCGAAAAATGAGTACTTTTTTAGTACAAGGTAGAAATTCTACATGTCAAAGAGTTTTTTTCTAAAGAGCTCTGTTTATCAGTGTCATGTTCAGTGGCATTATAGATGGTTTGATTATATTGCTAAATTAACTAGTTGTAATAATCTGTATTAGATATAGATTTCATAATATTAGGTTGTATCGTTACTCTATGGACATTTATATTTGGTACTTTTGTAAATGTAATAGTTCGTTTCAAAAGAACTTTTGCAAAGCACAAATATACCTGTTGTTTTAGTATATTTTAGTAGTCCTTCCAAATCCCCATGAGATACCAACTCATCCCTATCTAATAGATGAAAAAACAAGCACAAGAAAATTATATGCTTTACTTTGTGTATTTTATTCACTTTGAATGACAGGGCCTGGACTCAACTGAACTCTCCAAGAGCCCAAGGAAGAAGTCAAAGCTTCCAAATGAAAATTATTACATAGTGTTGCCTAAAAGGAACCCAGAACTCAGTGAGAGTTCAGTGAGTTACAGATCTCCTAAGTGAGCTAGAGCTGAGATTTAAACACTTGAGTTGAAGAGAAAGAAAAAACTAAGTACTTAATGAGTTATAGGTACTCTTGTGATTAGGCTTCCGTTGTCAAGACAAATCACAGGTTTGGAAGACTCTCTTCTGGCAGTTGCCATAGGGCTTCAAGCAGAGGGTGAGCTAGGAAATGTGAAGCTACATCTTGAATTAGGGGATTAGGTAAAGACATATAGACATCTGATGTGGTTCAAGTTTGGGTAACCAATTTAGAGACTGTTTTTTTTTGTTTGTTTTTTTTGTTTTTTTTTGCGGTACACGGGCCTCTCACTGTTGTGGCCTCCCCCGTTGCGGAGCACAGGCTCCGGACGCGCAGGCTCAGCGGCCATGGCCCACGGGCCTAGCCGCTCCGTGGCATGTGGGATCTTCCCGGATCGGGGCACGAACCCGCGTCCCCTGCATCGGCAGGTGGGCTCTCAACCACTGCGCCACCAGGGAAGCCCGAGACTGTGTTATTTATGGTGAGAATACAGTGTGACCATGAATGATTTATGAAGGCGATATTATAGTTTTAGAAGTAGGTGTATGCTTTCATTTTCTCTGTGTATTTTAAACGATCTAACATAATTGGCCTCGTGCTTGGAAGGCCAGTTATTTCCTATTGTTCTCAGTTTCTAATTTTATTAAAGTACTTTCCTTTTGACAAAAATCCTCAATCCAGAACAGCCTTTGCTTTAATTCCTCCTCATATCTTCTCTTTCTCCCCCTCCCCACAACTTATAACGGCAACTTTGAAGCCAATGTATGTAGGTGGTTTCCATGGTACAAGACAACAGCTTTCACAGTGAGAGAGGGCGCTTCAGCCTGAGCTAATTGGGCATGATGTGTTCCAGTGTCCTGGTGTGTAAACACAGATGCCCTAATGTTGCAGGTATTTTAGCATTTGATCGGGCACGTCAGAAAAGGGACACATTTAGTCTCATTATCTGGGTGACAAAGCAGTGGAGGAGGATGGGCCGCCGTGCCGGGGACTGGCTCATTTGAGTCATGCTATACCTAACTCCTTTAACTGTTTCTGTGTTCCTATTGACAGGACCAGGAAGAACAAGCTTACTTTGCAGTGTTTGATGGCCATGGGGGAGTGGACGCTGCCATTTATGCCTCCATTCACCTGCATGTTAACTTAGTACGCCAGGAGGTGTTCCCCCATGATCCTGCTGAGGCCCTGTGCCGGGCCTTCCGGGTCACTGACGAGCGGTTTGTACAGAAAGCAGCCAGGGAGGTATGCCGTTTCCACATAAATTCCAGCCATGATGCATTAGCTGAGATCTACTTGTTCTGTGGTTAAAAGGCTATTTTGGATTTTCTCTTGTGGTAGACATTATTTCAAGCTCTCTTCCAAACTGTATTCTTGACACACAGTATTGGATTGTTGTATTTCTGACTCTCTCTTTAGGAATAGATTTAGTGGGGTGCTATGATGTACTGTATAGAAACTCCCAAGCTATAATTTTCTAGAAAGCCAGTCCATTGCTGGATTTGGCAGGTGACTTTTATCTTATTCACCATTGCCTGTCAGGTTCACACCAGGACCATCTCTCTAAGCAGACTTTTGCTGACAAAATCTGGATATGGTGATTAAAACAGTGGTCTATAAAAGAGAAACAGAAGCTGGGATTTCTCGATACAGCTGGTTCTAAATGGGTCGGCAGTGTTTTGCTGTGTATCTCTTGAAGAAAGTTTTGCTTGGAGAGAGTAAATCCTTAGATGATCCTTGAACTGATTTTCTCTTAACAGGAAGAAAGGTCAGAGCTCATGTCCTAATTTCCTGCGGTTAATCAGACCTGAGGTTTTACTCTGAATGAATGACAGGGGCTCTAAATTAAGATCTAAAAGTAAAAATTTTAATCTATTATCATTCTGGGCATTGGTACACAATTAACTACAGGACTCTATCTTCATTTCCAACTAGGGACTAACAGAAAGAGAATAACTTTTAATTTTAAAAAGTAATTGCAGAATTGTATACACACAGAAAATAAGACTCCTGCCCTATGACTTAAACATTATTAACTCTTTTTGAAATGGACTTGGAGAGAACAGGGTGTAATCACTGAATCCTTTTCTTTGATCTCACAGTTATGCTACACGGCAACAGTGGGGTTTGGAATTAATGAGGCAGTAATTCAGAACTACTTGGTGTTAAGCAAGGGCAATATTCTCTATGTCCCCACCTGCACCCCAGGTTTAGATTAACATGCAGATCCAACAATAGTAACCACTGTGGTCTGCAAATAGAGGCGGGGCTAGAAAACGAAATACAGTTGTTGACCTCAGACTTTGCCAGTCTCTGGAGGGCCGGCATTGCTTGGTTCTGCCTGTCTTGGAGCTGCCGGCTGTCATCATTCTGACTGAGGACAAGACCTGGCCCCTGAGAGGTGATCTGTAAATCATGAACGTGAAACTAAGAGAATCACCTTGTCTTCTTCATCCTCCGTCCTATCCCTTTTAAACTCTGTGTCCTCAAAATCATGGCTTTTTTTTCTGACCGTGTTCACCTCATTTGCTTTGCCAATGATCCTAGTGTCTCTTAGTCTTGCCAACAGTTCTCGTGAATAATTTAGGTTTGTCTCAGCAGTTACTTTTCTCCTTGTGCTTCCATGTGCTGCTAACTGCTGGGAAGAAAGTAGCTATTCCTGTTGTGCAGCAGCCCTGCCTCCTGTTCTCTCAGGGGCATATGTACTGAAGTGTCTTTATCGTGTGTTCCAGGGGGCTGAGGTTTTGAACATTCTGTGTGGGAAGACATTTTATTGGTGGGTGAGGATTTATAACAAACTTTCCCTATATAGGGAAAACGAGAAGTTGTTTTCTTATTGGATACAAGGGGCCTTCTACCATCTTGACGCATTGGTTCTAATTTAGGCCAAGTCCTTAGTAACAGAAAGTCATGCTCGTTTGGTAGTGACTCATGTCAAATGGAGATGTCATTTTAGGACAGTAGTATCAAGTACATTAAGTACAGTGGTACTGAGCTATTGTGACGAAATTCCAGGCTGTTTGTTTTTTTATGCAATGTTCCGAAAGCAAAGGTCCCTAAAATTATTGTAGGAGATTTTATTTTTGTTTTTTAAAGGTACAGGCAACTTAGCACTCCAGGGAATGTATGTAATCTCTTGGCTCCTGTTTTAATATCCAGAGTATGGAAGCATTTGTCGTGTACACACCAGATGCTTTGTATGTTATTTTGTGAAGCCAGGACTCCCCCCCTGAACAAAACAGAGACCAGAGTATGGGAATCTTTACTCTAGGATTGATAGAGTGGCTTAGCACTGGACTAGGAGGACAAAATTTCAGTTCTGTTCTAATCAGTACCTGATCTTGGGCAAAGTCACATAACCTGCCACAGCACCTGTGTATAAAATGGAGTTGATAATTGTCTCTGCCTTGCATATATCACAGATAAAATGGATCTGTGCGTGTGTGTGCACATATAAATACATACAAGCACATAAGAATGCGTTGAGAAATGGGAATTGCTATTTGTGAAATCGAGTTATTAGTAGTCTAGCTTCCAACTGAAAAGTTTGTATTACCTATAAATTGCTTCTCAATGAGAATTTGCTGCCTACTTATTTTTAGTGACTCTGATTTAAATTACTTTCAGAGCTTGAGATGCGGGACCACAGGAGTGGTGACTTTTATCAGAGGCAACATGCTACATGTGGCCTGGGTAGGTGATTCCCAGGTTATGCTTGTGAGAAAGGGCCAAGCTGTTGAACTAATGAAGCCACACAAACCGGACAGAGAGGTAAGTACGGTCTGTTCTGTGAGGGCACGTGCCACAAAGGCAGTCTTCTAGTCACGGATTCTCACTTACAGTTATCACCATTGTCTCAGTAACTGTGCCCACCTTCCAAAGGAGGGATAAAGAGAGCCCTTCCCGGGAAGCTGATGATCACTGCGTCTGTTGTTTACTGTGAAGGTAGATGAATAAATCCTGAATCCAGTTATTTGCTTCTTTCTGTTACATTACTGTACAGGATGAAAAGCAGCGAATTGAGGCCCTTGGAGGTTGTGTAGTCTGGTTTGGTGCCTGGAGGGTGAATGGAAGTCTGTCGGTCTCCAGAGCTATTGGTAGGAAAAACCGATTAATTTTTGTTTCTCCAAACTTCCTTTACCAGAACACTGTCTTATAGTAATCTGAAACAACAAGGGAACCTGAGAAAATAACAGATTTTCAGAGTGCTTATTACTGTTTAAAATAACATTTGGATAATGCTTCTTTTAATTAATTATTTAACCTACTCACTTATATAAATTCCATTCTTAAAAGAACTATATTAAGAAATGTTCTCTTACAAGTTTCTTTTTTTAATGGAAGCCTTTAATCTTTAGCATACAAATCTGCTTAAAACCACAGTGATTTTCATTCCATTTTGGGTCATACTTAGCTTAAGTCAGTACTTTCCATAAAATAGAAGCTTCCCCCCCATATTTTACCTTGCTTATATCTTTAACTTTTTCAATGAATTCTGAAATAACACAAATAATGTGCTTTTTAGATGAAAACAATTTTTACTATATTAAAATTAGAAAACTAATTTTACTATATGCGGAATATAGTAATTTGTCAGATAACCCTGGGGTTTCAGCGAATCTGCTTCCCTGGACCTAAATTCTTTAAAAGAAGGGGAAGTCGATAAAACTCTGTCCAAAATTGAGAGAGTAAACAGCTAAGCTGTTTGGACAGAATGCAAAGGTGTAGTTCAAAGAATTGGGCTATAGTACTGTTTCTGTCTGTTTCACTTTTGCACCTGGGTCTGTTGCTTTAGGCTTCATGGCTCAGCTCCACTTTATGTTTTTTTAAAAAGAACAAATCCATGTGCATGTGTCTATATGGGTGGTATGCATATTTGCATATAAACTGCAGTTCTCAGTCACTGCCTCCTAAATAAATGAAGTAGTTTGACATAGGGATAACATGGACAAATGGAATTGAGGTCTAATCCCCAAATTTTGCTTATCATTACCAAAATATTCCAGGAACGTTAACAAAATCTCAAAGGACTGATTTCAGTTTCACCACTGATGTGATTTCCCTCCTACTCTTTGGGAAGGTGCTGGCAAGCTGTGAAGTGGCCCAAATGGGAGCAGCAGAGGCTGAGAGAGAAGGAGGAAGCTCAAAGATTCTGCAGTACCTCTTGAAAAACTGAGAGCTGGCTTTACCTTAGACTGAGGGAGTTATTAGGAACTCTGGAATAAGACCAAAAGGGAGAAATTTCTGATTTCTAAAACACACCCTCAAATAGAATTATTTTTGACAACTCCAACCAAAGACCTCTTCTCTTGATCTAACTGTCTTTGTCCGAGTATTTAGAAGTAACTTTAATGCTTGTTATAGAACCAACTTTATACTAGAGGATACTTATCATTTCTTGCTTCTAAAAATATGACACAAGGGGGAAAAGCAGGGAAAGAATGTCCTTGAATAAGTGACAGTCTAAGAGAAAACCAGGCTGACTTCATAGAGGAAGTGACTTCTGAAGTGGACATGGAGGATAGTATGCAGAGAAGGACATCCCAGGTATGGCAGATACAAACACATGGGCATCTCAAAGGGCATGTCTTGTTTTAGGAACAGTGACAAGTGCAGGAGGCTGGGGCAGAGGGTGGGAGTGGGAAGAGATAAGTGTTGGCACCAGAGTACAGAGGGGCTTAAATGCCAGGCTAAGTGTCTGGACTTTGTCAGGTGAATAAGACGAGGGCCCATGTGGTCAGGTTTGTATTTATAAATATTTGTAATAATTATGGAAGACGAACTAGAGTAGAAAGCCTAGATGAGAGGTCATTCAGGAGGCTGTTGATACAACTTGTTTCAGAGATAGGACAGCTAAAAAAGGGATACAGAGGAGGGTATAAATTGCTGAGACAGAAACGACAGTTTGTGGGGGAAGAGGAAAGTTAACTTCCAGGTTTCGGACTTGTGTGACTGAGAAGACGATAAAACATTTGTAATAAAGCAGCAGCAGCAGTTTGGGAGTGGGGAGGAGGGCAGATAAGGAGTTCATTTTGGACATATTTTATATTCTAGGTGCCTGTGGGATGTCTTGGAAGAGATAATTTATATGCAATTGGAAATACAGATCTGGACCTGAGCAGAGTTCTGAGTTAGAGATAGAGATATGGGAATTCATCCCATTTTGGCAATAATATTAGCAACCTGTGAAGTGGTGTGTGTGTGTGTGTGTGTGTGTGTGTGTGTGTGTGTGTGTGTGTG
>NW_021703786.1:7824139-7998082 GCF_005190385.1 Monodon monoceros
TGTGTGTGTGTGTGTGTGTGTGTGTGTGTGTGTGTGTGTGTGTGTGTTAGTTGAAACTACAGGAATGGATGACATTGCCCAGGAATATTTAGTGTGAAGAGAGACCAAGGATGAGACTCATTACTTGTAGAATAACATGAAGTCATGCTCTCTGGGTTTGTATCTTGGCTCTGCCACTTTACCAGCTGCGGGTCTTGAGAAATTTACCGCACTTCTCTGTATCTGTTTGTCCCTTTGTAAAGCAGGGATAGTAACAGTATCTAACTCATAGAGTTTCTGTATTAAATGGCATAATACACGCACCACACTTAGAACCCTGCCTGGCACAGTCTTAGCACACAATGATTTTTGGTGATTTTAAGTGAAGGAGCCAGTGAAGAAAATCAGGAAGGGATCAGAGACATAGAAATGGGGTATCACAGATGCTGGGGAAGGGGGTTTCTAGGAGTATGTAGTCAACAGGGTCAAATGCTGCAGAGGTCCAGTCATAGAATTTTGAAAATAGAAAATGGTTGTGGGTATAGGTGAATCACTAAAGATTTTTTTTTAAGTCGGAGGGAGGAATTGAGGGAATTCGGGCCTGATAAACTTAATTTTCTTTGAAGTAGGAAATTAGGCCATCTACCAAAATCCAGTAACTTAATTGGAAAGAGTTGAAGAATGTGAGAAAGATTTGGAGAGCTCATGGAATAAAATAGGGGCTAAATTAAGGACAAGAAAAAGGACTCCTGGGACTTCCCTGGTGGCGCAGCGGTTAAGAATCTGCCTGCCAATGCAGGGGACACAGGTTTGAGCCCTGGTCCGGGAAGATCCCACATGCCGCGGAGCAACTAAGCCCGTGCGCCACAACTACTAAGCCTGTGCTCTAGGGCCCGTGAGCCACAACTACTGAGCCCACACGCCTAGAGCCTGTGCTCCGCAACAAGAGAAGCCACCGCAATGAGAAGCCCATGCACCGCAACAAAGAGTAGCCCCCGCTCGCCGCAACTAGAGGAAGCCAGGGCACAGCAATGAAGACCCAACACAGCCATAAATAAATTAATAAATTAATTAATTAATTAAAAAAAAAAGAAAAAGGACTCCTGAGCAGAGTTCAACTCTGCTTAGAAAGTAAATAACACTTAACACTTTAAAAATAAAACGCTTTTCAACTGTTTCTCCCCATGAGCCCTTCAGATTTATGATCCAAAGTTGACAAGAGGCATGTTATCTAGCATATGGAGAGAGAAAGTTTTAGACAAAAGGATGTTGCCATTTCTGCAATGAAATGGATAATCATGCCCTCCCACCAAATTTGGGGGCAGAATGTCATGAATTTGACATCCAACAGTAGATCAGGTGAAAAGCCAGAATTTTGGCAGCATTTTCTCTGTGCAGATCTTTGTATGTTCTGTTCCAACCTAACAGTTGCAGTAGCCTTTTAATTGAAGCACTAAGATTTTTGGGAACAGTATGACTCAGAACACATTTATTTTTAGAGTTGGAATTCAGAAAATAATGATGATAATAATACAGTTAGGTGGAGTAGGGAATGGGGAAATTTAGTAAAGTGGATTGGTGGAGGACACTGAATCCCCAGTGATTGGAAGTTTTGTTTTTGTTTTTGTTTTTTGGGGTTTTTTTTGCGGTATGCGGGCCTCTCACCGTTGTGCCCTCTCCCGTTGCGGAGCACAGGCTCCGGACGCGCAGGCTCAGCGGCCATGGCTCATGGGCCCAGCCGCTCCGCGGCATGTGGGATCTTCCCGGACCGGGGCACGAACACGTGTCCCCTGCATCGGCAGGCGGACTCTCAACCACTGCGCCACCAGGGAAGCCTGATGGGAAGTTTTAATTAGCTTTAACAGGCTATTGGGAGGTGCCATAGTATAGCAGTGAAGTTGACGAAATCAAAACCATACTTGAGGAAGATGGTTCTGGCTACCTTAGTCTGTGAAAAAGACTAGTTTCTTACTTTGTAGATAAACTAACCCAGGTAATTAAATATTAAGTAAGTATCTGTTGTTCAGAGTGTCCCGTCATGCAGCCTGCTCGATAAGGTATGTGGCCCACAGTGGTTCTAGCAGAGTTATCCATAGGGTTCCCATTGAGCTTTTTGGGCCTGTTTGAGGATTAAACAGGGATGTGAAATATTGGAGAGAACTTTACTTGGGTAGGAGAGAACCTATAACAGATATCAGAAACAGTGACAATATGGCCACATCGTTTAAGTAAGTATATGTAACTTCATTTTATCTTCCCCTAATCAGATAGTTCAGTTTTAGTACAATAAAATGGACAGTAATTGAAGAGGGTTTGTAAGTAACAAGTGCTAAGATCCGGATGCAGGCAGTCTGACTCCAGGGCTTGCATTGTTAACCACTAAGCTATATGCTACCACTTTAAGAATGATAAAGCATTTTGTAAAAAAAAATTTTTTTAAACTACTGTTTGCCAATGAATTATGATACCGTAAACTAGGAACTATTGCTCAATACTCCATGTTTTTTATGTAAAGAAGTAAATGAGCATCCCTTGTAGTAATGTTATTTGGTTACCCAACAGGCAAAGGACCTGTTTGCTAAGGCTCTCTCCAAGTACTAAAGGAAAACAACGAATATAAACAAGCAAGGGATCTGGAAGTGCTCTGGATCTGAAAGTTCCAAAATGCTCTGTGGATGATGAATTATCTCAGTAATCTGGTGACAGAAACCTAGCTTAGTTGGGCCCCAGGTCTCCAGTCTGTTGCCACTCCAAGCACCCAATATTCAAGTACAAATTACTCCCTAACAGTTACCTCTGTGTCTTTGCTGATACTGTTCCCTCAACAGAGGACCCTTCTCTGCTTAGGCCATTTGAGCTGGCCATAAACGTTTTTACATGCAAGATAAACCAAAATCTGACCTATTTTCTAATTCCCACAGGAGATGCTGAACATAAGCCATATATCTGTGGGGATGCAGATTCTGCCTCTACTGTTTTGGATGGAACTGAAGACTACCTCATTCTGGCCTGTGATGGCTTCTATGACACCGTGAACCCTGATGAGGCGGTGAAAGTTGTGTCTGATCACTTGAAGGAGAATAACGGAGACAGCAGCATGGTTGCCCACAAATTAGTGGCATCAGCTCGTGATGCTGGGTCAAGTGATAACATCACTGTTATTGTGGTATTCCTGAGGGACATGAACAAAGCTGTAAATGTTAGTGAGGAATCAGATTGGACAGAGAACTCTTTTCAAGGAGGGCAAGAAGATGGTGGGGATGATAAGGAGAATCATGGAGAGTGCAAACGCCCTTGGCCTCAGCACCAGTGCTCAGCACCGGCCGATCTAGGCTATGATGGGCGTGTGGATTCATTCACTGATAGAACTAGCCTGAGCCCAGGGTCCCAAATCAACGTGCTGGAAGACCCAGGCTACCTAGATCTCACACAAATAGAAGCAAGCAAACCTCACAGTGCCCAGTTTTTGCCACCAGTTGAGATGTTTGGTCCTGGTGCACCAAAGAAAGCAAATTTTATTAATGAGCTAATAATGGAGAAAAAATCAGTTCAATCATCATTGCCTGAACGGAGTGGTGCTGGAGAGTTTCCCTCTTCTTTTAGTTTGGGTTCAACAGGGCAGCAGATATGCAGAATGGAGAGCTTGTCTCCCGTTTGTTCTAGGTTGGAAAACGAACAGTTCAAATTCCTGGGAAAGAGAGTTTCTAGATTGTATCGTTTACACTACCACTACTCAAAGAGGCGGCACGGATTCAGATTTAATCCAAACTTTTATTCTTTTCTCTCTGTTCGAGAGCCTTCCCACAAAACAGGCACTAGCCTGTCCTCACTTATTCGAAGTGGGAAGAGAAATAGGATGTTAAGAAGTTCTCTGCCATGGAGACAAAACAGTTGGAAAGGGTACAGTGAAAACATGATGGGGAAGCTTAAAAAGAGTAATGCTATTCCATACCCAGCTCTTCCCTGGAGTTTTAAAATATAATAAATAACTTTCTCTTTAAAGTAGGCTAGCTATAGCTCTCCCCCAATAAAGACATCACCATCAGAGTAGAAACAAGGTAGACATTTCTGAAATATTGTGTGCTTCATTATGATGAGCCATGGATGGCTCAACTCTTAAATGTAAATAGATCTCTAGGAAACTCACTACAGTGTTTTCAATCTAATAAAAAAGTACTGGCGGTTTCACTAGCAAAATTATACACCTGGTCCCAGTGACGTGTCTCTGTACCTACGTACCACCCCCCCCCCCCATGACCCTTTCACGTCACTAGTGGAAGCTTGCAAGTTGGTTATTTCAGTCAGGAGATACAGTGTTGAAATCTCACGGCAGGTGAAATCTGTTCTGATGTGCCTAATATATCTCTGGAAAACTTAATGCAGAATTAGATCTAGTTGGGGAATGAATGTTCCTCAAAAGACTGGGGACTATAAGGGAAAGCCCCTCCCCTTTTTTGGTAGGTAAAAGGCTAAAAGCCACATGGGTTTTAACTGGTAACAGTGAAAGTAGAAAACTAGTGTAAAAATGTCATATTCTCAGACTTGTGAGGTGGTATATAGTCAAACAGATTCACTGATTTTTTCCTGTAACATAGAAGACCAACAATGAAAAATTTTTGAATTAAAAAGTATTTCCTAGGGCTGTAGCTATTTGGGAGTTTCATAACCTGTTACGGTGCTTTTGACGGAATTATTATTATTTTTTAGAAGACTGCTGTCAGTTGGTTTTAACCTATGATGCTAATGTGTTTTTCACTGTACCTTCATCTCAGGAGTAAAACTTCTTTAATGGAGATGATTTCAGGTACAGATATACTAGAATCAAGTTGCCATTTTAAAAGAAAATCAAATAGTATTTCTATTTTTTTCTGCCTTTTTTTTTTTTTTTTAAAAAGTTCAGACGGCAAAGGCATGTACTACGATCAAATAAAAAGTGGTGTTGGAGAATGAAAAATATTAGTTTTAACTTCTCGAAAATTGTTTCCCCCAAGGGAGTGAAATAATCGGTGTGGAAGAGGCTGAAAGTACTGCCTAGGGTGAGCCCAGAGGCCAAGTGCACCGGAGAATGCAGATTACTGCAGCTGAGGTCTGTTTAGTTGTAAATTTGAGTCCTGCAGCGTCAGACCAAATAGTACACGTTTCTCTTTTCAATATTTATTTACATTTGATACTCTGAAATTGTCTGCTTTTTGTCATTTCTACAGTTTCAAGTCAGAACCATATCTGCAACTAGAGGCGGCAAATAAACTAATAATCAGATTCATTCAGTGAGGCAGCCTGATTCTTTGAGAATCATTGAGTGTCTCCACGTGACATTTTACCCTCCCCCAGTCGAGCATGGAGCAGCCACGCCAATGCACGGGAGCTGCCTGCTGCAGGGCTCACTCCCTCATACTGTTGGGAGGTGCTAAATGCTCTTGCTGGGAAACGTGCACTGAGCAATCCTGTTTTAACATAATACTAACACACTAATTACTTTATGTTCCCCAGACTCATAATGGAGGACTAAGATTCCTGGATCTTAAAAACAGAGGACTGCATCGTATTTTGGGGTGCCAGTGTAGCTATGTCAAACACATAAAAACAGATTCACTTTAGCAACAGATTGATAATCTACAGATTTTACTTTTTAAAGTTTGGATGTAAGTAGAGATTTTCAGTATTCGTTTTCCCTTATTTTGAAGTCATTTCTTCTCAAGTCTTGTGACACATGGCTGAAAAGGAGGGAGCGCCCATGGCTCCAACCGTAGTACCAGAATCTTTTCACCATCCTGATGCTGTACCCCCATACATGGACCTCACTCACATCTGTCATTTTTGGAAGCCTAGATCTTGTTAACAACCCATCAGGTGCAGTGTCAGTTTCAAATCAAATTATCATCTAAGGAAGCAAGAAAACAGAGGCAGCAGCAGAACACTGGTATATATTATAGCCCAAAGCACTAAGCTAAGTTAAAAATTTTTTAAAGATTTTTCTATAGTTGTCTATTGCTAATGATCTTGATCAGAATAAAGAAGGTGAAAGGAAATAAGGTACAAATGACAGGTTTTCTTCAGTGGGGAAAAATGGTTGGATGAAATTGGGACTAAGAGACCACATCTTTAAGGGTCTGAATTTTGTAGGTGTAACTACATAAGCAGTGTTAACTCCATTTCTGATACCAGTAGCCCTCTAGAAAATAAAGCAAAGTAGTTCTAGTGTGGTCACGTTATAAGACAATATTGTGAAAAATAGCAACTACTATTCATCTGTTCACGACATGCATATTTATAGAATAGGTAGGTACCACTTGTAAGTAAGTCCTTTAAAATTCTATAATACATATTAAAGTAGTGGTTATTGGTCTGATATATACTGCTCTTGGTTCTATAAACTAGATAAAAAGCAGTGCTTTGTGAAATGCAGTGTTATCTCTTAATGCCACTGGTGATAGAAAGTAGTTCCCTTCAGTTCAAATCCTGTGCCCTCATCTGCTGCTTGCTGACGTAAGCAATAAGTCCCCCCTCTTACTAATGGTGTCTACACATTGCTGTAACTTGTATTTAATGATGGTGTATCTGGTGATTGTAAAAATATTAGACAGAGATAAAAGTATATAATATATATTAACCGTTAATGCTGAGGTACGGTCTGAATTACGTGTCTTGTACTTTTATTCATTGTGTAATTTAGTGATGGTGGAAGTTCTACATTCAGTCCTTAAGATGGCAGTATCCCTTTTACAGTTTAACATGATCTGCATCAACTTGTTTGCTTGCTCAAGTTTTGTTAGAATAGGAAATAATAAATATAAAAAAGAAAGTGTAGTACTGGTTAGGGAAACAGACTTCAAGTCACTAACTGAAGTCAATACAAACTCCTTGTACATTCACTGTGAGTTTCAAAGGGAATCAGTCCCTAATTTAAAGGTTTCCTTTGTTCACTTTCTGGGTGTGTACCTTTGAGGGATATCTGAGGGTAAGCAACATTACAGCACCAAACACTGGGGCTATTAATCCCATTTAGGTCTGTACTGAAAAGGATGGTGGAAATACATGTATATAACTTTTCTTTACCTAAAAGTGCCATCCATTGTCCTTGAATTAATACAAAGTTACTGTTGCATTTAATTTAACTAGGAGGATCCTCGAAAGTTAACACCTTTTCCAAGGACAATGTCAACAATGTCAGTGTCAACACTGAGTCTGATTCTGACCACATTTATAGTGGTACTACAATGTCAACGTGGTGGTATAGTGTCACACTGCATCTTCATGACAACCATACTCCTTTGTTGGAACACTGTGCCAGTAAGAAGCGCAACATCCAACGGGCAGATGAAATGATGCATAAGGAAGTTAAGTGTTTGTTTACAGATAAAACTGCTGTGGTTCCAGTACTTCCTTCCCCATCAAAGGCTTGCTGAGGCTTTGTGAGAAAGTGATCTAAATTATTATTTTAATGTTTGTTTAAACATAATTTGTTCACTCAGTGATCATTCACACCGAAGCAATGCCATAAAAGTTTTGGTCATACCATAAATTTAGGAGAATTAGTCTTTGGATCATAAATTAGAAAAAGAAAAGAACATTTTCACCTTTTAAAATCACATGACGGTAAAGGACAAATACCCACTCTTCTGTTCTGACCCGTGAATAGCTTAAATGCTTTTTTCCAAAACAAGATACTTCCAGTGTTATGACTATTTATTTCCCAGAAATGGTACTGTGTTGAAAAATAATTGTTACTTCCTCTAGCAGCATTTTATCTTGTTTTAAAGACTATATTGTACTAATCAGAAAATATGAACTAAGATAGGGAGCTCCAGACTGACACAGCAGTTGTTCTGGAAAAGGAAAATACTCTGATACACTTTGATGTATGAAATAACGTACAGACACGTCAGTGTTACCTCTTACTCTAGGTGCTCTTTGGTGAGAGACAGGCTTTGTTCTCTTGTTCATGACATTTCTCTGCAAAGAATTCTCTATGGAGTGGAGCAAATGAAGTGAAGCATTTCTTACCAAGCAAATTTATCAATTTATAAATCTTCTCTACAGCTCACTTTTGAGTTCAGTTGTAATCATGAGTGATCCTTCATATTTTACTAAAACTGTTCATTCAGGTAAGAAGTATGTTGAAATTTTGCCAATATCTTAATAAAACCCAGCAACTTAAAACCACTAGGCATTTGTCTTTTTTATTCAAAGGAAGGTTATTTAGTGCTGGGATTTAAGGTTGATTCCCTCAGAACTGAAAATAAAATCCTGAGGTGGCAGTTTTCTAAACTTCTTAAAGTGGGAACATTTTAAAAAGAAAGTAAGTTTGCTAAGTGCTGCTACAACTGTTACTCTCTCCCCAGAAAAACCAGAAGAGATATATCTCATCTTACACGTTTCCCCCATCAGTTTAAGGTTGGGGGCAGCGGGTTATCCTAAAATAGATGAATGAGGAACAGGACCTGCCAACGGCTAAGTGCTGACTCCTCCAATCTCCAACTACTTTATTCTTCAAACTCTGCGTCCAGCCCAAGTTCTTCCCTCTCCCTTAAGTCTTTCTTTCTTTCCCCTTTTCGTTTCAAACTGGAAGAAAGGAAATAATCAGGTGAATTGCGGCTGAAAGTCTGTCAGGAAGAATGCTTTAAGAGAGTAACAGGAGATAAAAAGAGAAGGAAAGGACAACGTGGGGGACAGAAATAAAGCTGATAAAAGAAGACATCTCCATCTAAGGGAATGGCATTAAACCTGAAAAATAAGTAAACCTAGTCAATACACTGCATTCTTACCCTCCTCTCCCCACCATTAATTCCTAGAAAATTAATTTCATAGTTGTAACAACCTTAAACTCCTAATTAAATTCATTCAAGTACTTAGTATGACTCTATATAGACCCCAAAGAAAGAATAATTGAGAAAACAAAGCGAAGGTCTGCAAGAATCATGTATTTGCAGGAGTTTGCTAAAGCAGGGAATGAAAGAAAAGCAATATTTTGATAAGTATTATTTATACTTGAAAAAAGTCCCCTATTAGTATTCTTAGTTCAAAAGGAACATGCCTTTCTGAAGCAGTAGCACACAGCAAGATATTAAGCAAACCACTAAGTATACTGAACTCATTTGAACTTAATAGAAATTTATCTAAATTACCAAATTATCAAGTATGACTGCCTGAAATAAGGTGTTTAATTGTTCATTTCCTTTTTCCATTACAAGTTTGTCCTCTGTCATTTTAACAGCAGTTAGTAAAGAACACTCTTGTATTGCACTTTAGGAAAACCTACTTCTGCTTGGCCAAGGAATAATCTCATGGAAGATCCTTTTTAATTTATATTTCAAACAAATCTAATTCCTCTCTCAGACCCAAAACTGTTAAGTGGTGATCAGGAGAAAAGTGCTCTCGTCCTGAGCAGCTGAGTTTAGCATCCCTCTTATGCTGAGCCTAAGACCCCCAGTCATGAAACCTCCAGATGAGATGTGCCCTGCTTCATGGTGCAAGCAGGGGCCCTTCACACACAGGTTCTGATTTTTCTTATCCTGCTTTAGGACTAGGGAAAAAATAAATGTGAAATATGTCAGGAATTATATGTATTTGGAGAAACCATCTTTCAAATGAGTAACTGGAATTTAACCAAAGATGAAAAAGTTGTCCCTGCCAGATGTTAACACTGGGAGATCCTGGAGCTAGGGCACTCAGGGTGGGCAATTAGGCCAAATAAGAGTTGCTACGGGATCAAATGAAACTGAATGGCAGGGAGGCCTGTGGAGTAGGCTTTCCTAAATGCACATAAGGAGACAGACATAACTGCCCTGCAGGACTCAGGCAAGGGCTCTGGCTGGGCAGAGGCTCTGCAGGAATGGGAGAGAAGACTCTGTAATAGGAAAAAAAAAACACATAAATGTGCCAAGTGGAGAAAAAGGTTTTTAGAAACAGAGCAGTCCATATAATTTATGTCCCAAACTATACAATGACAGATGTCACCATTTGCTCTTAACCCTCCCTAGACAGAATTTTAAAACTTCTATGAAACTTCTGTAAGACTATGAAGCCATGTATGGCTATATGTTAATATGGGAACTAGCGATAAATGAGGGGAAATCTAAAAATACCACCATGAAAAGACTAAGAGGAACAGAAACACACGCATGGCTCTTTCAGTTTTGTACTTCCCAAACTTTCTATAATCTTACCACTTTTATAATTAAAAGAAAAATAAAAAATTCTTTTGGATAGAAAACTAAGAATGGCTCATTACTTTCTGAATTGTGAATGTGAAATTAATTACGCTTATGTTTTTAATTCAAAAAATATAATTATATATATATTGAAAACCACAGTACTTCCAGCTTCCAATTCTGAAATGTAGAGCTAAAGGGAATATTGCTTCCACCCTTACAAAAGAAAGAAAATAAATAAAAGTCCAGATTAACTTCAAATTATGACTTTTTTCAAACCCATCAGAGAGCTGAGGTTGCAACTGGCCCAAATCTAAAGAGGGGCAGGCACCTGCCTGGAAAGACGAGCCGTCGGTACTAGTTTACATAGGATAGCTATAAGCAGACACTGGAAGAAACTGTTCAGCATGAGTTAGTACTGAACTGGTGCTGACAGGACAGTGGGAAGTCCTGGGAGCTGCAGAAATTAGTGGAGTCTGCACTCTCTTGCAAACTCTACCAGGTGCTCAAAGAAAAGACTGGAAAGAGCCCTAAGGGTCAACTGTGTTGCAGACCCGGCAGTGGGATGTGGGAGAGTCAAGAAAACTATCAGACCCTTTCTCCCATCTCTCCTACATAAATGTTATTCTACGGGGGAAAAGGGCCACAAATGCTGCCACCCTTAGGGTACCTATGAAAAGCCACTGCAGCTGACGAAAGGGAACAGGGGAGAAAAACCCTACTCTTGAGGAGGCAGGAATATCACCGGGCCTACAACTAGCTGTGGAGGGGCAAGTGTATCAAGACACAGTAACCTGAAACACACAGTGCCTAAAGCTTCCCCTTAATCCGAGAACGTCAGTCCCTCGCCTGCCCCCAGTCAAGCTTCAAATAACAGAACACTTCTGGGAGAAGGACAGGAAAGCAACAACAGCATCAGAGACTTAACAACTCTCCGAGGCACAGTACAAAGGGAAGCCCTAAACTCAAGGTCGGAAGAGACACTGCTCTGGTAATCCATCCCCAATCAGGAATGCAATGTATTGCTACAGGAACTTGAAGCCACTAAGGTTAATCACAGCAACCATGAACCTCAAACCAAACATAGCTTATAACGAGATTAATTCAAATTCTGCAGTAAAGGTCTAAGCAGCAGGAAAGGCCTGCCCATTTGTAGGCAGAAAAACCATTCATCAATCTACTGCCCTACACGAAATGTGCTGCTTTCAACAAAATACACAGATGCATCTGAAAACAAGAAAAGATGTGTTCTTAAGAGTGAATTAACCGGGGTGGTGGGTACTGGCAGGGAACCTCTCCCAGGTTCTCCCCAGGTGGCCTCCCAGGCCCTCCTTGGGGACCTTTGTAACTTGAGCCAATTAAATTTGAGCTTGGTGGGAATGTAAACTGGTACAACCACTATGGAGAACAGTATGGAGGTTTCTTAAAAACCTAAAAATAGAGCTACCATATGATCCAGCAATCCCATTCCTGGGCATATATCTGGAGAAAACCATAATTCGAAAAGATACATGTACCCCAATGTTCACGGCAGCACCATTTACAATAGCCAAGACATGGAAGCAATCTAAATGTCCATCAACAGAGGAGTGGATAAAGAAGATGTGGTAAATATATACAATGGAATATATTTAGCCATAAAAAAGAACAAAATAATGCCATTTGTAGCAAGATGAATGGACCTAGAGATTGTCATACTGAGTCAGAGAAAGACAAATATCATATGATATCACTTATATGTGGAATCTAAACAAATGGTACCAACGAACTTACTTACAAAACAGAAACAGAGTTGCAGATGTAAAAAACAAATTTATGTTTGTAAATAGAAAAACAAATTTATGTTTGTAAATACCTATACAGTAGGTCCTTAATTAGTTACCAGTGGGGAAGGGGGTGGGGAGGGATAAATTGGGAGACTGGGATTGATATATACAGACTACAATATATAAAACAGATAACTAATTAAGGACCTACTGTATAGCACAGGGAACTCTACTCAATACTCTGTAATGACCTATATGGGAAAAGAATCTTAAAGAGTTAATATATGTATATGTATAACTGATTCACTTTGCTGTACACCTGAAACTAACATAACATTGTAAATCAACTATACGCTAATAAAAATTTAAAAAAAAAACCCATGAACTCCAAAAAATAAACAAACAAAAACAAAAAAACCAAACACAGAGTGAAGTAACCATCAGAACCAGAATCTGATATGCCAAGGATTTTGGAGCTGACCGAATTTAAAATAACTATGGTTAATATGTTGTAGAAATGGTGGGCAACATGCAAGATCATATGGGTGATTTCAGCAGAGAAACAGAAACTATAATAGAAATACCAGAAATGAAAGATACTGTAACAAAGATGATGAATGCCTTTGATGGGCTGATCAGTTGATCTACCATTGCTGAGAAGAGAATCAGTAAATTTAAAGATAAGTCAATAAAAATTACCTTAACTGAAATACAAGAAAAAGAATAACAAAAGCAAAATAACAAAAGCAAAATAAACCCAGAACAGAACATGTAAGAGCTATGGAACAGTATCAGTCTAACATATGCATAACTGGAAACCCTCATATGTTGCGGGTGGGAATGCAACGGCAGTGCCTTCTGGAAGCTCTGCAGTTTCTTACAAAGTTAAGCATATACCTGCCACATGACTCAGTGCAATGAGTTCTGACACCAACCACCTGGAGTTAGGTTAAACTTCACAGGTTAAAGGCAAAGTCAGCCACAAGACTGCTCTCACTTCAGATACCAGCTGCAAGTTTGGGGTCCCCCACCAACCCTCCCCTAGGTGTGATTATTCACTAGAACAACTCACAAAACTCAGGAAAATACTTACAATTCCAGTTTTATTATAGCAAAAGGATACCAATCAGAACCTGGCAAAAGGAGAGACACATAGGGTGAGGTAGAGGAGGGTTCCAGTGTGAAGCTTCCTTGTGATGAGGGCATGTTACCCTCCCAAAACATCAATTTATGACAGAGTACTGCCAACCAGGGAAGCTCAGCTGAGCTTCAATGTCCAGAGTTTTTATTGGGGTTTCATTACATAAGCATTACTGACTCACTAGCAATGAGTCTAAACTATTCAGCTGATAACATGTGACTCAGTGGCCCAATCCTCTAATCACATGGTTAGTCTTTCTGGCACGGCCAGTCCTTATCCTGAGTCATCTCATTAACTAAGCTATCAGGATCCACCATAAGTAACAGAGACACTCCTATCGCTCAGGAAATTCCAAGGACTTAAGAGGCTATGTCCCCAGAACCAGGGACAAAGGCCAAATTCCTTATTACATACCCAGTAATCCCACTCCAAGGCAAACATTACCCTAGAGAATGACAACTTATGTTCACACACAAAAATCTACACACAAATGTTTATAAGGTTCATAATCACCCTAAACTAGAAATAACCCAAATGTCCTTCAATGGGTAAATGAATAAATCGTATACATCCATACAGTGAAATACTATTCGGCAGTAAAAAGGAATAAAGTTCTGATTCACACAACAAGGTGGATGTCTACCCCTAGAGGGAATGCCAGACAGATACTTGTTAATTGAACCCCAGAGGTTTACCTCAATGGACTGTGTGAATTTGTATATGCTGCATATTTCTTTTTTTTTTTTGCGGTACACGGGCCTCTCACTATTGTGGCCTATTGTGGCCTCTCCCGTTGCAGAGCACAGGCTCCGGAAGCGGAGGCTCAGCGGCCATGGCTCACGGGCCCAGCTGCTCCGCGGCACATGGGATCTTCCCGGACCGGGGCACGGACCCGTGTCCCCTGCATCGGCAGGCGGACTCTCAACCACTGCGCCATCAGGGAAGCCCATTTCTTACTATTTTTAAATTCACAAACAACAATACTTGAGGTGAGCTGGAGCCCAACAAAACAGACAGGACATGATTTTCTTCATCACAGGAGAACTGCTTTTGAGTACATCCTTTAGCTACCTACAAGTTTTTTTTTTTTTCATGAAACCTGTTATCAACTTTAATTATAAAAATAGAGAATTTTATGCCAGGAGGGCAGTTACAAACCATTTCTTTAGAAGCTTACATTTTTTGCTTTTCAAGAGATAGACTTTATTCTTCATATAGAATCAGAAATCAGAATATGGTACAAATGGCTTGGGTTTCTAAAATATATGAGAAGATAATATACCAATTAAGTTCAAATAATTTTCCCTACAAAATTTTTGTGCAACCATAAAGAAATACCTTCAAAATTTCCTATAGCTGTAACAACCAAAAATAGTCTTGCTGACACAGTGAACTCAAATTCCACCAATGTAAAAGGGTCTCAACCAATTCTCAATTCATCTAAAACAAGGGCAGCACTCCTAATTGCTTTTATACATAACTTGACAGCATAAGAAAAGCCAAATAAAATACTCAAGATCCAAAATGTATTATGATTCAAATATCCCTATGCCATTATGGGGAATCCACTGACTAAAAAGACCTCAAGGTCATTAAAAATAAGAGTAAAGGTTAAGAACATTTACAATTTAAAAACAAAAAACACAATGGATACTTCCCCCAAATAAAGGACAGAAGGACACCTCAAAATGCTATTGTAGGAGATGGTTCAAAATGGCAGAGTAGAAGGACGTGCTCTCACTCCCTCTTGTGAGAACACCAGAATCACAACTAACTGTTGAACAATCATCGACAGGAAGACACTGGAACTCACCAAAAGAGATACCCCACATCCAAAGACAAAGGAGAAGCCACAATGAGACGGTCGGAGGGGTGCAATCACAGTAAAATCAAATCCCGTAACTGCTTCGTGGGTGACTCACAAACTGGAGAACACTTAGAACACAGAAGTCCAGCCACTGGAGTGAAGGTTCTGAGCCCCACGTCAGGATTCCGAACCTGGGGGTCTGGCGATGGGAGGAGGAATTCCTAGAGAATCAGACTCTGAAGGCTAGAGGGATTTGATTGCAGGACTTTGACAGGACTGGGGGAAACAGAGACTCCACTCTTGGAGGGCACACACAAACTTGTGTGTGCATCAGGACCCAGGGGAAGGAGCAGTGACCCCAGGGGAGACTGAACCAGACCTACCTGCTAGTGTTGGAGGGTCTCCTGCAGAGGCCAGGGGTGGCTGTGGCTCACCATGGGGACAAGAACACTGGCAGCAGAAGTTCTGGGAAGTACTCCTTGGCGTGAGCCCTCCCGGAGTCCGCCATTAGCCCCACCAAAGAGACAGGGTAGGCTCCAGTGCTGGGTCGCCTCAGGTCAAACAACCAACAGGGAGGGGACCCAGCCCCACCCACCAGCAGACAAGCGGATTAAAGTTTTACTGAGCTCGGCCCACCAGAGCAACAGCCAGCTCTACCCACCACCAGTCCCTCCCATCAGGAAACTTGCACAAGCCTCTCAGATAGCCTCATCCATCAGAGGGCAGACAGCAGAAGCAAGACGAACTACAAGCCTGCAGCCTGTGGATCAAAAACCACATTCACAGAAAGACAGACAAGATGAAAAGGCAGAGAGCTACGTACCAGATGAAGGAACAAGATAAAACCCCAGAAAAACAACTAAATGGAGATAGGCAACCTTCCAGAAAAAGAATTCAGAATAACGATAGTGAAGATGATCCAGGACCTCGGAAAAAGAATGGAGGCAAAGATTGAGAAGATGCAAGAAATGTTTAACAAAGATCTAGAAGAATTAAAGAACAAACAAAAAGAGATGAACAATAAAATAGCTGAAATGAAAAATACACTAGAAGGAATCAATAGCAGAATAACTGAGGCAGAAGAACGCATAAGTGACCTGGAAGACAGAATGATGGAATTCACTGCCATGGAACAGAAAAAGAAACAAGAATGAAAAGAAATGAAGACAGCCTAAGAGACCTCTGGGACAACATTAAACACAAAAACATTCGCATTATAGGGGTCCCAGAAGGAGAGAGAGAGAGAAAGGACCCGAGAAAATATTTGATGAGATAATAGTCGAGAACTTCCCTAACATGGGAAAGGAAATAGCCACCCAAGTCCAGAAAGCGCAGAGAGTCCCATACAGGATAAACCCAAGAGGAAACACACCAAGACACACAGTAATCAAATTGGCAAAAATTAAAGATAAAGAAAAATTAATGAAAGCAAGGAAAAATGACAAATAACATACAAGGGAACTCCCATAAGGTTAATAGCTGATTTCTTAGCAGAAACTCTAGAAGCCAGAGGGAGTGACATGATATACTTAAAGTGATGAAAGCGAAGAACCTACAACCAAAATTACTCTACCCAGCAAAAATCTCATTCAGATTTAATGGAGAAATCAAAAGCTTTACAGACAAGCAAAAGCTAAGACAATTCAGCACCACCAAACCAGCTCTACAACAAATACTAAAGGAACTTCTCTAAGTGGGAAACACAAGAGAAGAAAAGGACCTACAAAAACAAACCCAAAACAATTAAGAAAATGGTAATACGAACATACATATCGATTATTATCTTAAATGTGAATGGATTAAATGCTTCAGCCAAAAGACACAGGCTTGCTGAATGGATACAAAAACAAGACCTATATATGTGCTGTCTGCAAGAGACCCACTTCAGACCTAGGGACACATACAGACTGAAAGTGAGGGGATGGAAAAGATATTCCATGCAAATGGAAATCAAAAGAAAGCTGCAGTAGCAATACTCATATCAGATAAAATAGACTTTAAAATAAAGAATGTTACAAGAGACAAGGAAGGACACCCACATAATGATCAAGGGATCAATCCAAGAAGATGATATAACAATTATAAATATAGATGCACCCAACACAGAAGCACCTCAATACATAAGGCAACTGCTAACAGCTATAAAAGAGGAAATCGACAGTAACACAAGAATAGTGGGGGACTTTAACACCTCACTTACACCAATGGACAGATCATCCAAGCAGAAAATTAATAAGGAAAGACAAGCATTAAATGACACAACAGACCAGATAGAGTTAATTGATATTTCTAGGACATTCCATCCAAAACTGCAGATTACACTTTCTTCTCAAGTGCGCACGGAACATTCTCCAGGATAGATCACATCTTGGGTCACAAATCAAGCCTCAATAAATTTAAGAAAATTGAAATCATATCAAGCATCTTTTCTGATCACAATGCTATGAGGTTAGAAATCAATTACAGGGAAAATAACGTAAAAAACACAAACACATGGACGCTAAACAATACGTTACTAAGTAACCAAGAAATCACTGAAGAAATCAAAAAATACCTACAGACAAAAGACAATGAAAACATGACGATCCAAAACCTATGGGATGCGGCAAAAGCAGTTCTAAGAGGGAAGTTTATAACTATACAAGCCTACCTCAAGAAACAAGAAAAATCTCAAATAAACAATCTAACCTTACACCTAAAGGAACTAGAGAAAGAAGAACAAACAACACTCAAAGTTAGCAGAAGGATAGAAATCATAAAGATCAGAGCAGAAATAAATGAAATACAAACAAAGAAAACAATAGCAAGGATCAATAAAACTAAAAGCTGGCTCTTTGAGAAGATAAACAAAATTGATAAACCATTAGCCAGACTCATCAAGAAAAAGAGGGAGAGGACTCAAATCAATAAAATTAGAAATGAAAAAGGAAAATTTACAACAGACACCGTAGAAATACAAAGCATCATAAGAGATGACTACAAGCAACTCTATGCCAATAAAATGGACAACCTGGAAGAAATGGACAAATTCTTAGGAATGCACAACCTTCTGAGACTGAACCAGGAAGAAATAGAAAATAGGAACAGACCAATCACAAGTAATGAAATTGAAACTGTGATTAAAAATCTTCCAACAAACAAAAGTCTAGGACCAGATGGCTTCACTGGTGAATTCTATCGAACATTTAGAGAAGAGCTAACACCCACCCTTCTCAAACTCTTCCAAAAAATTGCAGAGGAAGGAACACTCCCAAACTCATTCTATAAGGCCACCATCACCTTGATACCAAAACCAGACAAAGATACTACAAAAAAAGAAAATTACATACTAATATCACTGATGAACATAGATGCAAAAATCCTTAACAAAATACTAACAAAGAGAATCCAACAACACATTAAAAGGATCATACACCATGATCAAGTGGGATTTATCCCAGGGATGCAAGGATTCTTCAATATACGTAAATCAATCAATGTGATACACTATATTAACAAACTGAAGGATAAAAACCATATGATCATCTCAATAGATGCAGGAAAAGCTTTTGACAAAATTCAACACCCATTTATAATTAAAAGCTCTCCAGAAAGTGGGCACAGAGGGAACCTACCTCAACATAATAAAGGCCATATACGACAAACCCACAGCAAACATCATTCTCAAGGGTGAAAAACTGAAAGCATTTCCGCTAAGATCAGGAACAAGACAAGGAGGTCCACTCTCACCACTATTATTCAACAAAGTTTTGGAAGTCCTAGCCATGGCAATCAGAGAAGAAAAAGAAATAAAACAAATACAAATTGGAAAAGAAGAAGTAAAATTGTCACTATTTGCAGATGACATGATACTATATATAGAGAATCCTAAAGATGCCATCAGAAAACTACTAGAGCTAATCAATGAATTTGGTAAAGTTGCAGGATACAAAATTAATGCACAGAAATCTCTTGCATTCCTATACACTAACGATGAAAAATCTGAAAGAAAAATTAAGCAGACACTCCCATTTACCATTGCAACAAAAAGAATAAAATACCTAGGAATAAACCTACCTAGGGAGACAAAAGACCTGTATGCAGAAAGCTATAAAATACTGATGAAAGAAATTAAAGATGATACCAACAGATGGAGAGATATACCATGTTCTTAGATTGGAAGAATCAATATTGTGAAAATGACTATAATGCCCAAAGCAATCTACAGATTCAATGCAATCCCTATCAAATTACCAATGGCATCTTTCACAGAGCTAGAACAAAAAATCTTAAAATTTGTATGGAGACACAAAAGACCCCAAATAGCCAAAGCAGTCTTGAGGGGAAAAAATGGAGCTGGAGGAATCAGACTCCCTGACTTCAGACTATACTACCAAGCTACAGTAATCAAGACAATATGGTACTGGCACAAAAACAGAAACATGGATCAATGGAACAAGATAGAAAGCCCAGAGATAAACCCACACACCTATGGTCAACTAATCTATGACAAAGGAGGCAAGGATATACAATGGAGAAAAGACAGTCTCTTCAATAAGTGGTGCTGGGAAAACTGGACAGCTACATGTATTAGAACACTCCCTAACACCATATACAAAAATAAACTCAAAATGGATTAGAGACCTAAATGTAAGACCAGACACTATAAAACTCTTAGAGGAAAACATAGGAAGAACACTCTTTGACATAAATCACAGCAAGATCTTTTTTGATCCACCTCCTAGAGTAATGAAAATGAAAATAAAAACAAAAATAAACAAATGGGACCTAATGAAACTTCAAAGCTTTTGCACAGCAAAGGAAACCATAAACAAGACGAAAAGACAACCCTCAGAATCGGAGAAAATATTTGCAAACGAAGCAACGGACAAAGGATTAATCTCTAAAATATACAAGCAGCTCATGTGGCTTAATATCAAAAAAATAAACAACCCAATCCAAAACTGGGCAGAAGACCTAAATAGACATTTCTCCAAAGAAGACATAACGATGGCCAAGAAGCACATGAAAAGCTGCTCAACATCACTAATTATTAGAGAAATGCAAATCAAAACTTCAATGAGGTATCACCTCACACCAGTTAGAATGGGCATCAACAGAAAATCTACAAACAACAAATGCTGGAGAGGGTGTGGAGAAAAGGGAACCCTCTTGCACTGTTGGTGGGAATGTAAATTGATACAGCCACTATGGAGAACAGTACGGAGGTTCCTTAAAAAACTAAAAATAGAACTACCATATGACCCAGCAATCCCACTACTGGGCATATACCCAGAGAAAACCATAATTCAGAAAGACACATGAACCCACCCCAATGTTCATTGCAGCACTAGTTACAATAGCTAGGTTGTGGAAGCAACCTAAATGCCCATCAACAGACGAATGGATAAAGACAATGTGGTACATATATACAATGGAATATTACTCAGCCTCAAAAAGGCATGAAATTGGGTCATTTGTAGAGACATGGGTGGATCTAGAGGCTGTCATACAGAGTGAAGTCAGTTAGAAAAACAAATATTGTATAGTAATGTATATATGTGGAACCTAGAAAAATGGTACAGATGAACTGGTTTGCAGGGCAGAAATTGAGACACAGATGTAGAGAACAAATGTACAGACACCAAGGGGGGAAAGCAGCGGGGTGGTGGTGGTGGTGGTGTGATGAATTGGGAGATTGGGATTGATATGTATACACTGATGTGTATGAAACGGATGACTAATAAGAACCTGCTGTATAAAAAAATAAAACAAAATTCAAAAATTCAAAAAAAAGAAGTTATTGTCTAGATTAATGACCCAAAAGAATCTCATGATTAAATCACTTGTGCTAAAAGCTCTTACAAGTAAATTTCCCCAAATGAACAGTCTATTCTCTGGCTTCTCTTAGTTCTTAACCACAGTGGTTTTCCATATTTTGAAAATAAGTTATAAAGGTACACTGGAAAGCACTCAGTTCTATATCATATAACAGGTCAAGAAACAGCTACGCAATAGTGAGAGTTCCAAAGCAGAGTCAATCACACTTGTCTTTATGAATTCTGATAAGCCTAAATTAAAAAATAAACCTCTACAAAATCAGTTCTTACAATGATTTGCTCAACACTAAAGGTGCAAAGTTCTTACATTATAGTTTTACCCATTACAATGTAGCACAGAAATAAGTTTGATTTAGAATACGATCTCATCAAAATGTAATGAACATAAATACATTTCCAGCTAATAGAAAATGAAATGTGAAGAACTTATCAGTAATGTTTCAGAGCATTGCACAATAAGCTACCTAATACCTATACGACAGCAAGCCAATGCTATCATGGTAGTAAGCAAATGCTAAATTTTAACTTCTCATGTGATTATACTACTTAAATATTTCCAACTAATTTAAGGAGAAAAAGTAACCACACATTACACATTATGGAGATCATAAATAAGTCTTCTAACTTCCCCATGCATCTACTTACAGCTCAACAGCCTCTATTATACACAGGCAATAGGAATAGGAAAAAGGGGGGCTTCCTGCTCCACTTTTAATAAATTGCAGAGGCATAACATTTTCTCAGCATCATTTTATTAACAAAAAGTGCCAACTGTTTTGAAGAAAAGCAAACCATGAATCACACAGCATTCGGCAAGACACTAGACATGGAAAGGGGAACAATATTCATTAAGTAAAAAATAAGCAGATGAGATGCCTCTCACGTGTATATATTCATGCTTTTTCAATAGTCTCTTAGTCAACTTTCAGTGTAATTTTCACAAATAGCATAGCAGCTCAAAAACAAATGCAAGAGCACAATGATGAAGTTTGGCAATTATTTTGGACTAATTCTGAGTATGAAGGTAAACTTTATACCACAGTTTCATGTAAGCCACAGTACAATATATAGGAATCTTTAAATGTATTGACACTGAAATCAATGTCCAACTAATGAAAATAAAGGAGAAAACAGGGTTTTAAAATACCCGTTACATTATAATTGTTTAGTAAGAAGCAGAAAAAACGAAATAATTTTAAATGTTCTTACATGTGTTCATACGACCAGAAACATAACCAATCCATATTAACTTAATTCATTTAAAATTACATTTGTAAAGGTCACACAAAAGAAAGCTTAGGTGTCATTAATTAGTGTGCCTGCACTTGAACAAACAAGAAAAGATAAATAAATTAACCTCAGTCAGTCAACGTATTCCAAAGAGGAGATTCAGTCTAGTGTTACTTCAGTTATCCACATAAAGTGTCTACAGGGAAGAATCTACACATTAGTAATATTTCTGCTCACTAATCTACAGGCACTAGTGAAACTATAAACTATAATTAAAACCCAAAATATAAAGGTGGTCATTTAAACACAACTGAGTGTCTAGCCAAGACAGAAGAGCACCGATACTGAGCAGGTTACTGAATGCATGCACTGTCTCCAGGTACGTTTCCTGGCAGTTAATTGCCCTTCTGTTACAGTAGACAAACTGCCTTTTATGAATATACTATTTACTAAATTAATTGAGGCTACACTGTTATTTCATTACATTACACAGAATTCTTCCCACACAACTTTTTCCTGTGTACTAATGTCTTACACTAGAATTGTGCTACTTTCTAAAGTTTCAGAATTACTATTTCAAGTAGAGATGATGAAAAAAATAAGACCAAATCTGATTATCTGACTGTTGACAAGTTTGAGCACCAACTACAGCAAAATACAAGGTAGCTTGCAAGTCAGTTTTCTTGATTTGAAAATTACCTTCCACTGCTTTCATCAGTATTGAAGCTGAGATCTTCAGGGCCTATTTGTTCACCATCAGGAAAACTGGAACGTGTATCTAGGAGAAAAAAAAGAGTTAACATTTTTAAAAGACCAGTATTTTCTTTTCCTTATCTCGAAACGATCTTACCAAGTGTGTTGTTTAAGTGATAAAGATGTGCTGGGTTGTGAACAAATCTCTATTTTTAGAGAATTTTTGATCTGAGTCAAGTGTAACAAACACAAAGGGAAAATAAAGGAGAAAAAACCAAAATGTGTAATAGACGCCCACAATTAGAAGACGAAAGGCATTGCCTGACTTTGTCGCCCTGGGGACACTATGGGAGCAGCTAAAGAAGGGAATAGGAAACGATGACGATGCACGCTCTAAAGACTGATTTTGTAAATATAAAATGTATTTCAAAGCCAATTAAACTGCGCATGCAAATATCACTACAAAAACTCATCAGCACTCAAGATAACTTGCCTGAAATTTGGCTGCTTCTTCTATAAGCAGAGAAGATTGCTAAGAGTACCTTAATACCTAAAAAATCATCAAGTGACTGAGTCTGTACTAAGAAAGACACTAGAATATCAGAGAAATATGTAAAATATAAAGCCGACAATTAACATAAGCCTGACAATGTTGTTATTCCAGGAACTCTTATAGAGGAACGCTCAGATTGATCGTTAAGGTCTCTGGATAAAATATTAACAGTGGCGGATGGATGTTAGACTTATTGTGGTGATCATTTTGCATTGTATACATATATCAAATCATTATGCTGTATACCTAAAGTAAAACAAAACAAAATACTAACAATGGGTTTCTCTCAGTGAGTTTTTTCCTAAGACTTTTTTAGGAGGAAGTGGTAATAAAATCAATGATTCCATAATCAGCATCCATTTCTAAGAAGTCAGAAAGAGTTATCTTTAAAAAAGTTCCCTTATTAGCTAGGCTACAAATATCTCTGAAAAGAAAAAAAAAAAAAAATCTGAAACCTCCCCAGGGGCTGGCAACATTTTCTACAAAGGAGCAGATAGTAAATATTTAGGCACTGCAGGCCACAAATGTTCTCCATGGAAAAGTCTTTTTTGTTTGGCTTGTTTTTTTTTTTCCATTCTCAGGTCATGGGCTGTACCAAAGCAGGTTGCCAACACTTGCTCCACCCAGTAAGTAGCATGCATTAGGTGGTGTCTGACCGCCTACCAAATTTTTTCAGTACGCGCACCATTTAGTTTATCCCACAGAATGTCGTCTCACAAATGACAATAATTTAAAAAAGAAAAAGCAGCAGAAGCAGCAAAGCAGAAGCAGAAAGAGAAGCAAAGGAAGCAGCAGAAGAAATGGTTTAATTAATCCCCATGAAATGACGTCATGGGTTGCACCTTCATCCGGCAGCCGTGCCATGAAGGAGTCGCTAAATCTGCCCAGGCTGGCGCGCTCCTCCTGCTCCTCGTCCTCAGCGTCACATTCAATATCACTGTCGCTACTCATTCCTGGCAGGAAAGAAGCAGAGAACATGTTTCTGACAAGTAACCACTGCAAGAAAAAGGCAATCTCCCTATCATAAATTGAGATTCCTAGTGAATTTTACACTGAATGCCAAGAAAACAGAAGATACCAAGCAAACAAAACAAAGAAAAAAGTAACCACACAAACCTAAGTTCTCTTTAGTTATTTAGAGCAGTATTTATTTTCGTCCTCAAAAATTAAAACTGCCCTTTCCACAGTACCTGAAAAGTTAGAATCTGAAGCCAGTATTAATTTCATTATACTGAGAACACTTTTTCCAAGGCAAACATAGGTTTTTTCCCCCCTAAAGAGTCATAAGAGATAACAGCTCTTTTAATCCTGATTCAACAGTTTCTAGCCTAAAACATATATAAACACTCATAAATACAAATACGTATTTACACTTATATTTAGCTACGTGTATAAAAAAATTCCAGTAATTTTAGCAATAAGTGAGTTACTGTCCCATTTGGGCCTCCAATTTTGTTTTTTGCATATGAGTAGGTTTTTAAAAGAAAAGTTCTATAGAATTTTTATAGTACAGAAATTACTTCTGTTTCAACAAGACAGTGATCAAGAAAATCTGAAAATCTTTCTGCTACAAACCCTTATAAATGCTAGATAAAATATAAACTTAAAAATTTTAATGAACAGCTATATTTAAAAGAACGAATGGAAATCCATAGGTATAGAGACAAAAAGGATATGGAAAACTAGTGGGGTAGATGCAGTTGCCCCAGAGAGCTTGATACGGAAGTCTTTAATACTCTGTTGGGGATAGGAAAAAACCTCTGGATCCAACATAGAAAGGGAGTTGAAAGTGAGACTAAAACTGCACTCCCTGCAAAAAGCTAAAACTCTTACTGAAAGAATAAACTAAATAATTCTGTCTACTGTCACAGGAAGACAGCAGGGAATTTTGTCTTGTTTCTGGGCTCAGCTCACCTCAGAATTCAAACTAAGGCCTGTGAGCATCATTTAAGTTTGTGATTAAGGTTGAGGTTCAAATCTTAGGAAAGTAACATAAAAACTGGTCAGGAGCTAGTGTGATCCGAATAAAGCAATTTATTCCTCTAGAGGGAAGGTTCTAGGTAAGATGAAGCAAGCACATTCCACCCCATCTTTCCCACTGAATGCAGCTATAAAACCTGGACAGAATGCATGAAGTGGCTATTTGAGGATTCTGAAAAGTAAATAGGGACAGGCATATTGGTGTAGACAAGAATTTGAAGTACCAACAAATTGGCAGATTTAAACAAGACCCAGAGTCTCATAAAATCATATTAAAAATGTCCAGGATACAATCCAAAATTGCTTCACCGTATGAAAAACCAGGTAAAGACAAGAACGAACATCAGTGCTGAGATGACAGAGATAATGTTGAAATTATCTAACACAGACTAAAGCAGATATAAAAATGCTCATGAATAGTCTTGAAACATATTTAAAAGACCTCTCTGGTGAGAAGCTTCCACAATCCAGGTCACAACAATTATAGTGGCGGGGGGTGGGAGGGATGATTCTCACAAGGGGTAGAAAAAGTCTCAAAAAGTTATGTTCCAATCAAAATTTACAAACAAGGCAGACAATCTACTTGAAGTAAGAGTCAGCAGATATACAAATAGAAGGATAATACCATGAATTTTTTCACAAAATTCTGTTTAATGTGGAAAAGGACAGATTTTTTTTTAATTACTAGACTTTTCAGATATAGTCATTAAAATTAAACTATTAATAGATGAATTTAGGCAAGGTTGAAAAACTTAAAGACAGAACTGAGAAAATTAACCAGAGTTTTAAAGAACAATGAGATTGCCGTTATAAAAAAGAGGTTAAGAAACACAGGGATAAAAAAGGAATGGTTCAAACTGTGTCAACTAGACAGCCATAAAGACAGCAAAGGAGAGACAATATATTAAGAGAAAATGGCCAAGAATTCTCCATAATTAATGAAAAACATTCTGAATTGAATGGAAATAAAAGTACAACATATCAAAAGTTTGGGGATGTGGCTAGAGCAGTGCTTAAAGATAAAGTTACAGCATCAAATGCTTATATTAGAAGAGAAAAAGGCCTAAAAGTAATGGTCTAAGCATTTACTTTAAGAAACTAGAAAAAAAAGAGTAAATAAACTTGGGTAAAAGGAAATAAAGAACAGAAATTAAATTAGCAGGAAAACAAAAGAAAAAGAAATCATTGAAACAAGAGTTGTTTGAAAACGCCAATAAAACTGAAAAGCTTCTAGGTAGACCAAGACAAAAGAGAGTAAAAAAAAAGGAATAAAAGAGGGGACATCACTAGAGATTCTACAGACATTAAAAGGGTAATAAGGGAACAGTATAAAAAACTTTATGCTCTTGAAATCAAGAACACTGATGAAATGGACAAATTCTTTGATAGACACAAACTACCAAAATTCATTCAGGTAAAAATAACCTGAATAGGTATTTTAAGTATTAAAGAAACGGAATTTGTAGCTTAAAAAACTATCAACAGGGACTTCCTTGGGACTTCCCAGGTGGCGCAGTGGTTAAGAATCGGCCTGCCAACGCAGGGGACAGGTTTGTGCCCTGGTCCAGGAACATCCCACATGCCGCAGAGCAAATAAGCCCGTGCGCCACAACTACTGAGCCTGCGCTCTAGAACCCGTGAGCCACAACTACTGAAGCCCGTGCGCCTAGAGCCCGTAATCTGCAACAAAAGAAGCCACCGCAATGAGAAGCCCATGCACCACAACGAAGAGTGGCCCCCGCTCAGCACAACTAGAGAGAAAGACCGCTCGCAGCAACGAAGACCCAATGCAGCCAAAAATAAATAAATAAATTTTAAGGAAAAAAAAAAAAAGATCAACAAAGAAAACTGTAGCCCCAGATGGCTTTACTGGTGAATTCCTTCTCTTCTGTTTTCAATAAGAGTTTGTGTAGTACTATTTCTCCCTTAAATATTTTGAAGATAGGCTGGATGTGTGGACGTTTCTGAAATTTCCTTACTAAGCAAAGGAAAAAACTTTCCTGCTCTCAAGAGTCAAGAGTGATACTTAACTGTTTAGAGAATAAACCAGCTACTTGCATGAAGCACCACCTCCACCTTCTGGCCCTTCATGGAACTGCTGCTGAAAACTCAAACCCACATGAGTTACTGAAATTCTAGGCACAAATTTGACCTCTTCGTACTAGTGTTTCTGAACTCCTGACATATATTAACCTCCAGGATTCACAAACGAGGAACTGGAATTCTCAGGAATTCCCCAAATCTCAAGTTATTCTTTAAACACTTACGATATTTTTCAAACTCTAATAAAGTTATATATCTTTTAAAATTTTTGGTTAGTTTGTAGTATTTACAAGAACTGTAGCCTACAGTGAATATTCAAATACTGGAAAATGCTGGGAACATTACTGGGTAATAGTTGAATAATGTACACTTAGAACTCTTTGTAAGGTTTATAGCACTACATGGAATCACATCAAAAATGCCAATATGGGGGGGGCTTCCTTGGTGGCTCGGTGGGTGGGAGTCCGCCTGCCGATGCAGGGGGCGCGGGTTCGTGCCCCGGTCCAGGAGGATCCCGCCTGCCGCCAGGCGGGTGGGCCCGTGGGCCGTGGCCGCTGGGCCTGCGCGTCCGGAGCCTGTGCTCTTAGGCGGGAGGGGCCGCAGCAGTGAGAGGACTGCGTACCGCAAAAAAAAAAAAAAAAAAAAAGCCAATACGGGGACTTCCCTGGTGGCGCAGTGGTTAAGAATCCGCCTGCCAATGCAGGGAACACGGGTTCGAGCCCTGGTCCGGGAAGAGCCCACATGCCACGGAGCAACTAAGCCCGTGCACAACTACTGAGCCTGCGCTCTAGAGCCCGCTCGCCACAACTACTGAAGCCCGTGCGCCTAGAGTCCGTGCTCCGCCAACAAGAGAAGCCACCGCAATGAGAAGCACGTGCACGAAGAGTAGTCCCCGCTCGCCACAACTAGAGAAAGCCCGTGCGCTGCAATGAAGACCCAACGTAGCCAAAAATAAATCTATTTAAAAAAATGCCAATATGAGGAATTCTTTTACTTTTGAAACTTCCTATTTCTTGGAGCACCACTCACAGAATTCCTGTATAGTATAGACTCATTAATATTTACATAGCAGCAGACAGGGCCATGAACACATACTTATAAAATGGCAACAGCTATAGCCAGGGCTGATTTGACTGCAATTGCTTCTTTTCAAGGTGCTCCCATTGATCTTAACCTTTGATTCTAGGTACCAGCATTTCCAGTTTATACTTTCAACTTGCCATTAGTGGATTCTTCCAAAGCAGTCATGTTTCTCTGTTTTTTTCTGTTTTGTTTTGTTTTTAATTCATTTTTTGGCCACGTCATGCAGTATGTGGGATCTTAGTTCCCCGACCAGGGACTGTTCCTGTGCCCCATGCAGTGGACGCGTGGAGTCTTAACCACTGGACCGCCAGGAAGTCCCCATGTTTCTGTGTTGACTGTTAAGATGAACAGGAGAACCAGAATAATTTTTTCCGGTTTTCTGATTTCTTGACTTACTTTTCTTAGGATTCAGAAAAACATGCATTTCCCAAGAAGCGTTGGAAACAAATTCCTGCATGAAAACACTGCTTGTTTTTTTATCAAGTCCTAAGATCTGAAGTTCCCTAGCTCTGTGAATGTAATGAGAAAAACAAATTGGTCTCTTGACCTCTAGCTTAATAGTTGACCTATGGGGTCACCAGGTCCTGTACAACCCATTGACATCAGTGAGAGCAAGTAAACACAACATAAGGTCAAATACTTTCATTTTTTGGAAATGAAAGTAGCTACTGTCAAGTAACAGGTCACAAGCTATTTGCTATGTGCCTTGCCTCATACACTGCAATGTCTACCCACTGCATTAAGTAAAGGTTAAAGCAAACTAGTGATATTTCACCAACTATAAGAAATTTGAATACAGGACCTTTCTTAATCTCACCAGAAGGTGTCAACAAGTTTTCACAAAACTGGCTGTCAATGATAATTATTGTAAGATACCATTAAATGGAAGATGCTTCAGAGATGTTCATGTGGGGGAAAAAAACCCCAAAATCAACCCTGCATCTTAAAGTAAAATGTGAAATAAGGTATTTCTATATCAATCACCTACCATATTTTTTGAGTATCCACTATATGCTCAGTAGTCGAAAGCTAACTTTTGAGTTATAACGCCCTTATTCAGGGGTGCTCAAACTTCAGCTGCTTGGAAAATACATTAACCACCTGGTAGACCAAACACTAATGCTTCACTTGCCTTCCTCCTTTCCAGCAGAACCTCAATGTTGTTCAGCCGTCTTCCCTTCTCCAAGTGGCCACGTGGAATGGATCAGGGAGGGGAACCAAATGTTCAGACTTTGCCAAGTTTCCTTGTTTTTTCACTACTGATTAATGAGATGTGCTCTCATTGATAAACATTGATAAACAGAGACATATAAAATGAAATAATCCTCCCCTACTCCCAGAACGTTTTTCTGACTCCATATAAAGTTTGGAGCTGCAGCAACCACCTTGCCATCCTGAGGGGAGCTAAGCCAACTCACTTAGAATGGCAGAGCAAAAGATGCGGGGACGGGGCTGGTGGGAGGAAATGAGTTCTTGATGACATTAAGCAGGTAAATTTTCCAACCTTGAAACTGCCCTACCAGAGTCAGGTGAGACTTCTTGTTAATACAAGACAGTAAATCTTCCTATTGCTTAAACCAGCTGATTGGGTTTTTGTAACTTATGTCTTCATTGATACACCAAAAGGGATCAGCAATGCTGGAGCATCAGACTTGTGTACTACTCTTAGATAGGGTGCCAGTAAGGTTTGCAATAGGCATGCCATGGCTTTCCCTGGGATGGGTGACACCCCTGACTTAATTGAAAAGGACTGTGCTAATTCAGCAGCAGTCAATCGCATAGTCTCCAGTTTTAGAAAGAACAAGGAAGAGACCGGTCTACCTAAGGAATTCTGTAGGTATCAATTGGGGTAGGGAGGGTGTGAGAAGGAAATCAAGATTTTTGCAATGCAGCCATTAACTAGGAGATTAACACAAGGTTGTCCCATATGATCCCAGTTAGAAAGGAAAAGGCCTGTTGATGACTGTCAAGTCTAAGAAAAGTCACTTTTTATTGACTCTCAGGAACATTTAAGAGTCCACTTTAGTTGTCCCAAATTCCCAACTAGTAAACACAAAGAATTTTAAAGTTTTAAAAACTTTAAAACTGGAAACTTTAAAAAAAATTTTAAAGTTTCTTCAAACAGCCTGGCAGTAGGGAGGGAGGAAGAGGAGAGGAAAGAGACACTAATTTACAGTGACCTACCACAGAAAATTTTCTTTTAGGCATTCTGCTTAAGAATAAAGAGGCTCGTTATTCCTAAGCACAGATGTAAGACAACCCCACTCAACTTTTCACCAAGGCTTACCGGTGCGAAAAACAAAGGTTTTCTTGAGAACTGGCTCCTGCTGATGATAGAATATGCCCACAGCAGTAAGTAAGGCCCCATTCTCCTCTCACAAAGCAAATTTCAAAAGGCACAGAGCTCCTTTAGTTTACCTATTCCCCTCTTCCAGCCTTATCAATTAGTCTCCTCACTGCCTATCCTGGGACTCTAGTGGTAAATAAGCTGTTTAGATACCAACAAATTGCAATAGTGGACTTTCCTGGCACTACTGATTTGCATGTTTACAGTAACTTTTCTTATTGAGTTCTAGGTGCTTTGCATCACTACAACACTCCTTACGTAAGAAAAAATGTGTTACTGAGTAACACTGACAGCACTAAATCTCAGATTCAAAGACTTGAAAGTGCAGAGCAGATCCTGAATGTGGCCAAGCAAATGCCTTTCTCCAGTTTAGGATAAGCTGTTGATGATTCGCTTTAAAAAAAGAAATGGAACTAATGTCCAAACTTATGGGGTGTTTTGGGTGCTAACTAGCTATTTACGTAGAAAAACTGCTGAGAAAATGTGAATTTATGAGATGAAGGCTGAAATTTAAAAGTCCAAGTTTAATTTAACATTCTTCTTTTACCAGTCTTCCTGTCCCCAGAGTTCCACACCCCATTCCCAGTCCCCAACTCAGCTAGAGTAGGAATTTTAAAACATAATTTTGTTATTTCACTCCTTGCTTATATTCCATTCAAAGGACAAAGTCCAAATTCTAGCTAGACATACAGTATAATTCCTCATGATCTGACCTCTGCCTCCACTCTGGCCTCATCTTTCACCAGTCTTCACAACTCATACTAACTCATACTCATCCCTTAGGATGATCTTTCCAAGTGTGGACTAGGTTGGTAGAGAGGTGACAGTTAAGAGCATTGGCTCTGTGACTTTGAGTAAGGTAACTTACATCTCTAGGCCTCAGCCTACTCACCTGTAAAATCAATATAATAAAGTAACCATGTAGGTCTGTACTGAGAAAACATAATACTGGTAAAGTCTTTAGCAGTCTTAATACCTAATGAGGGCTTGCAAATATTATCTATTATTTTTATTATTACATACCTGTTAGTTGAGCTCCCTATATACCCCATCACAGCACTCATCGTTCCATATTATAATTGGCTATTAACTGGTCTCTAACACCTGTTGTTTGGTTTTCAATTGCTCTCCCTGCTCCCTTCCCACCACCACCAACACATACCCAGCATACTTGAGGACAACTTGCTCCCATTTGTAACTATGACCCACTCTGGCAAGTGATTCTTAAGGAGTTGCCACCCCTGGTTTGAGTTTTCAACTCAACCAGTGGTTCTCAACTGGGGATGATTTTGCCTCCCAGGGGACATTTGGCGATGTCTTGAGACATTTTTGGTTACTGTAATTCAGAGGAGGTACTACTGACACCTAGTGGTTAAAAGCCAAGAATGCTGCTAAACATTCTACAATGCACAGGGCAGGCCCCTAATACAAAGAATCACCTGGCCCAAAATGTCAATGGCACCAAGGTAGAGAAACCCTGAACTAACAGTAGGTTCAGGAATTACTTTATCACCAGCATCAAAACAATGCCAGACAAATTAGAAGCATTTCACAAATGGTGCATAAATAGAAGGAGCCTATAATTCCAGCACATGCTAAAACAATTTAAGCCACTACAATCTATAATCAGTATGTATAAATGCATGGAAACTAGCTAAGCCCTGCTAGCTAATCCTTATAGGTCCTTTCTATAAAGATCAATCATAATATATTTTTCCTGTTGTTTTAACAATCAACACTTCACTTTGAAAATCCTTTCCATTTAATTTCTACTGAAATAATGCTGCCCACCACAGGAGCACCAACTAAGATGGAAGACCAAAATGTTTAGTGTTCTTTAACTGAAAAGCCTAAAAATGCCACCACCCCCACACACTCACAGAGCAGTCAGAGGTAGATGCTGGCACCTTTTATATATGCTTTGAGCTACAATTCATCAATCGTTGAAATTCAAATAAGTGCAGAGGTGGTAGGTGGCAGAGTTTCACTAAGAAATGAAAAATCTCAGTGTCAAATATCATTAATAAAGTTGACATGCTTTTCTGCTAACATATAAAGGACAAGCAAGGGCAACACACATAGCCTTGTTTCAAGCACCTTCTGTTAACTCAAAATTACAAAAAAGTCTTCTACACTTTCAGATAAAGAATAATGGACCTGGAAGAACATGTAGACAAATACTAGAAATGTAACTGAGAATGAACTGGCAGAGTAGAAGTCAGTTACCATAAAGGATTTTTTAAATGGTTAAAGTTTGGAATCCTTCTAAAAGAGCAAAGTAATCTATAAACATTAATCAAGACTGACTTTAAAAGACAAGGTACTTAACATTTAATATTCTAATTAGTTGTTTGGGGGCATGTTTTTCCCGTAAGACACTGAACATATCCAATTTAATCTTTTCATATCTAACAAAACTTCAGTGCCTATCATGTAGGTAGCATAACACATTTAATGAATGAGCAAATGAAGTATCTGCAGACTTTCCCCCTGTAAATGCCTGTTCTAGTAAGATGTCCTTTTATGTAGTCGATTATCCATTTTGCCTTCCACTGTGCTTAATGTCCTAGTAAATCAAACTCAGAGGCACAACAAATGCTGTTTTCAGATCAAGCGTGTCAGATAGTAGATAACATCTCAGTAACTGTTTTATTAAACCAACCACTCCCGACCACCACCAAAAAAAGATTATTTCGCCTCCCGCCAACTATGACTTTACCATTCCTTACCTTCCTCTGGGGCAACTGAAGCTCCTTCAGGTAGTATAGGTTGTAATTCCCCAGTTTCAGAATTATTTTCCAAATCAGTCATTTGCATTCCTTCCAGACGACCTCCTTTAACACTAGTCCTCAAAGAGGGAGAAAATAACCTGATATTCTTGTATAACTAGTCACTGATATAATAATCTAAATTTTTTTCCTGTCCAGAAACTGAGCAAACTAAGTAGGGTATAGGGCACTGGTGTTTAATACTAAATTTCAAGTTTTACTTTTAAAAGATTCACTAGAAGACTCACAATGAAAGGTTATAAAGTGGTAGATTGCATCAACGTCAATATCCTCGTTGTGATAATATATCAGCATTTTGCAAAATGTTATAATTAGGGGAAACTGGATAAGGTACACAGACTCCCTCTATTCTTTCTTATAATTGCATGTGAATCTACAATTATCTCAATAAGAATTCCAATTTAAAAATAAATATAAATAGAAGTCCTTAATAACATGTTCTCACCAATATGGAAAGACTTTTGAGGTATACTGAGTAAGAAAACAAGGTGCACCTTTTGTATTAAAAAAGCTATATGGTCACTTAAATATTGCTTAAATATGCATGAAAGCTGAGAAGACAGCATATACAAAAAATTTAAAACAGCAGGAATGTGTGTGGGCAGAAGGTTGGAAAACAAAGCAGATGGGAGACAAAGATGGGGAAATTTTAACTTAATATTCTTTTTTTTAACTTCCATTTTTGAACCATTTATTACTAGCACTTTAAAATTTTTGCTTACACTACCTTAAATCAGGTAAGGAAAAAAAACACAAGCTGGAAAACACCACATGACCCAGGTTGGCAGTGTAATTAACTGTAAAATGAGGGTTATAGCTATGAGCTTTACACATTTATACAGGATTTTACAATCTAGAAAAAAGTGCACATTCATACACATTTAATCTTTATGACTAAAGGCAGATATAAATCTCCATAACAAATATAAAAACTAGTTGCAGCTTCATCTTGAAAGGAACATGTATAAAACCAGGCTAGGAAATGGGGAGGACAAGACAATCTCCAATGATTGTAACACCCTTCCACTGCTTAAACTTGAGCTAGAACAGAAAACAGCCACCAGCTGTCCTATTAGATGTGGTAATTATCCAGATCTTAAAACTCTATACAATTAAGTAAACTTAAGGGATATTAATCTTTCTCTAAATTTAATTCAAAGTTCTTTTCAAAGCCTCCAAGGTAGAATTATTCCACTGTTTAAAATTAGAAATGTATTTAATATCCATATAATAGATCAGCAAATGGATATTAATGGCTCATCTAGCACATTCACAGACAATACATTCCATAATCACTCTCTTTTAAATGGATGGAAGTTTAATTGACAATGTCGACTGGTTGACATGACTGGGATTTGAGTTTATGTTTGGGTGACATGACTGGGATTTGAGTTTATGTTTCCTGGGAGAGAGATAAAGGTACTGATGACCACATATATATATCCTTTTGGGAAATTCCAACTATGTGTTTTGAGGACACTTTCATAAAAGGGAAAAATAAGGTGAGATGAAAGCAGAAAAGCAGTTTTAAAATAAAATCGCCAGAAGTGCTTTGTTCTATACAAAATTCATGTAAAAGACCTATGGGACATAACATAGCATAGCACAAATGTCTTTGAAAAATATGGGACAGATGGAAAAAAAAGTTGACCCAAAAATGTCACAAGGCAGGGGTCACCCAAGGTTAAATAACATTATTATCCTAACTTCAGTGAAAATGAGCTCTAATGTATTCAAACTGAACTTCTGGTACTATCTCATTCTGTGAAGAAAGAAAAAGGTAAGGTCTCTGATGCTTGAAGTTACATTTTAATACAACAAATAAACTGTCTGCTAAAAAATTAACGAACTAGAAGTTTATTATGTTCATTACGTTGTAGACTTAAAGTGCCAAACAAAACTATTAGCTATTATTCCATTACATAAACAAAAGAACTTAATTTACCCCAAGGTGACCATTTTTCTCCTTTTTTCAATAGTAGGTAAGCCACTGAAAACTGCAACCACAACAGCATCTGAATCCAAAGCTTGACACTGCCGGTCTTCAGATTTGGGCAGAATGTCACCGATACTGCCATGTGTCAAGGCTCGGGGAGAACTGTGCCTGCTCCCAGACTGAGAGCTTCCTGGGGAGCCTACAAAAAATGAAGGGGATATTCAGAAAGAAGGCAAACAAACAAAAAGTTCTCTCTCTAGTTTCCACGTTAGGAGATCTCACTATACATATATTTTTAAACTGCAGGAAAACTCAAAAACAATTTTAAAATATAACCTAGTCTTTTTGATGCCAACTATTTAATATGCGGTCTAATGGCTGCACTTTCTTACTGATGGGTCTGTTCTGTGTGATCAAGGAACTTTCAAATTGAGTTTCAGCATTTTTGGTGCCTTTAGAGGTCTAAAGCTATACCATCAGATCAATTTCGAGTAACAGACATCTACCCACCAAGATCACATTCTAAACTCTCCAAACTTACCCTCAGACAGAGTTTGACAGTCTCCCTTTGAACGGCTATTTTCCCCAGAGTCTACTGCTCTTCGAAGTGACAGACTACCTGCTATACTGGACCGAGCTGGCTTGGGTGAATTACTCTTCTTATTTGTGGCTGTAAAGACATTTTAAAATATTTCTGATTATGATAAAATAGCACAAAACTTATTACCTAGGAAGTCAGAGAAAGATTTAATCTTATCATCCATGAAAGGTATTCCCATCTACTGTGTCCAAAAATAAACAGAACACTCTGGTCCCAACTGGTTTATTTGGGGTTTTATGCCAAAGGTATTCCTATTTTGCTGCTTGTGGAACAGTCTCAACTTACAAAAGTAGAAAATTATCAGTGAACTCCAAAAGAAGAATTGTACCAGACATGAACTCTAATCTCAGTTTAATTAAACTAAGTATTAACAACAGAACAATAACCACCAAAACACTTGGAAACTGTAGAATATTACTGGATTAAAAAGAAATGAACGCTAAATTAGAAACAAGCCACAATTATAATACTTCAAGATGTTTGTGGCTAAAACAGTAATTAGAGGAAAATGTATAGCCTTAAAATGAATTAATTAGGGCTCCCACTTTCCTGCCGGGGTCCTGCACTTCCCTGGTGCTGGGGCATCTCGACCTGCCAGTGCCACTGCCCCTGGTGATCTGGCATGGGATGGGAGACAGCTGTTGTAATCCCTTAAGCACGGGCACTATTAAACAAATGGTCGGGTTACGTCTTATCTTTAGAGATTGGTAAGATCCTGGTAGAGGATGTGGAGAACAGCTTCTTTTTGAATGTCAACTCCCAAGTAAAAATGGTGTGTCAGATTCTTGCTAAGGATCCTAAATTGCAGCAAGGCTACAATGCTATGGGATTCTCCCAGGGAGGCCAATTTCTGAGGGCAGTGGCTCAGAGATGCTCCTATGATCAATCTCATCTCAGTTGAGGGACAACATCAAGGTGTTTTTGGACTCCCTCACTGCCCAGGAGAGAGCTCTCACATCTGTGACTTGATCAGAAAAACAGTGAATGCTGGAGCTTACAACAAAGCTATACAAGAACGCCTGGTTCAAGAAGAATATTGGCACGACCCCATAAAGAAGGACATAGCAACCACAGCATCTTCTTGGCAGATATTAATCAGGAGAGAGGTGTCAATGAGTCCTACAAGAAAAACCTGATGGCCCTGAAGAAGTTTGTGGAGGTGAAATTCCTCAATGATTCCACTGTGGACCCCGTGGATTCTGAGTGGTTTGGATTTTACAGAAGTGGCCAAGCCAAGGAAATCATTCCCTTACAGGAGAGCACCCTGTACACACAGGACCCCCTGGGGCTAAAGGCAATGGACAACGCAGGACAGCTGGTGTTCCTGGCTCTCGAAGGGGACCATCTTCAACGGTCTGAAGCATGGTTTTATGCCCACATCATACCCTTCCTTGAGTGAAACCGTTGTAGTTTGCACCAGAGCTCAGGGAACCCCTCACACTTCCAAACCAGTTCCCTCCATGGCCAAGCCTGAGCTCAGATCCAGCTAGCAACTAATCCTTCTCTTGTCACCATCTAACATGCCCTGCTTGGAAAGATCCAAGATTGGAATCTTATCCTTTGCCTCATCCTATCAGCATATGATGTTGAATGCAAGTTTAATTAGCTAAATAACCATGGAGATTGTTTTACAACCCTTTGATGTGGTCAGACTGTTTTAGGAATTAGGAGTTTGCTGCAGGTCAGTGGCAGAACTGTGCCCAGGCCCGGAAGAGACTGAACAAAGTAAACCAATGAGATAGAGTCTAAGGCAGATGCCTTTCTCAGGAAAATCTAGCCACATCTCAAACCAAGAGGCCAGTACCCAGGCCTGAGGTATTCACATAAATGCTTTCTCAGTTGTGCTGGTGGAGATTTGACCAGTGCTTGGAAAAGTATTGCTTGGATGATGTGTCCACATTATTTCTTGAGGCTGTCCTCCTCTCTTTGAGTGTGCTGCTCTTTGTGGTGTTTTAGCTATTATTAGACAAATTCCGGCAGCCCACCATCTTGCCTTGGTAGCACTTTTTTGTCTCCTCAGGTAGTGATGAATTAGTTGCTCTGTCACAAAAGCAGGGAAAGAGCAGCCAAGGATTGCTTAAGGGAGGAAGTGTACGTATTGCTTAACTTACACGGGGAGGGGGAGGTTTAAAGAAAAATGTAAAATGAAAAAGGAGGAGGTAGCTGGCTCTTTCCATTCCATCCTTGATGAACTTGTCCTTTCTAAATATGACTTGTGGTCTGGATTCTAGAGTCACTCTATTGCTGGCATTAGCAAAGAATGGGAGGGAAAATGTGAAGAGATCAGGCTTTCTAACTTCCGGCTCAAAAACCTGAGATTACTGCGCACTTCAAACTGCTTCTGCTGTGTTCTGTGAAAAAAAGATTGTTTGCTCAAAAAGCTTAGGGAATATTCCATATCCCTTTTCTCCTCTTGAAGATCAACCCACCTTAGAATATTAAGGACTCTGAGAATTCCTGTTACAGTACAGAACACCAACCTTAATCTACCGTTTCCCACACTATTTGAGCGTGGACGTCTTAGCCCCTACTCCTTTATCCCATGAAAACCTAGCAACACTTTTTGGAAGACTGTTCTGCAGAATGCCAGTTTGCGGAAACGGTTAGCTGTACTTGGGGGAAGCACTTTGTTACTGCTGCAAAGTTTACCCTCTGTGATTTTTCTTTCACCTCTCTCAAGACTTTTCAACTAAGAGGATGAAAGGTAAGAAGTGGGGACGTGTGAAAATAATTCTATGAATTTGTCTAAAATAAAGAGTAGCTTCTTAAAAAAAAAAAAGAATTAGAAAAAACGGAAACTAAATGGCCTAACATGCATAAACTCAAGGAGATGGAAAAATGATAAAAAGAAATAAAAAGAAAGCAGAAGAGATGCATTAAAAGGTAACAGGGCTTCCCTGGTGGCGCAGTGGTTGAGAGTCCACCTGCCGATGCAGGGAATGCAAGTTCGTGCCCTGGTCCGGGAGGATCCCACATGCTGCGGAGCGGCTGCGCCCGTGAGCCATGGCCGCTGAGCCTGTGCATCCGGAGCCTGTGCTCCACAACGGGAGAGGCCACAGCAGTAAGGGGCCCGCGTACCGAAAAAAAAAAGGTAATAAACAGGTTCAACAAGGTAGTGGGATATAAGATCAACAATCAACTGACTTTTTATACATCAGCAAAGAACAAGCCGAGAATGAAATTAAGAAAACAATTCCATTTACAATAGCATCAAATAGAATAAAATACTTAGGGAAAAATTTAACAAAGAAATGTTAAGACTTGTATATTTTTGAAAGAAAATAAAGAAAAAAGGAAAAATATTCTGTGTTCATTAACTGGAAGACTTAATATTGTTAACATGGCAATACTCCCAAACTTGATCTACAATACAGATTCAACACAATCCCTATAAAAATTCCAACTGTCTTTTTTTTTTTTTTTTGCAGAAATTGACAAGCTGATCCTAAAATTCATAGAAAAATGCAAAAGATCCAGAATACCCCAAAACACTCTTGTATGGAGGACTCACACTTATGATTTCACAACTTGCCATAAAACTATAGTATCAAGATTGTGGTACTGGTGTAAAGACGGAAGTATAGACCAATGGAACAGAACTGAGAGTCCAGAAATAAACTCTTATATTTACGGTCAATTAATTTTTGACAAGGTGGCCAAGATAATTCAATGGGCAAAGAAAAAGAAAAGATGGACAATAACAAGTGTTGATAAGGATATGGAGAAATTGGAACCCTATATACTGTTGAAGAATGTAAAATGGTGCAGCTGCTTTGGAAACAGTATGGCTGTGCCTCAAAAAGTTAAACATAGTTCTCATACAATCCAGCAATTCCACTCCTAAGCATATACTTAAATAAAAACATATGTCCCCACAAAAAACTGTACATGAATGTTCATAGCATCATTATTCATAATAGCTAAAAAGTGGGAAAAAAAAATCCAAGCCCTCATCAACTAATGAGTAGATCAAACAAAAAGTGGTACCCACATACAATGAAGTATCATTCAGCCATAAAAAGGAATGAAATAATACATGCTACATTACAGATGGCCCTTGAACACATTATGCTAAGCCAGAGAAGCCAGATACAAAAGGCTTCATATTGTGTGATTCCATTTATATGAAAAGTCCAGAAGCAAATCCACATAGACAAAATAGATTAGCAGTTACCAGGGGGATAGGGGGAAGGGGAAGATGGGGAATAATAACAGTTCATGGGTATGGAGTTTACGGCAAGAGTGAAAGCAGCTCTTTTGTCCCTTTCCTGTTTGCCCATTTCTGTTCCCCTCTAACCTTAAAAGAACCTAATTATAGGAATGAGATCACTAGGCAATTTAACTCAACTCTTGACTTTTGCTCTCCTGAATGCACACCATGCCTTGTTGATTCTTTTCCTAGAAAAAAAGAAGTAAGAATGAAGAATTTAGCAGTTTAAAAAAATGACTAGCTTTCTACTCCCAACAGCCCCCCTAAGCAATCCTGCTTGGGATCACTTGGGCAAGATAACATCTGAAGGGAGAGTCAGCCAATGTGCACACAGACTGGAGAATGATGCAGAACCCAACCTCCTGCCTCGATGATTCACTGAGGTTCCCCCCCACCCCCCCACCCCATTCTTCCCCTTAAAAACTGTCATGAAAAAAAAAAAAAAAAACTGTCATGGCTAAGCATGATCTTCGCAGTTGGCCTCTGGACACAAGTCTACCGTCCCCCCAGACTGCCGGCTTTTCTGATTAAAGCACCTTTCCTTTCTACTGACACTTGCCTCTCAAATTATTGGCTTTGGAGCAGCAAGCAGCCGAACCTAAGTTTGGTAATAAGAGGAGGGATGAAAATGTCCTAGACTTAGATAATGGTGACTGTCACACAATTCTGTAAATATACTAAAAACTGCTGAATTGTACATCTGGGGAAAAAAGGTGCTGTGAGAAAAAATTATGACCAATTTCTCCACTGCAAAGTATACATAAACTATTGGTTAAGGGAAAAAAATGAAGAAGAGATGCATTAACAGAAACAAAGGCAGAAATTAACATAATAAAAAGAAGACAGTAGATGAAATAAATCTAAGAACTAGGTCTTTGAAGACATGAATAAAATGGACAAGCCTCTAGCAAGTCAAATCAAGGGAAAAAATAAAACACAAATAAGCAATGATATAACTGAAAAAGTTAATATCCCATATGCAGAGGAAGTTTCTAAAATTTAAGGGAACAAATGACTTTATACCAATACATTTATCTAATAAAATTAATTTTCTAGGAAAATTAATTATGAAAACTGATTTAAGAAGCAGCAGAAATATGAGACCAATAAACACACAGAAATGAAAAAGGCTGTTAAAGTTTTATCCCTGAAAGAACCACCAGATAGTTTTATGGATGAGTTTCATTACACTTTTAACGAGCAGATAACATGTTAAAATAATTTTACAGCATAGAAAAGGACAAAAGCTTCTGAATTTATTCTACGAGATTGGCATAAATTTGGAACTCAGATGTGTTAAGGATAGTATAATGAAACTATAGCTCAATTTTACTTATTGACTACATAGTCAAGAATCCTAAGTATTAGCTAGGACTTCCCTGGCAGTCCAGTGGTTAAGACTCCACACTTCCACTGCAGGGGGTGCAGGTTCGATCCCTGGTAGGGGGAACTAAAATCCCGTATGCTGCGCAGCCAAAAAAAAAACGAATCCTAAGTATTAGCAAACTAAAAACAGCCAGTACAGTTAACCCTTGAAGAATAGGGGATTAGGGACGCCAACCCTCCACGCAGTCAAAAATCCAGGTATAACTTTAGAGTCGGCCCTCCTTACCGGTGGTTCAGCATCCAAAGACTCAGCCAACTGCAGATTCATTGAAAAACATCTGTGGGTAGGAGGACCCACACAGTTCAAAACCATGTTGTTCAAGGGTCAATGGTATATTAAAAAACTACAAACCAAAACCAAGTAGAAAGACTCATTCTAGAATTTCAAGAATGGTCAGTATTGGATAAATAATATAATTCTCTGTGTTCACAAAGTAACAGGGCAAAATAATATGATTGTTTTGACTGACAATAAAAAAGCATTTGACATAATTCTACACAACTTCTTGGCTTAAAAAAACTCTTAGTAAGTAGTGTTGACTGAAAAAAATGCACACCCTAAAAGTTGAGAATTATGTTTTATTTGGCGGAGTTTCTGAGGACTTCAAGCCCGGGAGGCAGCCTCTCAGAATAGTTCTGAGGGACTGTTCCAAAGAGGCAATGGAGGAGCCAGGATATATATGGGTTTTTTCAACAAAGACCAGGTAGTTGGCACATCAAAAGATTACAGTCAGTTACAAAATATCAAAAAAACCAAAAAATCCCACAGATATCTCAAGTTAATGAATTAGCACTTTTCTACGTATGGGAAGATGCAAGAGTCTGGGCTAATTGAAATCATTCCTTTCTTTCTCATCCTGAATTCCCTCAGGACTCTTTCCCATTCTGAATTTCCTCACGCAGCTGCAACATCCTTTGTTTACTGATATGGCACACAACATTTTTTCATTCACAGTAGGAAAAGAGGTAGTTTGGTGTAATGGTGAAAGCCACAGGCTTTAAGGTTCAAGTTCTTAGCTCTGCAATTACCACTGTGAAACTCTAGGACCCTTTAATGCCCTGTGCCTCAGTTTCTTTATCTGTAAATTGGGGATAAAAATAACTTGCCTCATCGAGTTGTTGGGATTAAGTGAGTTAATACATGTGACTCAGAATAGTTAGAATGATACCTGGTACACAATAAACACTTAGTAAATGTTAACCATTATAGTAAATGTAAGCCATTATTGTTGTTAGGAATAGAAAGATATATTTTTCAACTTGATAAAAACTACCTTTTGAAACATAAACATATAGCAAAATTCGAACTTAATGAGATTAAGAACTAAAGGAATTCCCAAATAGAGTTGAAAACATTACAAAAATTCTATTATTGCTATTAGTTAACATTGTTCTGAGGTCCCAGCCTAGACAATGCAATATGAAAAGTAAATAGGCAGGAAAGGAGTGGATAAACGATGAATATTTCCTGATGATATGATTGTCTACATAGAAAATTCAATATAATTGACTAAAAAACTTAACAATTTAAAAAGTTCACTAAGTGGGTTGAATACATATTAAAACCAGTAGTCTTCCTGTATGTCAGTAACTAATAATTAGAAAATATTATGGGGGGAAAAGAGATCCCATCACAACAGCAACCTAAATTATAATATACCTAGAAATTAATAACAAGACACATGCAGAACTTATATGAAGAAAACTAAAACTCTGAAGAAGTATATGTCCATAACAGATGACTTGAATAAATGGAAACACCACATTCCTAAATTTGAATGTTTTAGTACTGAAAAGATGTCAATTCCTCAAATTAAATGTTAATTAATGCATTAAATGTAACACAATTCCAGTCAAAATTAATTTCTGGAAGAGTAAACATGTAAGAGCCATCAAAGAAGTTTTGAAAACAAAAATAAAATGAATGCTACAATAGCTACGACATGGAAGCAACCTAAATGTCCATCAACAGAGGAATGGATAAAGAAGATGTGGTACATATATACAGTCAAATATTACTCAGCCATAAAAGAGAACAAAATAATGTCATTTGCAGCAACATGGATGGACCTAGAGATTCTCACGCTGAGTGAAGTAAGTCAGACAGAGAAAGACAAATATCACATGATGTCGCTTATATGTGGAATCTAAAAAAAGGCTACAAATGAACTTATCTACAAAACCGAAATAGAGTTACAGATGCAGAAAATAAACTTATGGTTACTGGGGAGTGGGGCTGGATAAATTGGAAGACTGGGATTGAGACATACACACTACTACATATAAAATAAATAACTAACAAGTACCTACTGTATAGTACAGGGAACTCTACTCAATACTCTGTAATGGCCTCTATGGGAAAAGAATCTAAAAAAGATTGGATTGTATGTATTTGTATAACAGATTCACTTTGCTGTACAGCAGAAACTAACACAATATTGTAAATTACCCCAATAAAATTTTTTGAAAATTAAAATTAAAAAAAAAGAAGGCAAACATATCACAGTATTACAAACTATAAAACTACAATGGTTAAAAAAGTGTGGGTCTGGTACACAACACAACAAATATCTGGTTGAACAATATCAAATTGCTGTTTTTATATGTTAAAAAAAAGTTTCATGGGACTTCCCTGGTGGTCCAGTGGTTAAGAATCTGCCTTCCAATGCAGGGGACGCGGGTTCGATACCCGGTCGGGGAACTAGGATCCCACATGCTGAGGGGCAACTAAGCCTGCGTGCGCAACTACAGAGCCCATGCACTCTGGAGTCCATGCACTCTGGAGCCCATGCGCCACAACTAGAGAGAAGCCCGCATGCCACAACAAAGAGCCCGTGTGCCACAACGAAAGATCCCGCACACCGCAACTAAGACCCGATGCAACCACAAATAAATAAATAAATATTAAAAAGAAAGAAAGAAAGAAAATGGTTTCTTGGGAATTCCCTGGCAGTCCAGTGGTTAGGACTCTGTGCTTCCATTGCAGGGGGCACAGGTTCGATCCCTGGTCGGGGAACTAAAATCCTGCAAGCCGAGTGGTGTGGCCAGAAACAAACAAAAAGTCTCATATTGGCAATTTCACCTGGTTCAGCCTCTATGAATGAATTTAAAAACAGAACTATGTAAATACGGCAATTTGGTCTATAATATAAAGGATGAGTTCCATATTGTTGAGCAGAGCAGATTCTTCAAAAAACATGTTTCGTGGGCTTCCCTGGTGGCGCAGCGGTTGAGAGTCTGCCTGCCAATGCAGGGGACACGGGTTCGTGCCCCGGTCCAGGAAGATCCCACATGCCGCAGAGCGGCTGGGCCCGTGAGCCATGGCCGCTGAGCCTGCGCGTCCGGAGCCTGTGCTCCGCAACGGGAGAGGCCACAGCAGTGAGAGGCTCGCGTACCACAAAAAAAACAAACACAAAAAACATGTTTCGTTTGGGTGGGTGGGTTGGGCAGGGGGGTGGATCACTGAACTTATTACCTCACACACCATCATGGAAAAAACAAATTACATATGGAATAATGACCTAAATGTAAAAAAGTTAAAAAACAAAACTAGAACTAAGAAAATAAGTGTTGTTTTTATAAACTTGGAGTTGAAAAGGCCTTCCAAATAAAAACATTAAATCCCCAAACCATGAATACTCTTAATAGATCTTGAAATTTAAAAATTTAAAATTTCATGTTTAGCAGAAAACAAAAACAAGTGACAACAGGGGAAGTATCTGCAGAAATATGTAACAAAAACTTTTTGCAAAAGTCCATCCAAAAAGCATTATTTCTTTTGGTTTTAAATTTTCATTTCCTTGACAACTAGATATGGTTGAGTATCTTTTCATACATTTACTGCCGTTTTGTATTTCTACTTATGTTAACAACCTAATCATAACCTTTACTCATTTTTCTATTATACTGTCATCTTTATTTAAGAGAATCCTATGTATTTGGCAATTATCCCCTTTCCTATTCATCTCTACTGTATTATTGCCATCAGTACCAAGCATTAATATATCCCATTTTAATAAACACACATATGGAGAGCCCAGAAATAAATCCTCATATACATGGTCAACCCAAGTACCCATCAAAAGATGAATGGGTGAACAAATGAGTATATACACACACAGTGGAATATTATGCAGCCATAAAAAGGAAGAGAATATCAGCAACCCACAAGATATTCCTTGTGTCTGTTCATGAAACATCTATTCTTGAACAGATATTTGCACTGAATGGTACAACATGGATGAACCCTGAGAAGCTTATGCTAAGTGAAATAAGTCAACCACAAAAGGGCAAATACTCTATGTTTTCACTTATATGAGGTATCCAGAGAAATCAAATTCATACAGACAGAAAGCAAAATGGTTGCTGCCAGGAGATGGGGGGAGGAAGAAGGGAGAGCTACCGTTTAATAGGTATAGAGACTCAGTTTTGCAAGATAAAAAGAAAAGTTCTGTGGATGGATGGTGGTGTTGCTGGCACAACAACGTGCATGTACTTAATGCCATTGATAGGTACACATAAAAAGGTGAAGATGGTAAATTTTGTTTAACAAAATGTGTTAAAATTTACCATGATTTAAAAAAAACTTTTTTTAAATTAAACACAATTAGCATATGAACCAGCAATCCCACTTTAGGTATATACCCCAAAAAACTGAAAGCAGAGACTTGAACAGATATTTGCACACATGTGTTCATAGCTGCATTATTCATGACAGCCAAAAAGTGGAAACAACCCAAATGTCCATCAACAGATGAATGGGTAAACATAATGTAGTATATATATATATATGTATATATATATATATATATGTATATATATATATATATATATGTATATATATATATATATATATATATACATATATATATACACACACACACATATACATACAAGGGAATATTACTTGGCCTGAAAAAGAAATGAATTTCTGACACTTGATACAATACGGATGAACCCTGAAGAAATTATGCTAAAGTGAAATAAGTCAGACACAAAAAGACAAATATTGTATGATTCTACTTATATGAGATATCTAGAATAGTCAAGTTTATAGAAACAGAAAGTATAATAGTAGTTACCAGAGGGTAGGGGAAAGGGGGAATGCCCAGTTACTGTTCGAAGGATACAGAATTTCAGTTTGGGATGATGAAAAAGTTCTGGAGGTGAATAGTGATGACTGTTGCACGACAGTGTGAATGTACTTAATGCCACTGAATTGTACAGTTAAAAATAGTTAAAATGGGGCTTCCCTGGTGGCGTAGTGGTTGAGAGTCCGCCTGCCAATGCAGGGGACACGGGTTCGTGCCCTGGTCTGGGAAGATCCCACATGCCGCGGAGCGGCTGGGCCCGTGAGCCATGGCTGCTGAGCCTGCGTGTCTGGAGCCTGCGCTCCGCAACGGGAGAGGCCACAACAGTGAGAGGCCCGCATAACGCAAAAAAAAAAAAAAAAAAAAAAAGTTAAAATGGTAAATTTTATGTTATGTATATGTACCACCAAAAACACCCAGCTAAGAAAAGCATATATGTTTAAGAAAATGAAAGAAAACAACACACAGATAACAAACTCTTTCCTGACTCCACAACCCCTCCAGTGACCACCCAATTTATTGTGACAGTTCTTGAAGGAGCTGCGCAGACATGCTCTGCTTTCTCACCTCATTCACTTCTGCTATACCCCTAAATGGAAATGGTTCTTAAAAGGGTCACCTGCCCTTCATTTTGACACCTCTCAATGATACAACCACTCCACTGTTTTGAGACGCATTTAAAAATTTTTTTGAGATTTCATTTCTTCTAGTTTTTCTCTGCCCTTAATGATTGCTCTTTTCAATTTCCTTTGCTGGCTTCCCCTTCATTACCAGGCCTTTAAATATTTAAGTGCCCAGAACCAAAATTTCTCCATTTACATTCCCTTCATACTTGATCCCTGGCTTTAAACAACATCTGATACTGTTGACTTCCAACTGTTTATATCCAGCTTTAACCCCATATCCTTCAGACTTATGTAGCACTCAACTGCCTATGAGATATTTACTAGAGTATCTAGCAGACATCTCAAACCTAGTATGTTTAAAAAAGAACTCCCGACTTCCTGCCCCTATGGCACAACAATCCCCATACCTGCTTCTTCCTTATTTGATTTGTGTCTCAATTAATGACACCACCTGTCACTAAGTTGCTTAGACCAAACACTGAAACATCATTCTTAGTTTTTTTCTTTCCCTTAAACCTTTCTTACGAGGTTTGTGGCAAAGAACTGAGCCCTCCTGGTGTAAAATATCTACTGTATGTAATAGATTAACTTCTGTCCTATGTACCTAGAGTAGTACTAGTTATATACCATCCTTGGGAGAATTAAGAAAGGCTGGAAGACCATGAGCAAGCCCACCTACCCAGTGTAGTAACTCCAGAATAAGTCACCGTATTTCACACAAGCTATTGTTACAGGCCTCACAACTCCCACTCTCAACCCTTTTCAGACCCTTCTTCACACAACAAAGAAAGTCATCTCTGTAAAAAGGTGTATCAGATCATAAACACCCCCCTGATTTTCATTCTCTAGAGACTTTCTCCTAAAATCAGAATAAAACTCAAACTCCTTATTGAGGTCTTATAAGACCTACCTGATTTAGCTCCTGCCTACCTCTCTGACTTATTTCCTGTCACTCTCGCCTCTGCTTAATTCACCATGTTCAGCCAAAATGGTCTTCCTTCGAGCCTTCAAACATGCAGAGCAAATCCTTTATATGGGACTTTGCATTTTCCTTTCTGTTTACCCTGAAGAATGCTTCCCCCAGATCTCTGCATGGCTGCCACCTTCTTAACTTTCAGATATCAGTTCAACTGTTGCCTCCTGAGAGACTTTCTGACTACCCTAACTAAAATAGCACACACCTCACTTGCTCTGCCCATCTCACTCTGTTGTTTACTTCACGTGCTTTTTACTAACTGAAATTATCTTTACTTGTCTACACATTTTAATGTCCAATTCCTATCACATGAATACATGAATGCAAGATCCACGAGGTTAAGGATTTTGTCTTGTTTGTTGACCCATATAGAATAAGCAACCAAGAAATGTTAGCTCTGTTACACAGCAGAAAATACAGAGTCAGTTTTGGATGGGAGAAAAGGCTGTTTGCATTTGTAGTCTTAATTCATTGTGAGGGAGATGTTTGAATATTATTATTCTGAAAATAACCTGTCCTCTAGCTTCCCAAATGACACATGGAGAAATAAAACTAATAGAATCTTTCTCACTTACAGTTTCGTATGTAACAACTGGCAATTGATGACCTTGCCAAGAGCTCCATTCCCAAATCCTGTAATCTGCTGGAGTTTTCGGTTCCACATGCAGCCAGAGCTGCCTGGTCAACAGAAAGAAGGCTTGCCGGCATGTCTCCAGAAGCGGCGTTGCTGCTTTTTATTTCTGGAAGTGTATTCTTTACATCAGTTTTCATACATCGAACTTCAGCTATTTGAGTTTTGAGTCTTTTTAGCATCTTTAAATCAGAGGGAACTCGCCACATTGCCTGCTGCTTCCTTTGGTCTTTATCTTTTCGAGAACACGATGCTTCAGAGAGAAAGTGACAAGTCATGTTAATATAGACTTTAACATTCATGAAACCATTCTATACTGTGACTATAAGCAAATTTGAGGTGTAAATAACTTAAGGTGATTTAGGTGGTATCAACATAAAAGCATGCATTAAATCCCATTAATGAAAATAAAGACAGACACAAGTATCCTACTCTATTCACACCTACAAAGTTAAAATCTGGGTCACATTATAATCACTCAAATCTGAATTATGTATTTACTTCTAAAAGTTTTAAAAGCTGCCCTACTGCCTGGGCTTTCTTCTTTATAGTTTTCCACTTTTCTCAAATTTTCTATACTGAGCTTTTATTATGTTCACAATAAAAAAAAACCAGAAAAAACATAAACCTAGAAGCCACTTAGTCTAATATGCTATACATATTATATAAAAAATATATGCTAACTGAATTTAAAAAATTGATTTACTGAACTATCATCCAATGTAGATACAGCTATTAAGTGCCATGGAATATCATAAAAAACTAGTTCCTTGTCACTGAGTCTTTGCAGCCACTAAACTAACAATGCTTTCACTCTTCCAAGAGAAAGTAGTTAAAGTTGTTTTTAATTTCTTTTCGCCCACCCAAATATTAAGAAGAGAGAAATGACCAAGGAAAACACACACTTTCTATGCAGGAAGAGCAAATGAGGTAGATATTTTGGAAATCAAAGAACATTATGACTGACGCAAAGCAAAAAGAAACAAAGTTCCCTACCCAAAAAAATACCACACACCCCTCCCAACAAACAGGGGACCAATAGGTACCCTAAGTAGACAAAAGAACAATTCGGAATGATAGCTGAACCTGCTTACACACTGTAACAATCTACTGCCATATAACAGGGCAAGGTAGCATCCTAGTGTGTGCAACAGCTATCACCCCACTTCTACCATGCGAAAAGAACCCAGATTGTGTTCAGGTATTAGGTGGGCAGCAGTGTGCTCTGGACGGTTAGGTCCATCCTTTGTTCGGCCCCAGAGGATATGAGTCTAGGACTGGTCTAAGCTCATTCCTCTTTGAGCATTTAGGGTGGGCACATGGCTCAGAGTTTCAGCCAAAAGCTGGGGGGAGGGGAGGCAGAGATTTTCTATCCTGATAAGGAGATTTTATTATGTTGGGTGATACAGATAATAAGTAGAGGAGCTTGAATTCAAACGAAGGAGTCTGCCTCCAAAGTCAGTGATCTTAATATTAATAACTTTGCTCTCCAGCGTCACAGATAAGTCTCTTTTCCATCCAGTCTTTTCTTTCCTGCTAGTAACATATTCTTGTGAATAAATGATGTATGAAGCTGTGGCAGTCACCTTATGGCCATGACAGAAGAGGCAAGAGAACTGCAGGAAGACCATCCCTTGCCCTGCCTTTAAATACCTGATGAACCTGGAATCACTTACCTCCAGGCTTAATATGCATAATAAAGTGCCTTTATTATTATTAGTTAAGCCACGATTAGCAGCATTTTGTTACTTGCAGTTGAAAGCAAGAATAAGAGAGAGGTTTTAGAAATCCAGGATTTGGTTGCAGATCTACCATTTAGCTGCTGCAACTTCCTTTAAGTCCTCCAACTTCTGAGTCCACTTATTATTTATTTGTAAAATGAAGGCAATAATATACATGTAACAGGACGGTTGTGAAGCTCAGAAGATTTAATGTCTGTGAAAACACTCTGTAGCACATTTCCATTCAACCCATTGTCCACCAAGATGTCAGGGCAGTTTTCTAAAACCCAAATCAGATATTACTTTCCCGCTTAGATTCACTAAGGAAAGCACCAGCATGGCACACAAGGCCCTACATTATCTGATTCCACCTTCACTCTCAGTGGCTTTATCTTCTGCCTCTATCCCAAACATATCCAATCTTTTGGAACTGTTTGCATCTCGAACATACCAGCCATGTTCTATCTCGCTTTCATCCTTTTCACAAGTCCTCTTTCCTTTGCTCTACTAACCCAAACTCATCAGGTGTAATCTGAAATGTCTCCTTCTTCAGGCACCTAAACCACCAGCTGCTCCCCTTCTTTCAAATCAATTCTCACCTAATTTTGTAGAGCACAGGGAGTCCACTTCTACTGCAGCACTTATCACATTACAGTAAGGAAGACAAACACGTAGAATGTGAACAACTTAAGGGCTGAGATTACATCTTAGTGATCTTTATATTCCAGGCCAAGCAGCCTATGGCACAAAATACTCAAAATGTTTTGCTAAATAAAATCTTTGTGGCTCCCACCTCCCACCCCACATCCACCTGGACTTAAATATGAAAACCTGTATTAAACCACATGGTTCGGTTTATTATTACTAGAAACTGACAAGAATTTTTAAAAGTAGGAAGCCCAAATGGGAAAATACAAAACAGACTTAAACAAACCTCCATCATCTGAAAAATCAGTTAATAAACAATTACTGAGTTTGTTTCAAATGCTAAGCACTGTGCTAGGCAGAGGATATAACAGTGAACAAGACGAACACCCGGTCTTTGCCCTCACAAAGCTCTCAATCCACTTCAGTACTGTGTGGTTAAGTGCTAAGACAGGAGAGTGTAAGGTGCTGTGGAATTTCACCAAAGGAACCTGACAACTTAAGGATACTTACTGCACTGAAGATGAGAAGCCTTCCTGAATTTGCCAAGTTATAAGGTTAATGGAACTGAGAGTCTCAGCTATAACACTTCTTTCATATCACTCAGTTGTACCTTTCAAGAACGACAATTCTCTACAGCTTCTCCTCCAGACTTCAGTATCTGTCAATGCTGTCACCCTTCTCCTGGTCACCTAAGCCACTTCAGAGTCCTCTTTACCATGTTACAGTTAGTTGCCAAGCCCCATAAACTCTACCTTTACAAGCATAACTGTTTGCTATAAGTAAAATCTTAATTATACATTGCCTAGGTTAATCTGTTCCCTAGAGGTTAAGTACAACTTTTATAATGTCAAAAGATTCTGAAGGCCTTATCCCAGCTCCACATATTTTTAAGCATATAATAATTGAGAAAATACACAGAAATGTAGGAATTTGTCCTCTCATACTAGGAACCACAATTAACTTCTACAACTATACCCTGATTAGATTTTCATGTCTGATAGCTTTCTCAGCCCTGCAAGCTTTCTAAAATACAGTTTGAATCAAACTATTCCTAAACTAAAACAATGGCTCCCCACTGTCCACTATGAATAAATTCCTCAGGCAAGCATGAAAGGCCTTCCACAGAACAGATCCAACTTGACTTTCCACTTCTATTTACCACTACATGTATCTTAAAATCTAGTTCGGCTACATTATCTGTTGTTCAAACCCTGATGCCCCTTACGATGTTCTTTCTATGGCACAGTGGTTAAGAACAAAAACCTGCAGTGAGTCTGATACATGATAGGTGTTCACTCAATATGTGTTGAAAGAAACAAAAGGATAATAAAGGAAAACTATGAACAACTCTATGCCAACAAATTTGATAATCTAGATGTAATGGACCAATTCCTTGAAAGGCAATCTGCCAAAACTCACACAAGAAGAAATAGACAATATGAATAGGCCTGCATCTATTAAAGAAATTTAATCAGTAACTGATACCTTTCCAAAACAGAAAGCATCTGGCCCAGATGGGTCCACTGGTGAATTCTACCAAACATTTAAAGAAGAAATTAGATAAATTCTCTACAATCTCTGCAAGAGGCAGAGGGAACACTTCCTTACTCAATCTATGAGGTCAGCATTACTCTAATACCAAAACCAGACAAAGACATTACAAGAAAACTACAGATCAGTATCTCTGATGAACATGAAACCCTCAACAAAATATTAGCAAACTGAATTCAACAACATATTTAAAAACTCATACACCACAACCAAGTGGGATTTATCCCAGGTATGCAAGGCTGGTTCAACATTCGAAAATCAATTAATGTAATCCATCACATCATGTCAACAGATGCAAAAAAAAGCATTTGACAAAATCCAACAACCATTCACGATAAGACCTCAGAATAAAGGGGAACTTCCTTAACTTGATAAAGAATATCTATGGAAAACCTATAGGGCTTCCCTAGTGGTACAGTGGTTAAGAATCCGCCTGCCAGTGCAGGGGACACGGGTTCGATCTCTGGTCTGGGAAGATCCCACATGCTGCGGAGCAACTAAGCCCGTGTGCCATAACTGCTGAGCCTGCACTCTAGAGCCCACGAGCCACAACTGCTGAGCCCTTGTGCCACAACTACTGAGCCCTTGTGCCACAACTACTGAGCCCTTGTGCCACAACTACTGAGCCCTTGTGCCACAACTACTGAAGCCTGCGCACTTAGAGCCCATGCTCTGCCACAAGAGAAGCCATCGCACTGCAATGAAGAGTAGCGCCTGCTCACCACAATTAGAGAAAGGCTGCGTGCAGCAATGAAGACCCAACGCAGCCAAAAATTTAAAATAATAAAATAAATTTATATATATATAAAAAGAAAACCTACAGCTAGTATCATACTTTATGGTGAGAAACTTGAAGCTTTCCCATCAAGATCAGGAACACCTTTTCACCACTCCTTTTTAATCTCTACCGGAAGTTCCAGCTAATGCAGTATGACAAAAAAAGGAAATGAAAATATACAGACTGAGAAGGAAAGAATATGCAAAGAATCAAAAATGAACATCGAAATCCAAGCAATCTTTTTAATAAAAAGAAAGCTGGATCTTTTTCTAACATTATCCTTTAAATATCCTCTCATAGAAAGGTTATCTTCATTTGGCTTCCATGACTCTGTTCTCTCTCCTTTCCAAAGCCTCTTCATCTGACTCATCTTCCACACACTCAATAAAAATAGATGTTCACCATGATTATGTCCCTAGCCCCTTTCTTTGAAAAACTTCTTGAAACTCACCCCTTTGCAATCTTACTCCCTTAGTTTTAATTAGCCAGTATCACTTCTAGGCAAATAACTGCCTGTATTCCAGTTCTTAATTTTTAGCTGTCTACTGGGCATCTCTACCGTGATATCCCACTGGTATGTCAAACTCAAGATGTTTAAATCCAAGCCTTGCTCTTTCTCTCTACTATTTCCCCCATCCTCCTTGTCATCAGCATTTTAATCACCTGGATTTGAAACTCAAGTCATCTCATTTATATTATTAATTTTAACAGAAAGCTAAACTTTCAGAGAACCAAGATCTTAACTCTGTTTATGTAGTCTGCATTCTTTTTTTTCCAATGACATTGAATATTTTTCAAAAACATGATTTTACCTGTCTATAAAATATGCTATTCCATGGCAAAACTGTAATTTTTCAACCATAACTGAATTGTTGGATATTTTCAACAACTCTGATTATTTTCTCTTTGGAATATATTCCTAGAAGTGAAGTCACAGGATTAAAGGATAGAGGTATTTTACACCTACTACAAAATTTTCCTTCAAAATTGTTAAACCAATGTATACATCTACCTACAGAAACAGAACTTGTCTGTTTCACTAGGTCTTTGCAAACAACGCTGGTTATAATTTTTTTTTAATTAATTAACTTATTAATTTATTTTTGGCTGTGTTGGGTCTTCGTTTCTGTGTGAGGGCTTTCTCTAGCTGCGGCAAGCGGGGGCCACTCTTCATCGCGGTGCACGGGCCTCTCACTATTGCGGCCTCTCTTGTTGTGGAGCACAGGCTCCAGACGCGCAGGCTCAGTAGTTGTGGCTCATGGGCCTAGTTGCTCCGCGGCATGTGGGATCTTCCCGGACCAGGGCTCAAACCCGTGTCCCCTGCATTGGCAGGCAGATTCTCAAGCACTGCGCCACCAGGGAATCCCCAACACTGGTTATAATTTAAGCAAAACCTTTGCCAATGTGATAAGTTGCGTTTTTTTTAAGGGTATTTCTTTGTTGATCACAAGAACTATGTGTAATTTTTATTTTCTTCTTTACAATTTTCTATATTTTAAAAGTTTTCTAGGGCTTCCCTGGTGGCGCAGTGGTTGAGAGTCCGCCTGCCAATGCAGGGGACACGGGTTCGTGCCCCGGTCCGGGAAGATCCCACATGCCACGTAGCGGCTAGGCCCGTGAGCCATGGCTGCTGAGCCTGTGCGTCTGGAGCCTGTGCTCCGCAATGGGAGAGGCCACAACAGTGAGAGGCCTGCGTACCACAAAAAAAAAAAAAAAAAAAGTTTTCTAAAACAAAAATGTCTCAGAAAAAAAATGTAAAATTATTTACAATGTGGTAAGTACTACAAGAGTACAGGCATAATACAAAATGTACTTCGACCATAGATAAAACGCAACTGTTTCATAACCTGATTGGAGACACTCAGATTGAGGACCCAGGCTTCCAGGAAGTATACCTTAGGAAAAAAGAGGCCTAAATAATCCAAGCTCCGATCTATCCCCCACTAGAGCAGCTCTATTTCTCTGTTTTCTACACTGAGACTCTGCCTTAAATTCTACTTGAAAAATGAGTTCTGCTGCTTTAAAGAAGCATCAAAATCACTGTTGTAAATCATTGATTTAATCTGTATAGTAACTGTTGTTTAGGAAGGTAGAAAAATGTTCAGTAGGGACTTTCCTGGTGGTGCAGTTGTTAAGAATGTGCCTGCCAATGCAAGGGACACAGGTTCGGTCCCTGGTCTGGGAAGCATCCACATTCTGTGGAGCAACTAAGCCCGTGCACCACAACGACTGCGCCTGCGCTCTAGAGCCCGTGAGACATAACTACTGAGCCCCCATGCCACAACTACTGAAGTCTGTGCTCCTAGACCCTGTGCTCCACAACAAAGCAAAGCCACTGCAATGAGAAGCCGTGCACTGCAACGAAGAACAGGCCCTGCTCGCTGCAACTAGAGAAAGCCTGCACACAGCAACAAAGACCCAATGCAACCAAAAAATAAATATTCCTTAAAAAAAAAAAAAAGAGAAAGAAAAATGTGCAGTATATTTTAGGAAGCTTTCCAACAAAAATGGTTTTTAAAATGTGTCATTTTAAAGTAAATGCCTATGTCTAAAAGTTTCAAAAAGTCCAGGTTTGACTATACATTTAAATTGTGTATGTGTATACAGTGTATTACAGTAACACAAATGTCACTCCTCTTTAACAAATAATTTTTCAAAAAAAAATACTAATTGGTATACATTTTTAGGCTATTAAACATCAAAACATAAGTAAACCTTCTTTTTCTATTTCTAACTTAGACACAGTTCCACTAAGAAGTTAGGATATTCATGAAGCCTGCAAAACTTGAAGTCCATTCACAAAGAGGACAACTGTATTTCATACAGATCAAACGGTCAATCAGTCACAATCTAAAAGGCAAATCATATAAAAACCTTCTTACAGGCATTTTGACATTATTTTTGCACAAAACACCTTTGAACAATAACAACAAAAAATTGATTTGATATATTTTTATAACATACAATGAAAAATCAATTTGCTACAGAAACATACCATGTTCCAACACTTAAGATACTTGGGTTCAAATTTAAGAGTTCTTCTGGAGAAGCACAGAAAAATGGGAAATTATTGCTAATATTTTACCTGTGGGCTGCAAAAGTGAAGCAGGCGGGCGAGGCTGTAAGCCCCACAGATTTTCCATACTGCTCCGGTCCTTAAGGTCCAATAAATGTATTAATATTAAAGGATCAATGTCTAATAAACTACTGGTAGCAGCAGAGGATAAATGTGCTCTTCTTGACATTCTGCTACTGGCACCCATATAGCCATGGTTACTACCTGCAAAAGAAAGAGATGTAGAAAATGAAAGCTATATAATTGGACAGATTTAATAAGAAAGAAAGAAAGAAAAAGTAAACTGGTTGATGTTGTTTGAATACTTCTCTATGGACCTCTTAGGAGTTGGTGTTCATGATAAGAAGCACAGAGAAGAAACCATATTGCCCAGAGAGGTGTACAAAGAACAGTGGCTGACGACTGGCCTCATTACTACTCAAAATTCAGGCATAATCCTCAACCCCATCCTGAACCCTAGAAATAAAAAGGTGACAATGTGTACAGTATATATGGTTAGGGGTATGAGGGTAAGGAAAAGGAGAATATATCGCATAACCCAGTGGTCTTGGATCAAAGTCAAGCTCCCTGGTATAACAGATCCCAAGGAACTAGACACCAAAATAGCAGAAGTCTTCTCCAGGTCTCTGGACAGCAAAATGCTCAGGTCATGACGGTTTGGCAGACATTTTTTCTAGTTTGATTAAATACTGAAGTACAGTTTGACGATTTCAGACTTGCCTTGCTAATGACAGATGCATAATATAGACATCTGAAAATAATGTCATCTCTATATTACCTGTATTGATAATAAGCTCCTTAAGCCAAGGAAACCATCTGACTTCTCTCTAGCGCCTAGTACAATGCCTAACAAGTGTTAGATATGGAAATGTTGGTTAAAACTGACCTCCTTGGGCTTCCCTGGTGGCGAAGTGGTTGAGAGTCCGCCTGCCGACGCAGGGGACACGGGTTCGTGCCCCAGTCTGGGAAGATGCCGCAGAGCGGCTGGGCCCGTGAGCCATGGCCGCTGAGCCTGTGCGTCCGGAGCCTGTGCTCCGCAACGGGAGAGGCCACAGCAGTGAGAGGCCCGCGTACCGCAAAAAAAAAAAAAAAAAAAATTGACCTCCTTAAATAAAGCTATTTAAATATATTCTAAAGAAACACAACATTAAATAATGTTACATGCAGCAAAGTCTTAAAGTAGATAATATAAAAAATAGCATGAAATAATCAGGTTCTGACTATTCATGAGTGCTTCCAAAGAGATCTGGGGGAAAAACTTAGGAGAAAAGTTTAGTTATTCAGAAGCTTCAGGCCAGTTATTTACTTATATGTTTTTCATCTATGTTCACATTCTTATGTCCTTACCTTCTCCTACTTCTTCATCCTCTTCCTTTTTTTAAAAAAAAAAATTTATTTATTTATTTTTGGCTGCATTGGGTCCTCGTTGCCGTGTGCGGGCTTTCTCTAGTTGTGGCGAGCAGGGTCTTCTCTTCGTGGCAGTGCGCGGACTTCTCACTGCAGTGCCTTCTCCTGTGGCGAAGCACGGGCTCTGGGCACGCGGCCTTCAGTAGTTGTGGTTCACGGGCTCTAGAGCGCAGGCTCAGTAGCTCCACGGCATGTGGGATCTTCCTGGACCAGGGCTCGAACCCGCGTCCCCTGCACTGGCAGGCGGATCCTTAACCACTGTGCCACCAGGGAAGTCCCCATCCTCTTCCTCTTCTAAGGATTATCCCATTGCCAATTTTTCTTTCAGCCTCTGTACCCACTGCAACTCCTATTTTAAAAGGCAGAAAACTATCCCCCCTCCACCTCGAAACTGTTTCTTAGCCATTTTCCTTTACTAGGGAGTTCCCGAATCAGGCTGCATATCAGTCAGTTGGAGGAATTTTAAAAATTCTTGGCCCTACTCTAGATGTACTGAACGAGAATATTAGAATGGGACCCAGGACCTTTTTCCAAAAAGCTACTCAGGTGGTTCTGATTGTTTAGTAAATAAACTCAGTAGCCCAGAGTATGGTATCTACCGCCCGGATATCTAGTTCTTCTTTAAAAAAAAAAGTTGCTCATTCTCCCATGTTAAATGGACCCCCAGTACAGAAAGGAGCATTAACAGTCTTCTGTTTCTAACCCCTCTTCCAGGTCACTACTCTCACCAATGAACAAAAACTCCTTTCCTTTGTGGTTCATGCCCTTCGGCTACTCCCTCCCTCCCATGTTCCCACCCTTTCTACTCACTATCACATTCATCCACGGGCATCAAAGACTTTAGCATCTATTTCAGTTTCCCTCTCTCAGAGCTAACACTGCCATCATTCTGTGTGTGTGTGTGTGTGTGTGTGTGTGTGTGTCTCATACATAAGTATACAGCCTAGTGTATGGTCACAAATTAATGGCACCCCAAAATTCCTCCATGCCTCCTAAAATTGCTCACTAACCTTCCTCCTCAAAGGTAACTTCCATCCAGAGTTAAACACCATAGATTAGTTTTGCCTGTTTTTGAACTTTACATAAATGTTATGATACAGTTGTACTCATATCCTGCTTCTTTGCTCAACATGATATTCATGAGATTCATCTATATTGTTATATATAGCAGTTTATTCACTTTCATTATTTCTGTGCAGGGCTCCAAAATGTGAATATATCCAGTTTCTTTCCTTATTACTATTAGGAAAGAATTTGGGTTGCTTTTAGCTTTTGGCTACTAGGAATAAAGCTACTGAACTTACAAGCAGATATATACTCTTGAACTTCACTCGGAAAAAACAAAAAAACAAAAAAACACCTCATAAAAAAGAAAATGGATCCTCTCCTCCTAAGCCAAGGCAGATTAACCCTGCTAAAATGTTACACTGATCTATCTAAGCTCTGTGCCTGTATGCATTAGAATGACATTCCAGGTTTTACACAGTCTAGACCCAAACTACCTTTCTAGTCTTCTCCAGTTTTTCACATCCTTTACTTTGTTATAAATTACATTTATATTTTTTAAATTAAAAACGCAAGAAAACAAAACCACCTGAAAAAGAACAATGCTGCTCTAAATTATCTTGTAAAATTCGACTGGCAAACACCACCTCCCACTCTGTTGGAACTGGGAAAGCCATAGGATGTGTTTGTTCAGCTTCAGCCCATATTGCCCAACAGTTTTCCAAAGGAGTGGTATCAATTTTCATTCCTACCAGCAGGCTATGAGAGTTTCCACCTCTCCAAATGCTTTCAATATTTAATATTGCCAGTTTAAAATGTATTAGCCATTACAGTGGGTATGCAATGGTATCATAATGTGGTTTTTATCTGGCATTTCCTGAAAAAGAGAATGAACAGAATCTCAGAGACCTGTGGAACCCCACCAAGTGTACCAACATACACATAATGGGAATTAGAGAGGAGGAGAAAGATTATTTGAAGAAAAATGGATAAAAATTTCCCACATATAATGAAATCTATTAATCTAAACATCCAAAGAACTCAACTCAACAAACTTCATGTAGGATAAACTCAAGAGATCCACACTGGGACACATCACAATTTGCATTTCTCTGACAAAAGAGGCTGAGCACCTTTAAAAATGTGTACTGGTGACCTAGACAGCCTCCTTCGTGAAGTGTCTATTCTTGTCTTTTGTCTTTTTTACTAAAAGGTTGTCTTATCTTTTTCTTATTGATTTGTAAAAGTTCTTTATATATTATGGATAAAACTTTTGAATAATATTTTAAATTAATTCATTTATTCTAATGAATAAAAATTCTGATACTTATTTTTAAAAAGCAATATACATTAATAGACCAGACTGCACACCTGTGGTCTTCTAAGCAGCCAGTTATATGGGTCTGGAGATCAATACATGGGGGTCCCATAGGCCTCTCAAGACCAACATGGATCAAACGGAATATACTATCTTCTGCTCCTGGACTCATTCGCTTATGTAATGGCACGGGCTAACCTAGAAATGTTAAGGATCATCCCCACATCTCCACCAACTCCAACCAATCCAGTAAGACACTCGCAAGTTGTGTAGACACTATTTAACATCTCTCAAAAGGTTTCTTCTTCTTTACCTTGTCTGCTACTACCTTATTTTAGGCCCTGAAAATTTCTCTCCTGGAATATTGAGGTAGTTTTTTTTTCTTTCTTTCTTTTTTCTGGCCCTGCCACACAGCTTATAGGATCTTAATTCCCCAACCAGGGACTGAACCCGTGCCCTCAGCAGTGAAAGCATGGAGTCCTAACCACTGGACTCTCAGGGAATTCCCGCGGTAGTTTTCTAACTAATCTTAGCTCATCCATTTTCCATTATAAAGACAAATCTGATCACATTCCCTTTTAAAGACCTTTAGTGGGGACTTCCCTGGTGTTGCAGTGGTTAAGAATCCACCCGCCAATGCAGGGGACACAGGTTCGAGCCCTGGTCCGGGAAGATCCCACATGCCGCGGAGCAACTAAGCCCGTGCGCCACAACTACTGAGCCTGCGTACCACAACTACTGAAGCCCATGCGCCTAGAGTCCGTGCTCCACAACAAGAGAAGCCACCGCAATGAGAAGCCCGCACCCCGCAACAAAGAGTAGCCCCTGCTCTCCGCAACTAGAGAAAAGCCCACACGCAGCAACGAAGACCCAATGCACGTTTATTTATTTATTTAAAAAAAAAAAAAAAAAAGAAAGACCTTTAAAACCCAAACTCCTTAGTCTGGCAAATAAGACTTTCCATTACCTAATCTTGTTCCTGCTTACCAATCTCACACTGGCCTGCCCCCATATAAACTAAACTCTCAAATATCTGAAGTTCCCAAAAAGGACAATGCTGCGACTTCTGCCTAGAATGCCTTTGCTCTTTAATCTCATTATTTCCCTGTTCGCCTAATGAACTGAGCTCATCTTTAAAGAGCAAGATCAAGTATCACTCTCTCTCTCTGAAACCTTTTTTCACCCATTTCCAATTAGCTGTTCTTTCCATTTTTGGTGTCACCCTGTATCTATATTTACAACCACAAAGTTTTACAATGACTAGTGCTGCAAAAGTGATGCTCATTCATTTTATAAACCCAATGAACAACACAATGGCTGATACCTAGTGGGTGTTCATTAAACATGTGTGGAACAAGTAACCTTAAAAATCTTTAACCTGAAATATATAACAGATGTTTTGAGTAATAACTTTATACAACGTCAATTTGTTTTACAAAAGTATTATACTGTCAAAACTTTTTAGTTCTCAAATTAGAAGTATTATTGCAGTGTTTCATAAGTTACACATGGCAGGCAATTATATCAACAGAATAGATTTTTCATACTCAGCTGATTCAACTAGCTAAGGTTCTACATTAGAAAAATATTTAAAACCCTTTTCAGCACATATTATTAAGCCTAAATTCTCTTGCAACTAAAAGAAAATAACTGAATAAACTAAAAGCAATTCTTATGGGAATGAGGCCACCTGAGTCACTAAATATTTGTTTTAAGCTATATCATTATTTAATACTGTCTAAAAAATTAAATTTAGTATATACTATTTTACTATATACCTAGGCTTCTGTATAAGAAAGATCTGTTTAACGGACAACTTAACATCTTGACTGTAGTAGATCAAATACTTATAAGGCAAGTACGAAGGATAAAAGCTCATTATGTCCACAATAAGCAGTTAAGAGGTACAAAAAAGAGGTAAAATATAACATAAAAACATTAAACATGGAGTGGGGGTAGGGAGGGGAATAAAAATTCAAGGTTGTTATAATGTGTTCAAACTTAAGAAATCAGCAATTTAAAATAATCATGTGTCTGTCTGTATGTGTGTGTGTGTTACCTCATGGTAACCACAAACTAGAAAGCCATAGATACACACACAAAAAAGAGAAAGAAATCCAAACTAACACTAAAGATAGTCATCAAATCATAAGGGAAGAGAGCAAAAGAGGAATGGAACAAAAACGAAATACAGAAACGGAAAACTATTAACAAAAAGGCAATAAGTACATACCTATCAATAGTTACTTTAAACATAAATGGACTAACCCTACAATCAAAAGACACAGAGTAGCCCAGGGGATACAAAAACAAGACCCATATATATGTGGCTACAAGAGTCACTTCAGATCTAAAAACACCCACAGACTGAAAGTGACAGGATAGAAAAAGGTATTCCATGGAAACGGAAACAAAAAGAAACGTGGGGTAGCAATATTTACATCAGACAAAACAGACTTAAAACAAAGTCCATAACAAAGACAAAGAAGGTCAGTATGTAATGATAAGGGGATCAATCCAACAAGAAGATATAACAATTGTAAATAAATATGTACCCAACGTAGGAGCACCTAAGTATATAAAGCAAATGTTAATAGACATAAAGGGAGAAATAGACGGTAACACAATAATAGTAGGAGACTTTAACACCCCATTTACATCAATGGATAGATCATACAGACAGAAAATCAATAAGGAAACACTGGCATTAAATGACACATTAGACCACTGGTCTTAAATGACACATTAGTCCGTCTATTAGATGGACTTAATAGAGATATATAGATATAGATCTCTATATACAGAATATCCTACCCAAAAGCAGCAGAGTTCACATTCTTTTCAAGTGCACAGGGAACATTATTCTCCAGGACAGATCACATGCTAGGCCACAAAACAAGTCTCAGGAAATTTAAGAATGAAATCATAACAAGCATCTTTTCTGACCACAACACTAAGAGACTAGAAATCAACGACAAGAAAAAAACTGCAAACAACACAAACATGTGGAGGCTAAACAATATGCTACTAATCAACTGAAGAAATCTACGAGGAAATAAAAAAAATACCTGAGACAAATGAAAACAGAAACACGATGATCCAAAAAATCTATAGAACACAGCAAAAGCAATACTAAGGGAAAAGTTTACAGCAATACAAGCCTACCTCAGGAAGTAAGAAAACTCTCAAATAAACAACATAACATTACAACTAAAGGAACTAGAAAAAAAAAAAAGAAAAAAAAAAAAGAAAAAACAAAACCCAAAGTTAGTAGAAGGAAAGGAATAGTTACAACTGACACAACAGAAATACAAAGAGACACATCAGATCATAAGAGATTACTACAGACAATTATATGCCAATAAAATGGACAAACTAGAAGAAATGGATTATTACTAGAAATGTCCAGTCTCCCAAGACTGAATCAGGAAGAAATAGAAAATTAGGAACAGACTGATTACCAGTAATAAAATTTCAACTGAATCAGTAATAAAAAAAACTTAATTCCCAACAAACAAAAGTCCAGTACCATATGCCTTCACAGGTGAATTCTACCAAACATTTAAAGAGTTAACAGGTATTCTTTTCAAACTAATCCAAAAAATTGAAGAGGAAGTAATGCTTCCAAACTCATTATATGAGGCCAGCACCACTCTGATACCAAAACCAAAGACACCACCAGAAAAGAAAATTACAGACCAATATCAATGATGAACGTAGTAACAAAAACGCTCAACAAAACTTTAGCAAACAAAATTCAACAAAACATTAAAAAGATCAGAGACTGTGATCAAGTGGGATTTATCCCAGGGATGCAAGGATGGCTCAATCAATGTGATACACCACATTAACAAATTACAGAATAAAAATTGCTCATCTTAATAAATGCAAGAAAAGCTTCTGACAAAATTCAACATCCATTTATGATAGAAACTATAAACAAAGTGGGTACAAAGGGAACATATCCCAACATAATAACAGCCATATATGACAAGCTCACAGCTCACATCATACTCATCAGTGAAAAGATGAAAGCATTTCCTCTGTGATCAGGAGCAAGACAAGGACGTCCACTCTCACCACTTTTATTCAACATAATACTGGAAGTCCTAGCCACAGCAATTAGACAGGAAGAAAAATTTTTTTAAAAATCCAAATTGGAAAGGAAGAAGTAAAACTGTCACTGTTTGCAGATGACATGATACTACACATAGAAAACCCTAAAGATACCACCAAAAAACTACTAGAACTCTTCAACAAATTCTGTAAAGTTTCAGGATACAAAATTAATACAAATCAAAAATCTGTTGCATATCTATACTCTAGTAACAAACTATCAGAAGGAGAAATTAGAAAATAATCTCATTTACAACTTCATTAAGAAGAAAAAAAAACCCAGGAATAAATCTAACCAAGGAGATAAAAGAGTTGCACTCTGAAAACTGTTAAGACATTGATGAAAGAAACTGAAGACAACACAAATGGAAAGATACACTGTGCTCATAGATAGGAAGAATTAATATTGTTAAAATGACCATACTACCCAAGGCAATCTACAGATTCAAACACCAACAGCATTTTTCACAGAACTAGAACAAAGAATCCTAATATTTGTATGGAAACACAAAAGACCCTGAAGAGCCAAAGCAATCTAGAGAAAGAACATAGCTAGAGGTATCATACTCCCTGATTTCAAACTACACTACAAAGCTACAATCATCCAAACAGTATGGGGGACTTCCCTGGTGGTCCAGTGGTTAAGAATCCACCTTCCAATGCAGGGGACACGGGTTCGATCCCTGGTTGGGGGAACTAAGATCCCACATGCCGTGGGGCAACAAAGCCCACGCGCTCTGGAGCCTGCATGCCACAACTAGAGAGAAACCCACACACCACAACTACTGAGCCTGTGCACCGCAACAAAAGATCCGGTGTGCCGCAACTAAGACCCGACGCAGCACCAGTAAAGCAGAAGCAGTACAAACAGAAGCAGCACCAGTAAAGCAGAAGCTGATAATTGTTCTAGCCAAGTTTCCCATGCTTAATTAAATAGGTCCAAGAACACAAAAGAAACACCTACTATTTAAGTAAGGTTATCCTAGGAGGAGCAATGTACTTTGGCAAAAAACTGGGTCCACGAAGACGATATGAGGTTCTAGTCTGGCTATACCAACAACTACCTATGTGATCTAAGCAACTAAATCTCTGAGTTATTTCCACATATAAAATGAGTTCTCAAAAGGTCCTTTTTAAGTCAAAGATTCAACAATTCTATTAAGATTATTCTTATAATTGAGATAGGTATACAAGTAAGACTTATGTATCATAAAAGACAGTTAAGTATATAAAAGTAGATAAGATGATGAGCTTTGCATTCAAATAAACTGAAAACTCTAATTCCTCTCTTTCATTTACTTAATTGTGAAAAGACAGCAAGTTCCTTAATTCCTTTACACATCAGTTTCTATAGCTATAAAAAGAAGACAATATTAAAACCTATCGCCAAGAATTTTATAGGCAAATGAGATAAGGTACACATAAAGTGCTTCTGCACAGTGCCTGGTACATAGGAACACATTAAATTTTAGCTATTATTACTGTTTTAAATACTATTAGTAATTCACTCTAAAATCCATACATAAAATATAGTCCTTCTAACACCATGAAACATGTAGAGCAATGGCTGCCACATATCAAAATATGATACATTCAGAGAAGAGCAGAGAGAAGGCAGAACAGCTTGTGGGGCCTGGCCTCAGTACCTGAAGGTCCTGCTGCAGCTGCATCTTCCATGAGTTCTCCCTCTTCCAATTCCATGTTGTTGTATTCCACATCATTTTCTCCAGACCTAAGAATATATAATTCATCATTCCACATAGTAAGTACAATTAATATTACTTGTCACACCTCAGTGAACTTCATAACAATTGCGTATAGCTTTCTCCTGTGAAGTAATAGAATATTTCTAAATACAAAATTGAGGGAAAAGACTTTTGTCATTATCACATGTATGGGCAGTATTATTAATGTTCAATCTACCTTTTTAAAATACCAAGATAGGTTGGCAACATTTAATTTTTAAAATAGAAAATCTGAAAACCATTGTAAGCAGAAGAGATTATAGCTTCAAAGGATTTGTAACTTAATGGTAGTAAATTAGGCTTAACACAGTACACTTTAAGGTTAAGAAAGATGTTTAAATTACTATATGTGACTAAACACTATTTTCTTAAAATACTATTTCAGAAAAGAGGGTGTTGTCTATCAAAACACAATCACCTTATTTTAAATGACAAAGTACTATATGGAACAGCACTAATCAGTGCTAGTTTTGAGTATTTAAAGTAGTCTTAAAATCAGTTCCCGGACTGACAGCACGAGGAGCTCTACTGATCTGCTTTCCAGTGACATTGGTGAAAATTATTTTTTAAAGCAACCATTTAGACTCTGGAAATGGTTCTAAGAGCATATAGCAAATGAAAACACCTCCTCAAAAAAATGTACTAAAATTTGGTAACAACAGTGAGTCTGTGGTACTTGAACCAAGACCACTCCCCACCCCCATTCAGTGATACAGAAATTCCACTTCAGACTGGTGCAGCCAAGAACATAGGGCTCCCATTTCCCACAGCTCCCCAACAGAAGGGCTATATTCCCAGGAGGAGTAAGACATCAGCATTTCTCATCCTGTTCCCAGCTACCCGTGGCTGAGGCTAAAGTCAGGTGTATGTGACCAAGAGGTAGGGGTTCCCTTCTTCTACCCAGACCCAAGGCTCTACCTTGGATGCAGCATGCTGAGGTAACTGGGGCCCAGATCCCCAGTGCCCCAATTCACTCATAAAGCAGAGGTCCCAGGCCTGAGAAGACAAACCGAAAAGATCTGAGGCTACAGCCCCCAACTTGCCCATCCACAATGGGTCAGCTTCTAAAGTGGGAGAAATAAGCACACCTTTGTGCTCACTCCAGCTTCAGAGCTCTGGCTCAGAGATTTTGCCTGCAGAAGGAAGCAGCCGCTAAAAACTGAGCCACAGAGAAAGGTGTAACACTATTAAGAACATAAAAAAATACTCTCAAATGGAATCCAGCAAAACATAAAAGGAATTACACACCAAAGCAGAATAGAATTTAACCAAGGAATACAAAGTTGGTTTAGAATCTGAAAATCAACTAATGTAAAACACCATATCAACAGAATTAAAAAAAAACAACTACATGATCATCTGAATAGATGCAGAAGGAGAATATGACAAAATCCAATACCCTTTCATAACAAAAACACTCAATAAACCAGGACTAGAAGGGCATAGATGTAAAACCCACAGCTAACATCACACTTAATGGTGAAAGACTGAACGCTTTCCCTCTAATATCAGGAACAAGACAAGAAAGAATGTCCACTCCCCGCAGTGGTTAAGAAGCCACCTGCCAATGGAGGGGACACGGGTTCGATTCCTGGTCTGGGAAGATCCCACATGCCGTGGAGCAACTAAGCCCCTGTGCCACAACTCCTGAGCCTGCACTCTAGAGCCCATGAGCCACAACCACAACTACTGAGCCTTCGTACCACAACTACTGAAGCCCGCGTGCCTAAAGCCCGTGCTCTGCAACAAGAGAAGCCACTGCAATGAGAAGCCCGTGCACCGCAACAAAGAGCCCCACTCACCGCAACTAGAGAAAGCCCACGTGCAGCAACAAAGACCTGATGCAGCCTAAATAAATAAATAAATCTATTAAAAAAAAAAAAAAGAATGTCCACTACCACCAATTCTATTCAACATTCTATGCAGTGAACTTAGGCAAGAAAAAGAGATAAAAGGCATCCAAATTGGAAAAAAAGAAGTAAAACTAAATCTATTTACAGATGTAATACTGTATATAGAAAAACCTAAAGAATCCATTAAAAAAACTATTAGAACTAATAAACGAGTTAGCAATGTTGCAAGAAACAAAAATCAACTGGATTTTCATGTTCTTGCAAAAGAACAATACACAAAGGAAATTTAAAAAGAAAAGTCAATTGCATTTACAATAGCATAAAAAAGAATAAGATACTTAGGAATGAATTAAACAAAAGATGTGTAAAACATATACTCTGAAAATTACAAAACACTGTTGAAAGATTAAAAACATCTGATTGGCAAAAGATCCTGTTAAGAATATGAAAAGACAAGCTACAGAGTGGGAGAAGACAAGCTACAGAGTGGGAGAATGTATTTGCAAAGCATGTATACAAATTTTACTGGGGAAAACTTGGCAAAGGGTATATGGGATCTTGTATTATTTCCTCCAACTGCAAGTGAATTTACAATTACCTCAAAATAAAAAGAAAAAAACAGCAGGAAGAAAATATATAATACTATCATAGAAAGACTGAGGTGGAGGAAGAGAAGAAAGGCCTACTTGATACATGTGTTCTAGTTAACTAAAAGCTGTTTATAATAACCATCACCCAAATCAACTGTGTATCTATTTCCCCATCTATACAAGGAACTGACCTTAATTCGTAAGAGCTAACAGTTTATGATTCCCCAGATGCTCAAATTAGCTCAAGATTAACTGTGCTGTTTCTATGAATTATATAAAACAGTTTGGATCAAGATATTATTGTAGATGTATATAAAGGGAACATAATCGAATACTTTCTAGTAGAAAAAGCATTAAAAAGTCAATCTAATGAGATGCTGTGAATCCAATTTTACGTAAAATCCAATTGCCCTCAAAACTACCTTGAAAAAAGTCAAGAGACCTAACAGTCAAAGGAATTAATTCAGATAGAACCATGTATTTAAGCTATTATCAAGGTGGATTCCACTTTATAGAATCACCACCTAAAAGAATTTTCCATGTTAATTCAAATTAATCAGTTCTATTCTATATAATTAAAAATATCACTAATAATGATTTCTCATTTGATGACTTAAAGGCTTCACATTTCAACTAACCCTTTTAGGCAATTTGCCACGTATGCTAAAGAGGGAACATTAAGTGAAAAAGGTCTATTTTGAGGAGCTAATTTGTGGAAATGGGGGGTGAGGTCAAATAGGGGGTTTAAAACTCTCACCTTACTCTTGTGAAATGGCTGGTGCCAGGGCTGGGACAGAGAAAGTACAAGATGAACCTGGAATGTCTTGTAATGCCAGAAAATAAGAAAGTGCTTATAAAATAATGAGGACATCTAGAAAGGACACAGGAGTTTTTAAAAGGCTGCCACTGGCCAAATCTGGGACAATCCGAGCAATAAATTATGATAGTAAGTGGATTAAATGATTTAAAAATACAAAACTCCATGAGTCTATACTAATGAAATTAATTAGTTAATTAATGAATGGGGCAGAGGGGAAAGTTCTTCCTTAGAATAGAATTCCAATTAATAAACGTAGAAGGATGGCATTAGAAAATCATCATTCAGCAATCAACACAGTAATCTTTTTCAAGCAAGAATCACCAATGAATGATAAAATTAGTGGACTAAAGTACAACAAGAAATAAGATATTTACAGTCTCCAAATATGTCCCCACATGATACTTATTAATTACAACGGGGAAAAGTAGAGAGATCTGGCAGATATCACCTTAACCAAGTATTCTAAATCAATCAACCATAATGGGACAGATTGAAGACATGCGCCTTCCACTGTCCCCTCACATTGATGCGCTGAAAAAGCTACATCATCACTTCTGTCTTATTCCTGCCAAAAGTGCATAACCTCGATCTAATTATGAGGAAATATCAGACTACTCCAAATTGAGGGACTTCCTACAAAATAACCACTCTGTATTTCTCTGAAGTGTCAAACTCATGAAAAACAAATTAAAAAAAAAAAAGACTACATGAACCAGACTGAAGCAGATTAAAGTGTCTTAACAAAAAGCAACATGTGGGGCTTCCCTGGTGGCACAGTGGTTGAGAGTCCACCTGCCGATGCAGGGGACACGGGTTCGTGCCACAGTCCGGGAAGATCCCACATGCCGCGGAGCGGCTGGGCCCGTGAGCCATGGCCGCTGAGCCTGCGTGTCCAGAGCCTGTGCTCCGCAACCAGAGAGGCCACAACAGTGAGAGGCCCGTGTACCGCAAAAAAAAAAAAAAAAAAAAAAAAAAAAAAAGCAACATGTGATCCTGAATTGGATCCTAAACCAGACAAAGGACATCACTGTCAAAATTTCTATAAGGTCATAGATTATAGTATTACATCAATGTTAACTTCCTGATTTTGATAATGGTACTGAAATTACATAAGAGACATACTTGGTTTTAGAAGTACACAATGAGAAGTATATTCACTTAATCTCAAATGTCTCACAAAATAATTATATAGAGTGAGAGAAAAGAAACATAACAAAGCAAAATATTAAATTTGGGGAATTAATCTGGGCAAAGGAAATACGGGAATTCCCTGTTAATATTTTTGCAACTTTTCTTAAATATGAAATAATTGCAAAATTAAAGCTAAAGCAAAAACTAAAGCTCAGTTTGGAACCCAGAGATGACAGGGAGGAAATCAGTTCACTCTTCCCTTCAAGTTCCTTTATTTATATAAGATACTGTAGATCAAGAAAAAAAAATCCTTAATATCCACATTTTTAGGCCTAACTTAATTAATATGCTTCTAATAATTACCACTTAGATGATTTATAGTGGTAGTTAATGTGAACACTCACATGGTTTCTTCATCAATGTCATTTTCTTCCGTGTTACTTGTTGCTGTGGAACTGGCAGAAGAACTGCTGCCATCGAGATGATTTACTTCATCTTCACCAACAAGATCCAGATCCAGATCTCCATCTGAAAGCTCATGCTAGATTAAGGCAAAGAAAGAAGACTTCTATCTCAAATGTTTTCACTCAGCCCATGGCCCAAGCACCAGCACCAAAGAATAAGGTAATCATCAGAATTCTCCGCTCCTGTGCCTAGACTGCTGTGCCCTGTAGAGATAACTCACATAACCACACTACCTGGTACCACTAATAAGTTATTTCTGCCAATGTCAGTTGGGCCTTCAATATGACTGGAAATGCTTCATATAGTCCACATCAGCTTCCTCACAAAGTAACATTTCAAACCATCACTCCTCAAGACCTATCTAACCTCTATTATCCTCAACCTGATTATAAAACCCTGTCACCTATCTACAAAGAAAAACATACTGGCTGTTAAGCATAAATGCCCACAACTTTCAGCTGCCCTACCTGCAAACTCCACCCTACCTTTAACTCATTCTATCAAAGGTTAACTGCTTCACCTGAGTGCTCCATTCCAACCTCTATTATCTCCTTAAATAAATGGTTTTGTTAATACCTGGACCTTATTTTCAATCTTTCTCCCCATTGGCTCCTTCATTATAACATATACCTGAAGCCTCAAAAAGAGCTTTTCTCTCCTTCTGTCTCTCATCTTAAACAATAACAACCACTTCTTGAAATCTCATTCTAGTTGTAGTTTAGCTGGGACAAAACCTAGCTATCTCCCAAAACCTAAATCATCCTACATACATAGGCAATGATAAGGTACTTTAACTAGATTCAGTGAACGGAAAGCAGACACCTTTTTTTTTTTAAGATTTTTTTTCTAAATTTATTTATTTTTGGCTGCGTCGGGTCTTCACTGCTGGGCACAGGCTTTCCCTAGTTGTGGCGAGTGGGGTTTACTCTTCGTTGTGGCATGTGGGCTTCTCATTGCGATCGCTCCTCCTGTTGCGGAGCACGGACTCTAGGCATGTGGGCTTCAGTAGTTGTGGCACATGGGCTCAGTAGTTGTGGCTCGCGGGCTCTAGAGCACAGGCTCAGTAGTTGCGGCACACGGGCTTAGTTGCTCCGTGGCATGTGGGATCTTCCTGGACCACAGCTCGAACCCGTGTCCCCTGCATCGGCTGGTGGATTCTCAACCACTGCGCCACCAGGGAAGCCCCAGGACACATTTTAAAAATCCACAACTTACATAGCTTCTAAAATGTACATCACAGTTTGTTTTGTAGAATGTACAGTTTTCTACAATAAATTAATTTTTAGAACCTTGAAATAATTTTGATGCAACAACTTCTGACTTATTAACAGTTATAAAAGGGCATACACTAATAATGAAAATATAAGTGGACAAGATTTTCAGCACATTGATTCCCCCTATCATATGTTGGAAACCATGATATCATTTCTCTTTTCAAGCACAAAATGAATCTAAAATAGGTCTAATTATTACATGATAATCTTCATTCTGAATCTTCTCCTCATCTTCTTCATCCTCCTTGGCCTCTCTTACAGAAGCTGTAGTAGGACCATCTTGGAGAAGCATGTCAGCACATGATCCAGACTTCTTAGCTCGTGTCTCAGGAGTGTCATCATTTTGGGGGCTAAGATGATTATCTGGTGGTGACAAATCTCTTGATTTCTGAGTTCGAGACAACTCAATAGTAAGTCTCTTTTAAAACAAAACAACACAAGCAGAGTCATAAGCAGTCCTCCACTCGTACAGTAAAATTATTTCAAGCAAAAAAAAAAAACAAACCATATATCCAGATGTTCATAAAACCATTTCTTGCACCATCTATCTCATATCTTCCTGACTTTTGCTTATGGAAAAATCTATGACAAAGAAAAACTGCCCAATTTATTTTCATCTTTCTTCTCATTTCTAGCCCAAGCTACACAATCAGCAAACCGCATAGTAAATACAGGCAGTTTAACTTAACATGAAAATTTTTGAAAATATTCATCTTTTCCTCTGTCATATATTAACCACTCTCAGCACTTCAAACTTCTCATCACACCCCCACATCCACTTGTAGAAAGAAACATCCCTTACATAATTTAGTCTACCATTGTAAAATAAAAATTCATTAACTGATCCTCCCCAGCGCTCAGTTCAACAATAGTGAGACTTCAAGATAGGGCAACATTCAATTGTTCCATAGCTTATAATCCTCTAAATTCAAAACAGCATGGGAAAGAGAAATACCCAAGTCACTGAGAGAAACACAGAGTTTGCCTCAACTAGAGAAGCACTGCCCAATACAATTTTATGCAATGATGGAAATGTTCTACATCTGCAATTCCCAATACAAGCTAGCTACTATAAGGAACTGAATTTTTAATTTTAATTATGTCTACACAGCCACATGTGGCTAGTGGCTACTGAATTGGACAGTCCAGAATTAGAGGTTCAGAGGTAGTGAGAATAAAGAACAAGTGGATTTTTCTACAAAATTACAAACAGCAATAATATCCAAAATCTAATTACAAATGTAATACGCCGGTAAGACAATATGAAACACTAAAACCAAATATGTTTTTTTGCTTACCTCTTTAAGGTTATTTATTTGTTGGATATAGCTAGTCTGTGCAGCTTCCAATTGAGTAATATACCAATGCTGGTCCCGGCATTTTTGAAAGAAAGTTGGTGAACGAACCTGAAACCTTAAAAGAATAACTGCACGTGAAAAATAATCCAAACAGTAAAATATTATGAACCAAGCCTTAAATCTATAACTATAAATTCTAGAATTTTAAGTTTACTTGATTACATTATAAGGCCAAAATTCAGAACTCAGAGCTCCTGGTATCTGCCATTTATATATGTAGTTCACAAATTATAATGACATGGTTCTGAAAAGTCAGTTGTCTAAATTCAAACTGTATTTTTCTAAAGAAATAACATTACACATCACAGTTAAACTTCCAAACTCATCTACTAAAACATATTTACTATAATAATCTAGCTCAAATACAGTGTTGATCATAAGCTGGGAAGAAGAGGATCACACTATGCAGGAAGGAGACAGCTAATGCCTTCCTTCTCCTTTCTTGCCTAGGTCAGACCCTAGTAAAACAGACGAAGTTTGTTTCAGGCACTGCTCTGTCATGCCTTTTCTATCTCCCGTTCCCATATTTCCTACTCCACAGCAAAAAAAAAAAATCACGTAAAGGGTCAACTACCCAGGACTGCTTTACTGTCCCTCAAAGAATTACACGCTCTGAATAACCTACATTCCCAACCCCATCCAGATAGCAGTTTAAAATCAAAACTCTCCATATATCACAATATGGCATATTTCAGCTGGGGTTAGGAAAAAAACAAGTATCTCTATATTAAAGCATATAAATGGATACACGATAGAATCTTGATCTCTTCAGAGTTATCTGTACTTTAAAAAAACTAATACTTATTAAAGCAAAAAAAACCCGTCCCTACCTTTGTTAGATAGCTGAACATGACTCCATTTACATTACTATGACTCCAATAAAGAGATGACTAAGGTCATAAAAAATGGCTGTTTTGGGCTTCCCTGGTGGTGCAGTGGTTGGCCGATGCAGGGGACGCAGGTTCGTGCCCCGGTCCGGGAGGATCCCACATGCCGCGGAGCGGCTGGGCCCGTGAGGCATGGCTGCTGGGCCTGCGCGTCCGGAGCCTGTGCTCCACAACGGGAGAGGCCACGGCAGTGAGAGGCCCGCGTACCGCAAAAAAAAAAAAGGCTGTTTTGCAGGCTGGTAAAATTAGTACTGAATAGTTTTACAATCCTCTCTGGTTAAAGTGTGAAACAGGAACAAATTATTCATATTTCTTTTAGTGAATAATTTAAGAAAACCTAAAAGGTTATAAAATGATACTAAAATAATCCCCCAAAAGAGATGACAAAAACATGAATTTTTTTCTACACTCAAAATGCAATAATCTCTTTTTATACGTCCTTATTCTCCCAGAAAAGTTATGAAGAACACATAATAGTAAAGGGTGATATAACAGCAACTCATCCAGCATGCTCAAGGACAAAGAAATCAGAATAAGTGAAATTTAAAAGAGTACATTCAAATCTCTTTTAAGGAAAAGAGCTTTTAAAATTATTTGATGGAAACTTACTAAACTGTTAAACATTCTGAAACCACTCAGTTCAAAACATATTTGAATTTTTTTTTTTTAATTTTTAAATTTTTAAAATAAATTTATTTTTGGCTCCATCTGCATTGGGTCTTTGTTGCTGCATGCGGGCTTTCTCTAGTTGTGGTGAGCGGGGGCTACACTTCATTGTGGTGCGTGAGCTTCTCATTGTGGTGGCTTCTCTTGTTACAGAGCACGGGCTCTAGGCACGCGGGCTTCAGTAGTGGCTCGCAGGCTCTAGAGCGCAGGCTCAGTAGTTGTGGTGCATGGGCGTAGTTGCTCCACGGCATATGGGATCTTCCCAGACCAGGGATCAAACCGGTGTTCCCTGCATTAGCAGGCGGATTCTTAACCACTGTGCCACCAGGGAAGTCCCTGAATTTATTTTTTAAAACTCAAGCTTGCATTTTGATCATCAAATTAAACCATGGTGCAATGATGCCCCAAAACTGAATTACAAGGGTTACCCCAATATTAAATAGGGCTGTAGCTTTATAGTCACTGTTTATGTTCTGTCCTTTCTTGCAAATAACACACCAACTACCATCACTTAGTTTATTTTCATCAATTTTCATCTCTATTCCCTTACTTTTAATTTGCTGTTATCTAGAAGAAACTGAAAATCTTTTTGTTAAATTAAGCTTTCAAAACCAGTCATCAAACATAATACACAATGCCAAGTGGAAAAAAATAAGCACTTGAGGGCTTCCCTGGTGGCGCAGTGGTTGAGAGTCCGCCTGCCAATGCAGGGGACACGGGTTCATGCCCCAGTCCAGGAAGATCCCACATGCCACGGAGCGGCTAGGTCTGTGAGCCATGGCCGCTGAGCCTGCGCATCCGGAGCCTGTGCTCCGCAACGGGAGAGGCCACAACAGTGAGAGGCCCGTGTACCGTGAAAAAAAAAAGCACTTGATCCCACACTGTTCTTGGATTTCCAAATGGTGAGGTTGCTAGAAGTTCAATAGATAAATGGGACATTACCACATTTACTGGAAGTAGTAGTTTATTTTTTTAAAAAACTTTATTTTTGGCTGCACTGTGTCTTCGTTGCTGCACACGGGCTTTCTCTAGTTGCGGTGAGTGGGGGCTACTCTTCGTTGTGGTGCGTGGGCTTCTCATCGCAGTGGCTTGTTGCGGAGCATGGTCTTCTAGGCACTCGGGCTTCAGTAGTTGTGGTGCATGGGCTCAGTAGTTGTGGCACATGGGCTTAGTTGCTCTGTGGCATGTGGGATCTTACCAGTCCAGGGCTCGATCCCGAGTCCCCTGCATTGGCAGGCGGATTCTTAACCACTGCGCCATCATGGAAGCCCCAGTAGTTTACTTTTTATGGAACTACTAACTAGATGTCAAACACATTTCTGACAAACTTATTCACTGACCACACAGGACTTCTGAAATTAAATGATTAAGAACATGGTAAGGTTAGAGTTAGAATGAATTTCGATATTCATCTTTGTTAAGTGAAAAGACTTTAAAATTCTGATGACATTATTCCCTGTGATAAAAGCCATGATATAAATGTTTCCTATTACCTTAAAATCACTGTATCATTTTGTCGATTCAAGTATCCTTCATTTGCAAGTAAGTCCAAACGGAAAAATCGATTATAACCCCAACATTCTCCAACTTCAAAGTCAGATGCAAATTCTCGAATGATATTTTTGGTAGGATCATTGCAGGACTGATGAACCATCTCTACACGGTATTCGTATCTAAAATTGAAAAGACTATTAATATAGAGTTAGTAAAGCAAGAATAAATGACATCAAAACATTAAGGTGATTAAGTACCTAAGAAGAAACTTATTGATATACACAGTTACATGTCTTTCAGAAAGGACTGTCACAACAGTAATATAAATGGGCTACCACAATATGATTGGCACTAGGTCCTTCTTCCCCTTTAAAAATGTTTACCAATATAGCAGGTATAAAATACCACCTCAAATAATGAATAAATTTTGTATAAAATAGTACTTTCAAAGTTACACATTTTAGCAACACTATGTATTTTTCTATATATTCATGACCTATGTTTCCTCACAATGTTCTGCCATTTTCTTTGAGGTAAATAAATAATAAATTTTGAATACTCTATTTTTCCAATTCAAGTTATCATAAATCAACTGTGTATTCAGCAATTCAAGCCTATAAAATTTTCTAATAGAAAATAAGTATAAATGGGAAAGCCAGTAAATTTAGATTTGCGTATCTTATATAGTATAAAACTCTCAAGTCTTCGAAGTCATTTTTAGTAAGAAAGTACTGCTATTGCAAGAAAGAGAAGTGAAAAAATAAAGATCATCAGAAGAAACATCCAACAGTAGGCATAAAGCTTCTTTTTTAGCAGAGATAAACTTTTAAAAGAAAAACCCAATACCTCAGTCTGCTATTTCTACTTGCAAAGGCAAAAGAAAAAATTACAGCTCTTTATCTACAAATAAACGTGTACAGGCGACCCTTGAACAACCTAAGTTCAAATTGCAATGGTCCACTTAAATGTGAATTTTTTTTAAATAGTAAATATTATAGTACTACACAATCTGCAGTTGTTTGAATCCAAGGACGTAGAACCATGGATACAGAGGAACCCAGGATAGGGAGGGCCAATTGTAAGTGACATGCAGATTTTTGGCTGTGTGGAGGGTTGGCGCCCCTAAGCCCTGCGTTGTTCAAGGGTCAACCGTATTTAAGTACCGTCAAATGATTTTTATGTTAGTATCTCTCACAGTGCATTATACAGATTGATGGCACAAACTAATACAAAAGCTGTGATATTTTGTCTGCCTAATTATTATGGCAGTTGTAAGGCAAAGGATGCCGTTAAATGTCCAGAAATAAACCCCAATATCAGTGTGCAATTGATTTTTGACAAGGGTTCTGACTCAATAGGGAAAAAAGTTTCTTCAACAAACAGTGCTGAGGGAATTCCCTGGTGGCCCAGTGGCTGGGACACTCTGCTTTCACTGCAGTGAAATGTTCAATCCCTAGTCAAGCAACTGGGATCCCACCAAAACAAAATAAATCAAAACAACAACAAAGGGCTTCTCTGGTGGCGCAGTGGTTGAGAGTCCGCCTGCCGATGCAGGGGACGCGAGTTCGTGCCACGGTCCGGTAAGATCCCACATGCCGCGGAGCGGCTGGGCCCGTGAGCCATGGCCGCTGAGCCTGCGCGTCCGGAGCCTGTGCTCCGCAATGCGAGAGGCCACAACAGTGAGAGGCCCGCATGCAAAAACAACAACAACAACAACAACAACAACAAAAACCCAAATGGTGCTGAGAAAATCTGATTGCTACGTGCAAATTTCACATACAAATTTCATATGTATATTTCATATACAACTTTCTAATTTCATATACAAAAATTAACTCAAAATGGATCAATGACCTAAATGTAAGGGCTAAAACTATAAAACTCTTAGAAGAAAACACAGGGGTAAATATTCATGAATTCGAATTTGGCAATGGATTCGTAGATTTGACTCCAATAGTATGAACAAGTAAAGAAAAAAATAGGTAATTTGGACTTCGCAAAAATTTAAAATTTTTGTGTATCAGAGGACATTATCAAGGAAGCAAAAATACAACCCACAGAATGGGAGAAAGTTTTCAAATCATATGTCTGATAAGGGTTTAGTATACAAAATGCAGAGAGAATTCTCAGAACTCAACAATTAAAAGACAAGCAACCTAATTTAAAAATGGAAAATAGACTTGAATTTCAGACATTTCTCCAAAGAAGATATACAAATGGCAAAAAAAACAAATGAAAAGATGTTCAATTTCACTGGTCATTAAGGAAATGCAAGTCAAAACCACAATGAGATACCACTCCATATTCACTAGGATGGCTATAAAATGTAATCTTAAAATGGTAGGAACAGAGAATGGTGCAGCCACTGTGGAGAACAGTTTGGTAATTTCTCAAAACGTTAAAAACACAGAATTAACATATGCCCATATAGAAACTCATACATGAATATTTATAGCAGGATTATTCGTAATAGCCAAAAGATGGAAGCAACCCATATGTCAATCAATAGATGAACTGATAAACAAATTGAGGTCTATACATACAATGGAATATTGTTAAGCCAATATAAAGGAATGAAGTTTTGATATATGCTTCAACATTTGGTGAACCCTGAAAACACTATGCTAAGTAAACAGAAGCCAAACATAAACGATCCCAAATTGTATGAACTTCTATATGAAATATCCAGAATAGGCAAATACACAGAGAAGAGTAGTTGTCTAGGATTGGGGGAAGGAAGGGATGGGTACGAGGTGTTCTAGGATGATGAAAACATTCTGAAACTAGAGAGAGGTGGTGACTGTACAACACTGGAAATGCACTAAGTTCCACTGAATTGTGTATTTTTTATTTATTTATTTTTGGCTGCGTTGGGTCTTCATTGCGTGCAGGCTTTTCTCTAGTTGAGGTGAGTGGGGACTACTCTTCATTGCGGTGCGTGGGCTTCTCATTGTGGTGGCTTCTCTTGTTGCAGAGCAAGGGCTCCAGGCGCACGGGCTTTAGTAGTTGTGGCGCACGGGCTTAGTTGCTCCGTGGCATGTGGGATCTTCCCGGACCAGGGCTCGAACCCGCGTCCCCTGCGTTGGCAGGCGGATTCTTAACCACTGTGCCACCAGGAAGTCCTTAAACTGTGTATTTTTAAATGGTTAATTACATATTATATGAATCTCACCTCAAAAAAATTTTTACTTTTATTTTAAAAATGAGTAGTAAAAAAATTCAAAATTCAGAGAAACAACCAAGAATATTGAAAATCTAAGGAGAAAGACATTAATGCAGATGGTTAAATACATCCAGGATCAAGACAGGTAAAAATTTTAAATCAATATAGAACACTTTTTTAAAAATCAGTTTTTTGTATGAAAAAGCATATAATGTTTGAAAAAAGATCATTGTTTCATCTGCATTAGTTCTTTAAAATCATGACAGAGATATACCTATGTTTCTATTAAATACAGCAATTAATCCAAGTTAAATTATTTATAGAGCATCTCAACCCTAATCTTAGATAAAACTAAAACCTCAAATTTGAATATTTCAACTTAAATTCCCTTCTTTTATCAAACTGAAAGTCTGAATGAATTTAACAATTATTAACTTAAAATTTTAGTCTCATTAATATTACTCCCCAAGGGAAAGTTCTACTCTTTGCTTAAGCAACTCAAAGAAATTTCCTTCTCTAAAACAAAAGTCAGATTAGTAAATACTGTTAAGAGTCAATTCAAGGATGTCACTCATGCACAAATTTCCTCAGAAAGCCTACATAGGTGTATTATAACACACACAGTGAGAAAGATATTTAAGTATAATGAAATTATGAAAGTACTTCTGCAGAGTCCCAAGTGTTATTAAAATCTACTAGATAATACAATGATTTACATTTTTATTTCATACTTTGACCGTAAAACTACCTCACTGTTAAACTCTCAATTTCATAATTGAATGACGTTTCAGTAACTAATAAGAAAGCATTCAAGACTCTTCTCTAGGCTTGCCAAAGTGTTAAGAGAATTAACAGGTAATAAGGGAATTCCCTGGCGGTCCAGTGGTTAGGACTCTGCGCTTTCACTGCCGAGGGTGCGGGTTCAATCCCTAGTCAGGGAACTAATATCCCACAAGCTGCATGGCATGGCCAGAAAAAAAAAAAAAAAAGAGGATAAGATGTCTGTTTTTATCCAAATAGAACATTCTTATTAAGGTATTCAGATAATATCTAACAAATACACAAATTCTAATCTCTTTCAACCTTAGTATCCTGAATGATAATATTTCATTACCACTGATAATGTTATTACTGCTTATAAGACAATGTAAACTTTAAATTCCTGAAGTATATATGTCAACAATAAAAGTACCCAAGATGAAACCTGTACCAAAAACAATAGAAATGTCAAAAAATCTACATACCAGTAAGAGAAGGAGAATCTTCCCAAGACAAGAAACAGGTACAGACACATCTTGTTTTATTGTTTTTGCTTTATTGCACTTCACAGATACTACATTTTTACACATTGAAGGTTTGTGGCAACCTTACATCAAACAAGTCTATTGGCTCCACTTTTCCAACAGCATTTGGTCACTTCATGTCTGTGTCATTTTGGTAATTCTCACAATATTTCAAACTTTCACATTATTATTGTTACATCTGTTGTCATGATCTGTGACCAGTGACCTTCGATGGAATTGTTTTGGAACGCCACAAACCACATCCATATAAGATGACAAACTTAACTGATCAATGTTACGCGTGTTCTGATTGCTTCACCTATCAGCCATCTGTCCCTCCTCCCCGCCCATCTCTTTCCCTCTTCTTGGGCCTTTCTATTCCCTGAGACACAACAATATTGAAATTAGGCCAATTAATAACCCTACAATGGCCTCTAAGTGTTCAAGTGAAAGAAAAAGGTCACATGTCTTACTTTAAATTAAAAGCTAGAAATCATTAAGGCTAGTGAGGAAGACATGTTGAAAGCCAAGATAGGCCGAAAGCTAGGCCTCTTGTGCCGAACAGTTAGCCAAGTTGTGAATGAAAAGGAAAAATTCTTAAAAGCAAATTAAAAAGTGCTACTCCAGTGAAAACATGATTAAGAAAGCTAAACAGTTATTGCTGACATGAAGAAAGTTTTAGTGGTCTAGATAGAAGACCAAACCAGCTACAACACTCCCTTAAGCCAAAAGCTTAGTCCACAGTAAGGCCCTAACTCTCAATTCTACGAAGGCTGAGAGAGGCAAGGAAGCAGTAGAAGAAACGTCTGAAGCTAGCAGAGGTGGTTCATAAGGTTGAAGGAAAGAAACTGTCTCCATAACATAGAAGTGCTGATACAGAAGCTGCAGCAAGCTATCCAGGAGAAGTAAATGCCTGGATCTGAAGCGTCCAAGGGCAGGTTGACTCTCTTGTCAGGAGCTAATGTAAGCTGGTGACTTAAAAGTTGAAGCTAATGCTCATTTACCATTCTGAAAATCCTAAGGCCCTTAAGAATTATGTTAAATTTACTCTGCCTGTGCTCTATAAAGAGAACAACAAAGCCTGATGACAGCCCATCTCTTTACATATGGTTAACTGAATATTTTAAACCCACTTGAGATTTACCGCTCTGGAAAGAAAGATTTTTTGCAAAATATTACTGCTCATTGACAATGCACCTAGTCACCCAAGCGCTCTGATGGAGACGTACAAGGCTAACACTGTTTTCATGCCTGCTAACACACATCCATTCTGCAGCCCACAGATCAAGGAGTAATTCTGACTTTCAAGTCTTAGTATTTAAGAAATATATTTCGTAAGGCAACAGCTGCCGTAGACAGTGATTGCTCTGATGGATCTGGGCAAAGTAAATTGAAAACCTGCTGCAAAGTATTCACCATTCTAGATGCCATTAGGATCATTCATGATTTGTGGGAAGAGGTCAAAATAGCAACATTAAGGAGACTTTGAAAGAACTTGATTCCAAACCTCACAGATGACTTTGAGTAGTTCAAGAATTCAGTGGAGGAAGTAACTGCAGATATTGTAAAAATAGCAAGAGAATGAGAATCAGAAGTAGAGCCTGAAGATGTGACTGAATTGCTACAATCTCATGATAAAACTTTAATGGATGAGGAGTTCCTTTTTATGGATAAGCAAAACAAACAAACAAAACAACAGGGTTTCTTGAGATGGAATCTACTACCAGGTGAAGATGCTGTAAAGATTGTTGAAATGACAGCAAAGGATTTAGAATATTACATCAACTTAGCTGATAAAGCAGAGTCAGGGTTTGAGAGGATTGAATCCAAATCTGAAAGAAGTTCTACTGTGGGTAAAATACTATCAAACAGCATTGCATGCTACAGAGAAATCATTCACGAAAGGACGAGTCAATCAATGCAGCAAACTTTACTGTTGTCTTGTTTAAAGAAATTGCTACACCCACCCCAGACTTCAGCAACAACCACCCTGATCAGTCAGCAGCCATCAAACACTGAGGCAAGACCCTCTACCAGCAAAAAGATTATGACTCACTGGTGGTTAGCATTTTAGAGTAATGAAGTATTTTTAAATTAAGGTATGTACATTTTTTTTCAGACATACAGCTAGTGCACACTTAATAGACTGTAGTATAGTTTAAACATAACTTTTATATGCACCAAAAAAGCAAAATATTCATGTAACTTGCTTTATTGTGGTGGTCTGGAACCAAACCTGCAATATCTTGAAGTATGCCTATATATAGGAAATAAATTAATCAAGAGACAAGAAGAGAACCAAGATTAATGGTAGCAACGGGGTTATGAACAAAATCCTATAATCACTAAACTTTTTATAATTCTGCCTAAGATCAACCACCTTCTCAATCACAAGGGCTGATTTCAGGAAATAAAACAGAGCTTGGTGGTTAAGAACAAAGAATACAGAGAAAGAAAAAAATGTTAAAAAGACTGTACCTTAACAATGCTGAACTCGAGTGAATAACTTAGCTATGATATTTCCACCTGTGAAATGGGAGTGATAAATAGCATTTAACAGCTCACGAGGTGGTAGTAAAGCAAAATGAGTTATACAAGGCACAGTGCATAGCACAGAGTATATATTCAGCAGAGGTGAGCTGTTATAATAACAATACAGGTAAGTCCACTGTTTCAGATCACACAGGAGATTTGGAACAGAGCTATGACTAAAACATACTTACAACTCAGAGGCCAGAATCCTTTCCATATTACTAGCATTATTCGTAGTTTGACTCACCAGTCATGGCAAGAATATTCTGCACTAAGGTTAGTCTATGTCAGAAGTTGTGTCACTGGGGGTCAGTTCCCATGATCCTTTCAGTGATCCAAAAAGTCAAAACTATCTTCATGATAACGCTAAGATGTTATTTGCCTTTTTCGCAGTGTTTGACGTTTGCACTAACGGTGCAAAAGCAACGGTAGTTAAAATGTACCAGTAATCATTATATTCACTGCTACACACTTTCAGATGGGAAAAAAATTTTTCAATGTCTCTCAAGAATGTCTTTGGGCTTCCCTGGTGGCGCAGTGGTTGAGAGTCCGCCTGCCGATGCAGGGGACACGTGTTCGTGCCCCGGTCCGGGAGGATCCCACATGCCGCGGAGTGGCTGGGCCCGTGAGCCATGGCCGCTGAGCCTGCACTCCGCAACGGGAGAGGCCACAACAGTGAGAGGCCCGCATACCACAAAAAAAAAAAAAAAAAAAAAAAAAAAAAAAATCCGCCTGCCAATGCAGGGGACACAGGTTCGAGCCCTGGTCCGGGAAGATCTCACATGCCGTGGAGCAACTAAGCCCATGCCCCGCAACTACTGAGCCTGCGCTCTAGAGCCCGTGAGCCACAACAACTGAACCCGTGTGCCACAACTACTGAAACTCGCACGCCTAGAGCCCGTGCTCCGCAACAAGAGAAGCCACCACAATGAGAAGCCCACGCACCTCAACAAAGAGCAGCCCTGCTCGCCGCAACTAGAGAAAGCCCATGCGCGGCAATGAAGACCCAACATAGCCAAAAATAAATAAATAAAATAAATAAAGTTTTTTAGAAAAAGAATGTCTTTGAAGAAGTAGTAAAAATGATAGATGTTATTAAACCTCAATGCTTGGTGTCGCAAATGGGAAATATACATAAAGTACTTATGCTGCACTGTGATATGCAATGGTTGCCTTGGAAAAATCACTTTGTTCAGCTGAGTTCCAAGATCATCAGTCACTTTTTTTGTGAAACCTCAAATTCAGAGAACTGACAAACAATGGTTATTTGGTTGTGGATACCCAGCAGACATTTTCTGTGCCAAAACAACTAAGGAAAAGAACTGTCAATGTTTGTTGCCAATGATAAAACACACTTTCAAGTGAAAAAACATAATCCTGGAAAATTTGTATGTACCACATGAGCTTAAAAGCTTTCCAATACTTCAAGACTTTCGTTGTGAAAACGGTGATATCCATGAATGTGACTGATACTGCATAATGAAATGTGTCAACACTACTAAGTTGTTATTTTCCAAATGATTATTCCATGTTGTTACAAAATCACGCATGAGTAAAAGATCCATGCAAAGTATAAGACAGGCCAATGACATTTTACCAATGGGTAAAACAGCTTTAATGAACTGTAACTGAAATGTATAATTTGATAAGTTTCACACATTTATATATACCCATAAAAGCATCCCCATTATGACAATCAAGATACTAAACATATCCATCATCCCCAAAGTTTCCTCTGCCTTTTGTAATTCTTCCCTCTTACCTTCTCCCTCCACCTTCCACCCAACCTTAGCCCAGCCTGTCTGATCTCTAAGCAACCGCACACCTGCATTCTGTCACTATAGATTAGTTTGCATTTTTCTAGAGGTTTATATAAGTGGAATCATATATATCTGCTCTTTTTTATCTGGCTGCTTTCACTAAGAATAATTAATTTAAAAGTCATTCCTAGGGACTTCCCTGGTGGTGGGTAAGACTGCGTGCTTCCAACGCAGGGGGCCTGGGTTTGATCCCTGGTCGGGGAACTAGATCCCACAGGCATGCTGCAACTAAGAGTCTGCATGCTACGACTAAAAGATCCTATAACTAAGACCTGGCGCAGCCAAAATAAATAAGTAAATATTAAAAGAAATAAAAAAATAAGTCATTCTCATTGTTGCACGTATCAACCGTTCATTACTTTTTATTGCTGAGCGTTATTCCACTGTATAGACATAACAAAATTTGCTTATCTAGTCATCTGTTGGTGGCAATTAGGGTTGATTTTATTTGGCTATTCCAAATAAAGTTACCATGAACATTTCTGGAAGTCTCTGAATGGACATCTAGTTCCTTTTCTCTGGGGTGAATATCTAGGAGTCGTTTAGCTGAGTCACACAGTAAGTGTATGTTTAACTTTTTTTTTGCGGTATGCGGGCCTCTCACTGTTTTGGCCTCTCCCGTTGCGGAGCACAGGCTCTGGACGAGCAGGCTCAGCGGCCATGGCTCACGGGCCCAGCCTCTCGGCAGCATGTGGGATCTTCCCGGACCGGGGCACGAACCCGTGTCCCCTGAATCGGCAGGCGGACTCTCAACCACTGCACCACCAGGGAAGCCCATATGTCTAACTTTTTAACAAATCACCAAATGGTTTACAAAAGTGGTTGTATCATTTTACATTCCCACCAGAAACATATAAGACTTCAAATTTCTCTATATTCTTGGCAACACGTGGTATGATCTCTGTAATTAGAGCCACTCTAATAGGACACAATGGTATTGTAGATAAATTTCTTTTTTTTTTTAATTTACTATTTTTTTAAAATTTTCTTTATTTTATTTATTTGTTTTTGGCTGCGTTGGGTCTTCGTTTCTGCGTGTAGGCCTTCTCTAGTTGTGGAGAGCGGGGGCTACTCTTTGTTGCGGTGCATGGGCTTCTCATTGCAGTGGCTTCTCTTTGTTGCAGAGCATGGGCTCTAGGAGCGTGGGCTTCAGTAGCTGTGGCTCGCGGGCTCTAGAGTGCAGGCTCAGTAGTTATGGTGCACAGGCTTGGATGCTCCGTGGCATGTGGGATCCTCCTGAACCAGGGATCGAACCCATGACCCGTGCATTGGCAGGCAGATTCTTAGCTACTGCGCCACCAGGGAAGTCCTGTAGATAAATTTCTGTTTCCCTAACGACTTATACTATTAAACATCTTACACAGGATTATTTTGCCATCCATAAATCTTCTTTAGTGGGGTGTCTGACAAACTATTTGCCCTTACGGAAAAGAGACCTTGTTTATTTTTTTATTGTTGAATTTCAAATTCCTTATATATTCTTGATACAAATCCACATAATTTGAAGAAGAGAACTTTACAATTCTCAAGATGCCTAATTTACAAATGTGTTTCTTTATGGATTGTGTTTTTCCATTGTAACTGAACTATCATTGCCCAACCCAAAGGAAAATTTTCTCCTATGTTGTGTCCAGTAAGTTTTATTGTTTTAGGACTTAAATCTAGGTCTATGATCAATTTTCAGTAAGTTTAAGTATATAGTGTGAGGTATGGATCCAAGTTCAATTTTTTTGCATATGTAAAGCCAAATGTCCAAGCACAATTTGTTGAAAAGACTACACTTTCCCCATAGCACTGTCTTTGCATCTTTGTCAAAAAATAGTTTCCTAATGAATGTGTGTTTATTTCTAGAATCATAGTACAGGTATCCCCCATTTTTGAACATTCTCTTTATGCCACTTAACTTTTACAAAAGAACCTACACTAGTACCTGTTTTTGCTAACCAAAATAAATCTGAAGAGAAATTTTGTTTTTACAAAAAAAGCTGAAAAGTGAAAACAGCATTCAGTGCTTATTTTGTAGAAAGCCATTATAGAGGCATGCTCCAAGCAGCAAGAGCGGCACCGCCAAGCTCCTTCCCTGGGAATCATACCCAGCATCTCAGTATCAAGCCGCCATAGCTTTCAACTGTGTCTGTGAGTATCTATGCTTCGTCCTGATATATTTTGTGCATCCATTAGCAAGATATGTCCTAAGGTAAATTGTTCCTTCACTTTATGCCATTTCAGCCTACGAAAGGTTTCATAGGACCGCTCTCCTTTTGGACAGTGGAAGAAATCTGTATATTCCATTCTTCATCTGTCTATTCTTATGCTAATACTATGTTGTATTATGCTGATGCTGTGGCCTTATTATAAATCTTAGTCATATAGTATTAGCCCTCAAATTTTGTTGTCCTTTTGATTTCAACGATTTTCTCTACAGCGTTTGTTTATTTCACTGCACTCTTTGATCTTTGTTATGTCCTTTCTTCTGTTTACTTTCCATTTAACTTCTTCTTTCTAGTTTATTAAAGTAGACATTGACATCACTGATTTAAGGTCTTTCTGCTTTTCACTTACGTAGGCATTTAGTGCTATAAATTTCCCCCTACCTACTGCTTTAGCAGCATTCTACAAATTCTGGTATGTTGTGTTTTCATTTTAATTCAGTTTAAAACACTTAAAAAGAAACTCTTATAATCTCCTCTTTGATCCAGGGGTTATTTAGAAGTGTGTTATTTAACTTTAAAATACGTCGGATTTTCAAAATATCTGTTACTAACATCTAAATTAATTCCATTATGGTAAAAAAACAATCTGAATGATTTGAATACTTATGAATTTATTGAGACATGTTCTATGTTCCAGAATATGGTCTTTCTTGGTAAATATTCTGTGCACACGTAAGAATAATTTGTATTCTGCTACTGTTGGATCACATGGTCTATAAATGTCAATCAGGTCAGGTTGGTTGACAGTGCTATTCAAATGTACTATAACCTTGATGATTTCTGCCTACCTGTTATATCAACTGAGAGATTAGTTTTTGTCTATTTCTCCTTATACTTCTATCAGTTTTTGTTTCATGTATTTTGAAGATCTGTTATCAGGGTATAAACAGAAATGTTTATAGTCGTTATATGTCCTCTTCATTAACTGATCCTTTTATCACTATGAAATAAAGTTCTTTATCTCTGGTAATATGCTTTCCTTTGAAATCTACTTTGATATTAAAACAACAGTTCCAACTTGGTTTTGATTAGTACTAGTATTGTATATCTTTACATTTAAAGTATGTTTCTTGGGGTTAGCATACACTTGAGTTTTGCTTTTTTAGGCAATCTGACAATCTCTGCCTTTTAATTGGGGTGTGTAGACCATTTATAGTACCACATCTTGGTATCTGTCCCATCTGTTTTTTGTTACCTGTTATCTTTTCCTGCCTTCCTTAAGATTAGGATTTGTTTCAATTTTATCCCCTTTGTTGCTTTATAAACTAAATGTCTTTCTCATTTTAGCAGTGGCTTTGTAGTTTATAGTTGTGGGAGGCTGAACAGTGTCCCCAAGATATCAATATCCTAATCCCTGGAACGTGTGAATGGGAATATACAGTTGTGATTAAGCCAAGGATCCTGAGATGAGGGGACTATCCTGGAACATCCATGTGGACTCAGAATGTAACCATCAGTGTCACTGTAAGAGAAAAGAAGAGGAAGATTTGACAGACACAAAAAAAGATAAGGCCATGTGACCAAAGGCAGAGACAGGAGTGACATGGTCACAAGCCCAGAAATGCTGGCAGCGAGCAGAAGCTGAAGGAGGCAAGAAATGGATCTCCCTTAGTGTCTCTGGAGCTAGTACAACCCTGCTGAAACCTCGATTTTGCCCTACCAATAGTTTTTGGATTTCTGGCCTCCAAAACTGTGAGGGAAATTTTTCCTATTGTTTTAAGCTGGCAAGTTTGTGGTAATTTGTTATAGCAGGCAACAGAAATAGGATAGTACGTATCTTTAACTTATCACAGTCTAGCTTTAATTGTTATTATAACACTTCACATATACTGTCAGAATCTTACATTATACTTCCATGCTCTACTCTTTTGGTCTTTATACAGCTGTTATTATCATGTATTTTGCTTCTACATAGGTTAAAAATCCCAAAATACAATGTTATAATTTTTGATTGAACAATTATCATTTAAAATTACTTTGGTAACAGAAAAAAATTTTATTTAACCAGGCAATTTCCATTTCTGATGCTCTTCATTTCTTTGTTTAGATTCAGAGGTCCAACTGGTATTATTTCCCTTCTATCTGTAGCATGCACTTTAACATTTCTTATAGTCCAGGCCTGAAAATGTCTTAGTTTCACTATAGTTTTTAACATATATTTTTGCTGATTATAGAATTCTAGGTTAATATTTCTTTCAATCCTTTAAAAGTGTTGCTGTATTATCATTTCACTTGTATTGTTTCCAGTGAGAAACCTGATTTCACCCTTATCTTTTGCCTCTAAATATAACATCTTTTTTTTCACTGCCAGTTTAAGATTTTTTTATCACTGGCTTTGAGCAATTTGATTATCATGTGCTTTGGTGTTTTCTTCATGTTTCATGTGCTTGTAGTTCACTGAACTTCCTCGATCCGTGGATTTAACGCTTTCATCAAGTTCAGAAAGTATTTACTTTTTTCTTCCCATCCCCTCCTTTGAGGACTCCAGATATCTGTACATTAAGCTACTTCAAGCTGTTTTTCAGTTTAGGAATTCATTTTTCTATGTTCATATTTTGAATAGTTTCTACTGCTAATGCCTTCAAGTTCATTAATCTTTTCTTCTGCAATGTTTAATCTGTTGTTCATGCCATCCAGTGTATTTTTCATTTCAAATATAGTTCATTCTCAAGAAGTTCAATTTGGGTCTTTTATATCTTCCATATCTCTATTTAACTTCTGAACAAATGGAGTGGTTATAAAAACTGTCTTAAATATTCTCTCGTAATTCTCACATGAGAATCCAGTTGTCTTTTTTTAAGCCATACAAAGATTTCCAAAAACACAAACAGTACAAGTTTTCTCATCAAATATTATTTTGCTTTAGAGAAAGTTACTATTCATTGAAATGTTATTTATGTTAATATGCAATAGGTTATTATAAGTGAATTGATTTTTAAAATTTGTTTCAATTTCTAATTCAGAAAATACCAATAGATATAACCCACATTAAAAAAACCAAACAAAAAAACAGTTCTTTCTCAATTTAAATTAACTGATTACTCTCCTCAGTATTGGTTATATCTTCCTGCCCCTTTGCATGCCAATTAATCTTTGACTGAACAACAGACATTGTAAACTTAACTTTGTTGGGTGCTGGATATTTTTGTAATCTTATAAATTTTCTTGCGCTCTGCTCTGGGATGCAGTTAGGTTACTTGGAAACAATTTGATCCTTTCAGGTCTTGCCTTTATTTGTTAGATGGGTCTGGAGCAGTGTCCAGTCTAGGACTAACTGTTCCCCACTAGCGAGGCAAAAATTTCCTGAGTACTTCACCCAGTGTCCCATGGATTACAAGTTTCTCCACTATAGTGGTAGGAACTGACACAGTTACTGGCACCAGGCACCACTCCCTCTAATCCTTTCAAATGGTTATTCTCCCAACCTCAGGCAGGTTTCTTCACGTGCATGCCCTACTCAGTACTCTGCTGATATTTGAAGAGAACTCTCCACAAGTCTCTGGAGTTCTTTGTGCAGCTCTCTCCTCTGGTGTTCTGTCCACTGCACTCTAGGTGCGCTGGTCTTCCTAGACACTCAGCACTGTCTCCTCAACTCAAGGAGTCAGCCAGACTCTTGCAGTGTGCCTCCACGTGTTACAGCCTGAAAACTTTCTCAAGGTTAAGCGAGGCAATCATAGATCTGATTTATTTATTTATTGTCTCTAGGGATTGTTTTCATTTGTTGTCTCATATCCAGTGTCTAGGAAATGTTATTTTTCTTTTCAGTTGTTGCAGAAGAAACGGTTACTTCCATTACTCCATCATAACTGGAAGCAGACATCTCATACCAAACCAACAGATTTTAATGTAACAGAGTGAAATAAATTCACTGATATGGTTCCAGATTTCATATTGCAAATTACATTTAAGAAACAACCACTTGTTCAATTTGGGGGTAAAATCAAAGATAATTCACAGTTATCTAAAACTGCTTTTTAAAGCGTTCCTCCCTAACAAAAAGATTAATGGTTGTCAGGGACTGGGTGGGGAGGGGAAAGGGAAGTGACTGCTAATGAGTACAGGGTTGCTTTGTGGGGTGATCAAATGTTCTGAAATTAGATATTGGTGATAGCTGTAGAATTCAGTGACTATACTAAAATCTACTGAATTGTACACTTAGTTATAAGGTGAATTTTATGGTATGTGAATTGTATCTCATATAAAAAACTTTTCCCAACTACATATGAAATCCAAAATCCCTGAGGCCAGATTTTATACATATACTTCAACCAAAACAACTTATTACAGTAAATTGAAAAGCCATACATTAAGAGATTTTTTTAAAAACACAAAACAATAAGTTTTCTCACCAAGTATTATTTTGCTTTAGAAAAACAGTTATTCAAGAAAATGTTATTTATGTTAATATGTAATAGGTTTATTATTACTTTAAACTGAATTAATAAAAACTTAAAATTTTTTCTGTTTCAATTTCTAATTCAGAAAATATCAATAGATAAAACCCACATAAAGAAACACTCTTTGGGATTCCCAGTAAAATTTAATAAGAGTATAAAGAGTCCTGAGGCCATATAATTTGAGAACTGTCAGTCTATGCCATCACACTATTCCAGGGATTCCATACTAGTATACATCTTAACAGACATAATGTAGTAATTAACAAAAGTAGTTAATAAAAAATGCTAAGAAGGTATGTAAACACACACTAAAGTTTGTTACTTAATTGCATGTCTTACTTGGAAGTTTCTGGCAAGCCAGCTGAGAGTTCCAGAAACACAGATAAGTAGTAACCACGAACAACTCCATTTCCATCCTTAAAAAAAAAAAAGAAAAAGATGTTATACAAACTCCAGATCAATTTAAATGTAAAAATTTAAGCCACAATGAAACAAACAAAATACAGATATCTGGATGCCAAAGTAGTTTTAAGCTTAAAAACAATAAGAGATAATAAAAAGACCAAGAGGTCTGAATCTATAACAATTTAAAACTTTTGCAATTAAAAAAAAATATGAAAGCATACAAACTAAAGAAAACATCAACTACTATGGAAAGAGTTAAGAGTTTTAACACATACAGAATTCTTAATAATGAGCCTCCAAGAAAAATCAAAACCCCAAAGAAAAACGCCAAAAAAAGAAAAGCCTCAATTTCACTAGGAATGAGACAAAAAAAAAAAAAAGATATATAAGATCAAAAGAGAGTAAAATAGAAAAAAAGAAACACTTGATTGATGTTGAAAGTAATTAAATATAATTTCTATGTTGTTGGTTTTTTTTGCGGTATGTGGGCCTCTCACTGCTACGGCCTCTCCCGTTGCGGAGCACGGGCTCTGGACGCGCAGGCTCAGCGGCCATGTCTCATGGGCCCAGCCGCTCCGCGGCATGTGGGATCTTCCCAGACCGGGGCACGAACCCACAATTTCTATGTTTTATATGTTAGGATTCCACATAAGATTCTGTCTGGAGATTGAAAAGCTGTTTAAATTTCTGTTACAGAGATTTTTATGAGTACAATTATTCCCCTCTGTATTTCTCCAGTACTGTGTGAGAAGATTATATTTGTTATAACTATGTGTATAAAGATCTGTTTCCCCAACTAGACTGTGAGGGCTGAGGGCAGGAATATGTCTATAGAGGGGTACACGTACTTCTTAACCCCTTCATTTCTAGGCTACTTTGCTCCAAAAGGTCCTGAGGCAGCTTTCAGGGTTTGACATGGTAATCACTCAATAAATATTACGAATAAATCAATCATCACTTAAGTGAAAAAAGCTGGACACAAAAGATTATATGTTGTATAATCCTACTATATGAAATTCTGGAAAAGCAAAACTATAGTAACAAAAACAGATCAGTGGTTGCAGAGAGGCCAGGAAAGGAGAAAAAAGGATTATGTGAAAAGGATAAATTACATAACTTCTGAGGGTGATAAAAGTCATGATTGTGACAATGATTATACAACTATATATATTTGTAAAAACTTGCTAAAATTAGTGAATATTACTGAACATAAATTATATAGCAAATTACACTGATTTTTAAAAATCAACCAATATCCTTGTTCAAATAGCTGGGGTTTTTTTCTTCTTTTAAATTATGCTCCTAAAACGATTTCCCTGGAATGAAATCAATTAATAAAAGATAATGAACATTTTTCACTCCTAATTTTAACAGATAATAAGATTAGAAATTTCTTTGACTTAATTTTTATCATAATCTTTTTATTTTTAAAATAAATTTATTTATTTTCGGCTACGTTGGGTCTGCGTTGCTGTGCGCAGGCTTTCTCTAGTTGCAGCGAGTGGGGGCCACTCTTCATTGCGGTGCACAGGCTTCTCATTGCAGTGGCTTCTCGTTGCGGAGCATGGGCTCTAGGCGCACGGGCTAGTATTTGTGGCACGAGGGCCTCAGTAGTTGTGGCACACGGGCTTAGTTGCTCCGTGGCATGTGGGATCTTCCCGGACCAGGGCTCGAACCCGTGTCCCCTGCACTGTCAAGCAGATTCTTAACCACTGCGCCATCAGGGAAGCCCTATCATAATCTTAAGGAACAAAATTTTTACTACTTTTATTGACATGCCATCTGTACCTCTAACAAAATACTAGCTTTAAGAATTTTCTTTTCTTTTCTTTTCTTTCTTTATTTATTTTTGGCTGCGTTGGGTCTTTGTTGCTGCATGTGGGCTTTCTCTAGTTGTGGCGAGCGGGGGCTACTCTTTGTTGCAGTGTGCGGGCTTCTCATTGTGGTGGCTTCTCTTGCTGTGGAGCACAGGCTCTAGGCACACGGGCTTCAGTAGCTGTGGCAGGCGGGCTCAGTAGTTGTGGTGCATGGGCTCTGGAGCACAGGCTCAGTAGTTATGCCGCACGGGCTTAGTTGCTCCACAGCATGTGGGATCTTCCCGGACGAGGGCTTGAACCCATGTCCCCTGCATTGGCAGGTGGATTCTTAACCACTGCACCACCAGGGAAGTCCCTAGCTTTAAGAATTTCAATAGGCAGAGGATTCTGGGAAGACTGCCAAAATGGCAGCATAGTTTTTACAACTCTCTAAATCCAAACATAAAACAAAACAACTGAACAACAAAGCCAAAAGCTCACAAACAACATTTATAACAAAATTAAATGACAGGTTATCTCCACAACCCCCAAAACACAAGCAGGTAAAGACATACCAATTATAACCACAAAGACCTGCATGATATCAACAGTGTGGGAGAAAGGAAAGAGAAGCAATGGGACATCTAATGGACCCGAAAGAAGGAAAACCACAAGATGGACAAAAGTTAGTCACTGAAAAGCATCACAAGCCACATGACAGCTGAAACTGAAGAGTTGCTCAATATAATACCAACTGGGTATAAGGGGGCCTAACATTAAAAAGTCTGAAAACTAAATGCAGTCTAGTCACTCTAAACTCTTAAAAACGAATATGTACGGCCTTTTATGACAGGTCCAAAGACTGCAAAGGAAATGCTAGGAGGAAAATAAAAGATAAACAGCATAGAAATAATACAAACAAAGGAAGGAAAAGGTCCAGATGAGAAGGGGAGAAGAACGAGGAAATCTCTCAGAAAGCAAGGCACCAGATTTCTGATTGTTATCACACTGGCTGGCTATCCACATGCAAAAGAATGATGTTGGACCCCTACATCATAAAAAAATTAATTCAAAATAGATCAAAGATCTAAATATAAGTCCTAAAACTATAAAACCTTAGAAGAAAACATAGGGGAAAAGCTCCATGACATTGGAGTTGGTAAGGATTTCCTGGATATGAAACCAAAAGCAAAAATAGACAAACTGGACAACAACAAAATTAAGAACTTCTGTGCATCAAAGGACACAATCAACAGAGTAAAAAGAAACCTTACAGAATAGGAGAAAATACATGTAAATCAGGTATCTAATAAGGGGGTCAATATCCAGAATATATAAACTCCTACAACACAACAAAAAACTTGATTAATAAATGGGCAAAGGACTTGAATACACATTTCTCTAAACAGGATATACAAATGGCCATGAATAAGCACATAAAAAGATGCTCAACAACATTAATCATTAGGGAAGTGCAAATCAAAACCACAATGAATTACCTCACACCCATCAGGATGGCTACTATCTAAGAAACAGAAAACAAAAAGTATTGACAAAGATATGGAAAAACTGGAACCCTTGTGCATTGCTGGTGGGAATGTAAAATGGTGCAACCATTGTAGATAACAATATGGTTCCTCAAAAAACTAAAAACAGAATTACCGTATGATCCAGCAATAGTATTTCTGGGCATATATCTGAAAGAATCAAAAGCAGGATATTGAAGAGATATTTGCACACCCATGTTCACAGCAGCATTAGTCACTATAGCCAACAGGTAGAAACAACCCAAGTGTCCACTGACAGATGAATGAATAAACAAAATGTGGTATATACATACAATGGAATATTATTCAGTCTTAAAAAGGAAGGAAATCCTGACACATGCTACAAAGTGGAAGAACCTTACAAACATTATGCTAAGTAAAAGAAGCCAGTAACAAGAAGATGTTACTGTGTTACGATTCCACATATATGAAGTATCTAGAGTAGTCAAATTCATAGAGAAAGTAGAATGGTGGTTGCCAGGGGCTGAGGAGAGGGGGAAATGGGGAATTACTGTTTAACGGGCAGAGAGCTTCAGTTTTGCAAGTAGAAACAGTTCTGGAAGTTGGTTACAAAACAATGTAAATATACTTAACAATACTAAATGTACACTTAGAAATGATAAAAATGGTAAATTTTATGTTATGTATCACTTACCAAGATTAAAAAAAGAGGAAATAAAGAGAATAACATCCCTACAGACAATGAAAGCACCCTAGAAAAACATACTCAAAGATCAAAATTGTAACCATTTCAAAAGAACCTAATAGACACTAAGAAAATAATATGACGGCCCACAGGAAGAAAAGAAAAAATAAGAAAATAATATGATATGAAAGAATAACACAAATCAGTATTAGAAAAACTCAGAAATCAGGTAATAGGACTAAGGAAAGAGAAATAAAAGGAAAAGTTATTTAAGAAATAAAGACTGAACTAAAAGGAACACAAGAGCAAATAAGCACAACAGTTTATATCTTTCAAAAAATAAGTGAACAAAAGAAAATTTTAAAAATTAAAAAGAAATGAAGAAAAAGCTGAGAAGTTCAGAGGGAAAGTGGTAAATATTGAAGACAGGCAAGGAAGATGCAAAATGAAGATAATACAAGTCCCAAGAGAGAAAACCAAAGACAGAAACAAAGTAAATATTTAAAACTATAATTCAGGAAACGTTTTCTTTAAAAAGTCTAAAACTACATATTGAAAGAGCCCAGCATGTAACTGAGAATACTGACCGAGAACAACCAAAACATATAGTAGTAAATTATGTAACTTAAAAAAAGAATTAGATTATTTGGGCATCCAGACAATATTAGCAAATGCATTTTAAGGATCAGTTTATCATCAGACTTTACCAAAAGAAAATGGAATTGAATATTTAAGATACCCAGTGAAAGAAAACATGAGCCAAGAATTTTGCATCCAGCAATACTGGCTTTAGCTTATAAAGGATACAAACTATTTTCAACACACAAAAATTCAGGAAATATTGCTTTCATTAGCCCTTCCAGTAGAATTTACTAGAGAACAAGCTTTGAACAACCTAACTGTTGTCCAGACATGGCATAGTGAAATGTGGAGAGTATATTTCCAAATAAAATTTTAAACATTTCTCAGTAATCAAATCAATGATGGAATTAGAGTTCCCCTTCTGAGATTTTTGTGTTTGTAAGGTGAAATAAGGCAAATAAGTGATTGATTATGAGATTATAATTCTATCATTTCCTATGGCTTCAAAAAGTAGGATTCCTAGAATAGAAGAAAGGAGATACAGGTGTAATGTGAAGAGATTATGTTTAAAAAACTCTATAATCCTTAATTTGAATTGTAAACATGAGCATTAACTCAGGAGTTATTTTATCTCTAAAAAATACATACATACATGTGACACTCTGATATTCTACAATTATATAGCAATTGTAAAGTGTTCATAAATATTTTTTCTCTATTAAGATCACTGGAGTTTTTCCACTTCAATTTTAAGCACACTCCTACCCAGTTTTTCTCAAAGTATGGTCTTTGGGCTAAAAACAAACAAATAAAACTTATAAAATGTATAACACCAAGAATGAACTAGGACTTTGGGTGATAATGTGTCAATGTAAATTCATCAAGTGCAAAAAATGTACCACTCTGGCACAGGGCATGTTGATAGTGGCGGAGGCTGTGCACGTGCGGGGGCAGAGGGTGCGAATAGAGCTCTCTGTACTTTCCACTCAATTTTGCTGTTAACCTAAAACTGCTCTAAAAAATAGAGTCTATTAGATAAATTTTTAAATACATACATACATACATATTAATCCCTCCCCCTTCCCAAACCCCCACATACATTTGCCTATGTAATTCCCTAGTTCTGTTCATGAAGAAAGCCTAGAAACAGTGACTAACCTGGTAGAAATGAGCACCCTTAACGCCCAGTTTGGTCTTGAAATACAATTTTCCCACTAAAAGAAATCAGGGCTTTTTGGATAAAATGACCAATTTCAGGTACAGAGTAGGAAATGTACAAGATGAGACTAGAACATCTTGCCACGGAAGAGGACAAGAAAGCTAACTACTAGCGTCACTACTAGACTATTAGGGTCAGAGCAAAGTGACACAGAAGCCAACTTAAAGAGACTAAATATGTATAAATCCATGAGTTCATAATGATATTTTTTTTAAAAACCTAGTTAATTACTTTCAGAGAATAAAGAAAATCACTAAATAACAGGAAAGAGTCTTGCCTATTCTATATGAACTGTAATACTGGATAACCAAACAATAGGTAAAGGTAAGCATCTCTTTATAAAAGCATTACATGTAATAAGCAAAAAAGAAACAAAATGAGAATCACTATTTTGCAACTTCCAGTGAATTAACAGATGTAGGCAATGTGCATCAATATGACAAAAAGATATGCAACTAGATATGATGTGATAAAAGCACACACTACTGCTTATATTCTTGCCATAGGAATTGACTATGCAGCTCATCATACCACTGGGTCCAGCTGCCAATATGCAGCAAATCTACAGGTCAAAGAAACATACTGGAATGCACCATGAGTATGCAGTCAACACACATGTGTTTCTGATGACCATCTGTAAATGTATTTTTTTTAATGATTTTTAAAATAAGAATTTTAAACATTTCTTCTAAATGTTAGTGAAATAAGGTTCAGTAATATGCCAGTGTTTACACTGTTTATATTTAACTCATTTTTTTCACAGGTTTAGCAACATATCCTATAAAGAAACAAAATTGTCATTACTTTAATTCCTTTCTCCACTAAAAAAGTGAACCAGTGTACTATCGAACCCTAAAAGAAAGATCTTGGTTTCAAAATTTATTAGAAATAATGAAAAACTTACTGGGTAAACTTTTAACCTCCAACAAAGTCCTGAAACTTGAAGAGGTGGACTGTAAACAGGATCTGCTCTCTGACGCAAAGTACTAAAGTAAAAGAAAACCAACTGAATCCCAAGATCAAAACTGTTGGGAAATAGCAAACAGGCAAAAACAAAACCCAACCACTTCATGTTACTTATTTGAAGTCCTGGACCAGTAAATGAAGGTGACTGAAGAAGTCAAGATTCCACTGTATAAATTTATATATACTAACATTCTGAAATAAAAGAAACTTTAATGATACAGAAATATTCAGCAGTATCTTTTAAGTTTCAGGTTAAAAAAAAACCCTCAAAATTTTGTCATTTAAGGGAAAAGAAAAATATAACTAAGTGCCTTGAATCTAATTACCACTTCAACAGTCTTCCACCGTTAAAGGAAAAAAAAAAGTTTCTTCCTCACATCCCCGCAGTATAATTATCCTTTTTTAATATGGAAAAAAAATGTGGGGTAATCCTCGGTTTATATTTTAGCCACAAAATTATCCCATAAGAAAAAACAAATTAAATGGGGAGTGGTATAAGTTCTCAGTTTGGCCTTAGTTTGATGGTATCACCTCTTGGGATTTTCTCTTCCCAAGGCAAGACCTTTTATATTCTTCATTCCCCACTTCCATGCTGCCCTTTAAGACAAGTCCCTTAGGACCTTTGTGTTTTAATATCTTGGCTTCTAATCTTAGAGAAAAAGCTGTAAAAGCTAACAAACTTAGCATGCAAGTTACAAAGCTTACAAATTTCTTACAATAATACCCTCCCATCCACAATTTCTTACTTCCCACCACTCTTATTTCTGAGGATGGGTAGGAGGGCTCATTGATCTCTATCATCCCATTCACCTTACCTTACTAGCAAAGGCTAAGTAGACCCTCTTCTTTAAAAAAAAAAAGTTCCATTCCCCACCCTACAGGAGCAATCCATCTAGAAGATATAAAACAATCCAGACAAATGACCTCTATGTATCTAATACAAAACTTGTTTCTTCGAAGACTACACACTGAGTGACAAAGTTCATTAGGTCTGTATGCTACCCAGGAACGACACCTACCTAGCTCTTACTTACGTACACATACAAAAAAACACTGAAGTTGTCAAAAACTCTTACCTGAAATTCTCTAAAACAAAAGTAGCTGAATCATAAGATGGTACCAATTCACTAAAAAGAAACAAAAGAGAAAAAAATTATTTGGCTTATACAAGTTTAACATTTCATTTAATTAAGAAACAAAGTCAGACTTCCCTGGTGGTGCAGTGGTTAACAATCTGCCTCCCAATGCAAGAGACACGGGTTCGATCCCTGGTCGGGGAAGATCCCACATGCCAGGGAGCAACTAAGCCTATGAGACACAACTACTGAAGCCCGCGTGCCCTAGAGCCTGCGCAGCAACTACTGAGCCCACGAACCACAACTACTGAAGCCCGCGTGCTGCAACTACTGAAGCCCGTGCTCCTAGAGCCCATGCTCCGCAACGAGAAGCCCGCTACCGCAACGAAGAGTAGCCCCCACTTGCCACAACTAGAGAAAGCCCTCATTCAGCAATGAAGACCCAAGGCAGCCCCCCAAAATAAATAAATCTTAATTTAAAAAAAAGAAACAAAGTTAAGTCTCTAACATCTTACAAATTTTATTAAACTAAAATAAGGCCTTAAGAAATATTTTTAAAACTTTATTAAACATTAAATCAAATGAATTCATAAAACCATCAAAAGCTGACATCAAAGGTTTGCAATTAAATTGGAGACTCAACAAATACTTTATAATATAGCTTTTTTTAAAAAAGGCAATATATGATTAAGTATTAAAATAACTATAAGAGATATTTAAAAACTAATATGGAAATAGGAAAAGAAAGAAATTAGGTGCTTAGGCTGGACACCTGAAATAGAAAACATATAAACTATTTTAAAAAATCAAAAGAAACAACAAAAGGATAAAATATTACAATAAATCCCCAAACTTCCTTCTTCGGAACAAATTATGAGGAATATTGACAGACCCTAAATACTCTGAGACTATTTACTAGCAAATAAATCTATACCATTTTATAGGATAAGAATACATAATCACATAGGGGTCAAGCAGGATAAGCACATTAACAGTTTCATGGCAAGGCAAGATTACCTAGGGAACTTTAGTTCCATACAGTCTTCTCCAAAGAGAACTAAACTACATCCATAGAACTAAACTACATCTTCAAAGAGAACTAAACTACACCCACAGCACGCTAATAGTCTCTAGCACTGTCATTAGAACACCTCAAAAGTCAGAGATAGTAAAACATTTATGATAAAGACACTTATCATACATAGTGTTGTAATACAGTGTAATATATTTAATATATAAAATTATAAATTTACCAAAAAGATAAACTGCAAGCCATTTCACCACATATTCAGCTATATTTTCTAAAGTTCAGTTCATGAAAATGTGTTATTACCAAAATAAGACATAAAATGCATCTAAAGCATTTTCACACTGTGACAGTACCTGAAGAAATCAGTGGTTTGCCAGTGAAAATATAGTATACATTATTAAAAATACATCAGTCTTATTTTATGGTTAAGTATATGTAGCTAAACAGCTCACATCTTTTTCACAAGTAGATGTGGTTTGCCTTGCAACTATTAACTGTAGAGCTATTTTCCAATTGTCAAGCACCCCTAACCATAGCCCTAGGCAGTAGTTACCTTTTCTCACATTCCTCATTCCTAGATCCTTTTGTCTGGTTAATCCTTACAATTCCTTCAGATAACAAATTAGAAGTCACATACCTTTGGAGGTCTGCTCTAACTTCTCCCCACTGATATGCTCTCTTAGCATTCAATATACACAAAACTCCAATTATCAGAACCAATGCAATTAATGCCTGGGAAGCCTTCCTGGAACCAAAAACCTAATCAGAGCTCCAAGGAATCTCTCCAGGATAGTCTTCAAATTTGGTCAAGTTATAATATGCTTTTGGCTATAATTTTGTGCAACTTCCAACTGCACAAACGTCGTTCAGTTCTCCCCCTAAACATCTTTCAAAATGTCTACAGACATTATGCAGGCAATCCCCAGTTGCCTGCTGATCTTCATACTGTTTCTTCTACCATGTCCTTAATACTCAGTGTGATATATTTCCTTTGTTGTTGTTTTTGTTCTAAGACCAGAATATCACTGTCCTATTTTTAATCAGCTCTTGAGGGCCAAAGAGCTCACCAAGACACAAAATAAACAGAAGATGAAGAGGACATGTTTAACTTAGAACAGCAAGATAGAAAGCTTACAAATTAAAGCATACAGGTAGCTAAAGCTTACTAACCAAGAGGGTACAGTATGGCTCTCACTTGCTGAGAATAAATGTTAACATTCAGAGCACAGAAAACAATTATCAATCCTACTATGACATACTCCTACATATGTATAATTTTTTAGCCAAAACTTTTCAGACACAAATAACATTATAATAAATTAGTGCTATGGGGAAGCATTAAAACAGGATACATATACTTCCCCTATCACCAGTCATCACATTTTATTTTATTACTGCTTCAATTCATCACATTTTATTTTATTACTGCTTCAATCACCTATCTTTTTCACTAAATCATAATATGAGGAAACAAGAACTCTCTATTGTGCTCTCTACTTGTACCTGGCACGTGCCTGGAACATAGCTGGCATTCAAATATTCACTGAATGAATGGATATTTACAAATACTTCCTGGAAAATTCTTGTAATTTGGTAGAAGTATTTACTCAAAATTTCTTTTGCATTCTTTACATATATACACAAAGCCACAACGACCACTAAGCCACCTACTTCTATCAATTCTACCATCCTTAAGTATTTATTAACATCTCCACATTATGCTCGCTTGTTCAGAGGTTATCTATAATCATACTGGTGTTACCACTCTGTGTCTGCAAATAAGGCACAGCTTTATGTTCTCAAACTTTTATTTCTATACCTCTTCTACTCTGGTCTTTATGATGACTGGATTCATCTCACGATGATGTCAGTGAAGCTTCACGGAATATGGAGAGGCTAGCCTCAAAACATCTCTAGCCCACTATTCTGAAAAATACTGATTTGCAAATCTTTAGACCAGAGACTTCATCATGACTTAAGGGATGAACGGAAGAAAAACAGGATAAGTATCCATTGTTCCCTTGAGAAAACAGACTGGTCAGCTACATAAAAACTGGTTTTCCATCCCAACTTGACCATTCTCCCAGAAACCAAAACTCTTTATGGACTGAGAACTGTACTTTTCTGCTATTTAAGTCCTCCCTGAGAGACTTAAATGCCCCAACAATACAGCCCTTCAAATTCTGGTTGAAATGATTTCTCTGCTGACTTCCAAATATAGCAGCTCTTATCACATCCCCATATTTTTGCTCTTGTATACATATCCTATTCTCATCTGCCTAATGAAATTCTAAGTATCTTTCAAGGTCTTCCATAATTCCTTTCTAGGCTATGAAGTCATCTTTACCACAGCAGTCTACCCTGACTTCTCAAAATTTCTGATGTAACTAAGTAACAAATATTCAATTTTAATATACAATTCTCTACCATTTCATGTGGAATATATATCCAGTAAGATTACTTCCTCTTCCATGGCTCCTATGCAGGACTTACAACAGTGCTGAGCACATAGATGACCTTTAATAAATAACATTACTTTGTTTAATGACCTTTTATTCACCATTGTAGCTCTATCACAAATCATCAACCGATGGAATATAAGGTACTCAGTTCCATGACCTCAAAGCTTAGAAACAATCACCACTGCTTTGAACATCTAAACTTTGGTCTGTAACTTAATGTCCATAAATGCTGGCCTTTCTTTCTTCTTTTTATGTATGTATGTATGTATGTTTTTATTTATTTAATAATAAATTAAAAAAGACTGCGTTGGGTCTTTCTTACTTCACGCAGGCTTTCTCTAGTTGCCACAAGCAGGGGCTACTCTTCATTGCGGTGCACAGGCTTCTCATTGCAGTGGCTTCTCCTGTTGTGGAGCGTGGGCTCTAGGTGCACGGGCTTCAGTAGTTGTGGCTCCCAAGCTCAGTAGTTGTGGTGCACGGGCTTAGTTGCTCCGCGGCACGTGGGATCTTCCCGGACCAGGGCTCGAACCCATGTCCCCTGCATTGGCAGGCAGATTCTTAACCACTGCACCACCAGGGAAGCCCCTAGCCTTTCTTATTTGGCCTCTTTTCTTTGCTGATCAATGAATCAACAGATGGAACACCTGCTTCCTCTACACTGCAAATCATAAACTAAGTTTCTAATAAAAATTAGTTAAGTTATAAGGCAAGTTTTCCAGTAAGACAGTAAGGTTTACTAGAGAGGGAGAGGGCCCTAAGGTGACCTTTTCCCAGGGAAATCTCCTTAATTATCAGAGTTTTATTTTTTATTTTTTGGTGGTTTTTTCTTTATTGATGTGCCTCCTACCTCCCCCATCCCAACCCCAGTTTCAGTCCCTTCCATCTATACCCAAAAAAGAAGGTAGTGAAAGGAAGGTATTATTGGGGTTCTGAGTCCCTTGTGCAATTAGAAAGGAAGAAGAAATCAAAATAGGGACTTCCCTGGTGGCGCAGTGGTTAAGAATCGGCCTGCCAATGCAGGGGACATGATTCGAGCCCTGGTCTGGGAAGATCCCACATGCCGTGGAGCAACTAAGCCCGTGCACCACAACTACTGAGCCTGCGTTCTAGAGCCCATGAGCCACAACTACTGAGCCCGCGTGCCATGACGACTGAAGCCCGCACACCTAGAGCCCAAGCTCCACAAGAGAAGCTTACCACAATGAGAAGCCCACGCACTGCAACGAAGAGTAGTCCCCGCTCGCCGCAATTAGAGAAAGCCCGCACGCAGCAACGAAGACCCAACACAGCCCAAAAAAATAATAATAAGTAAATAAATAAATTTTAAAAAAAAGGAAATCAAAATAATCACTGGATGTGACAGAGACTGACACTCAAGAAGTCAAGCAGAGGGACTTCCCTGGTGGTCCAATGGCTAAGACTCCTCACTCCCAATGCAGGGTGTCCAGGTTTGTTCCCTGGTCAGGGAACTAGACCCCCACATGCCGCAACTGAAGATCCCACATGCCACAACGAAGATCCCACGTGCGGCAACTAAGACCTGGCGCAGTCAAATAAATAAATAAATATTTTTTTAAAAAAAAGAAGTCAAGCAGAGTTGCTTGCCTGATAACCTGTTGCAAGTAGTATCAGTATAGGAGTTTACCTCTATCAATGGTACCCAAACTTTACTGCAGAGTTACTTGAGGTGCTCAAGATTCATTTTCTAGATACCATCTCCAAAGACTGTCAGGGAACAGGCCTGAGAATTTTCATTTTGGAACAACACTCCTGCTGGCTCTGATACAGGAGATCCATGTACCCTATTCTGAATTGTAAAACCCTTATCTTCATATATGGTATTTATATCAAAACTCGTTTCATTCCACTGATGACGGATAGAGTAATTCAGAAAAGGTATCTTCAAAACTGAAATGGCTGACCACACTATCAAAGAGCCAGCCTTGGAATATTAATGAATATCCTTAGTTGACTCAAATCTATTTAACAAGAGCAAATACCCAGCCCTTTTATTAATATTCAGTGCTTGAATAAAATATAAATATTGTATCTGGCTTGTTAATTCACAAAGAAATGAAGACTTACCTTATTGGTCAGGGAGAACTACCTGAGTTCTAGTTGTTAGCAATAGCTTTCTTTTGAAACAAGTATATGCATTTGCACATAAACTTCAAAAGAAAATAAAGTAAAAAAAAATGTGTCGTACCTGGTAAAGTCTGGTGGAACAGGAGTGGTAACAAAGGACGCCATGGGCTTTCGATGAACTTGCTGAAACATCATGAGGATCTCTGAGCTCTTAGATATCAACTCACTCTTACTACAAGATCGCAACTGTTTGAGGAAAAGAACTGTCTGAATAAAAAAATTACTATGCACTGGCACCCCCAAAACCCTTAATAAAGAAGGAAAATGGAAATTATTCTTGTTATATACTGAAAAAACTGAGATAAAGAAAAATATTGGGTTGGCTAAAAGTTTTGTTCGGTTTTTTCTGTAAGCTGGCTGTAGTAGCACTTAGTTGTCTTTAACTTCATTCAAAAGTTTTGTTAGATTGTATATGACAGCTGTCATATCAGGGTGCATTTAAAGAAAGACTTCTCAAAATTGGTGAATTTTTGTGTAGCCATTTTAACACTGAAGATGGAAGAAAAAAAAGCAACATTTTCGGCATATTATGCTTTATTATTTCAAGAAAGGTAAAAACGCAACCAAAATGAAAAAAAAAGATTTGTGCAGCAAATGGAGAAGGTGTTGTGACTGACTGAACATGTCAAAAGTGTTTTGCAAAGTTTCGTGCTAGAGATTTCTCGCTGGACAGTGCTCCACAGTCGGGTAGACAAGTTGAAGTTGATAGCAGTCAAATTGAGACATTAATTGAGAACAATTGACGTTATACCATGCGGGAGATGGCCGACATACTCAAAATATCCAAATCAAGTGTTGAAAATCCTTTGCAACAGCTTGGTTACGTTCATTGCTTTGATGTTTGGGTTCCACATAAGTGAAAAAAACCTTGACCGTATTTCCGCATGCGATTCTCTACTTAAACGTAATGAAAATATTCCGTTTTTAAAACAAGTTATGACAGGGCTTCCCTGGTGGCGCAGTGGTTGAGTCCGCCTGCCGATGCAGGGGACACGGGTTCGTGCCCCGGTCTGGGAAGATCCCACATGCCGCGGAGCGGCTGGGCCCGTGAGCCATGGCCGCTAAGCCTGTGCATCCGGAGCCTGTGCTCCGCAATGGGAGAGGCCACAACAGTGAGAGGCCTGTGTACCGCAAAAACACAAACAAAACAAAACAAAAAAACAAGTTATGACAGGCGATGAAAAGTGGATACTGAACAATAATGTGGAACAGAACAGATCATGGGGCGAGCAAAATGAACCACCACCAACCACACCAAGGGCCGGTCTTCATCCAAAGAAGGTGATGCTGTGTATATGGTGGGACTGGCAGGGAGTCCTCTATTATGAGCTCCTTCCGGAAAACCAAACAATTAATTCCAACAAGTACTGCTCCCAATCAGACCAACTGAAAGCAGCACTCGACAAAAAGCGTCAACAGAAAACGCATAATATTCCATCAGGACAACGCAAGTCTGCATGTTTCTTTGATGACCAGGCAAAAACTGTTACAGCTTGGCTGGGACGTTCTGATTCATGTGCTGTATTCAACAGACACTGCACCTTCAGATTTCCACGTATTTAGGTCTTTACAAAATTCTTTTAATGGAAAAAATTTCAATTCCCTGGAAAACTGCAAAAGGTACCTGGAACATTCTTTGCTCAAAAAGATAAAAAGTTTTCAGAAGACGGAATTATGAAGTTGTCTGAAAAATGGCAGAAGGTAGTGGAACAAAAGGGTGAGTACGTTGTTCAATAAAGTTCTAGGTGAAAATGAAAAATGTGTCTTTTATTTTTACTTAAAAACCGAAGGCACTTTTTGGCCAACACAATAGCTTCTTTCAAAGTGGGTTTGAAAGTTAAGAATCTAGGTTTATTAATTTCCATTATAACAGTAAAGTTATTGAGTAAATGTATTTGATTTTAATGTATTTTTCTCTCATTGTATATTAGCATAAATCCAATTCTAAGCAACTACAAATGTATTTTAGACTGGTACAGTGAAGCCATTATGTATATAAATGAACAAACCCCTAAAAGTCAATGACCTTCAAACAAGGATTTCTCAAATTGCACTCCAGGGAACAGAGAAATGTTACGACCTAACACACAGAAAAAAGTCTTAACCTCTATCAATCTAGGAAACATTAAGTTATACCAAAGGTAAAAAGTGAGAAATCCAACTTTAGCAAAATAAGCATGGTAGTTAAAAGACTACTGATTTTGTACTCAAGACAACCAGTTTGAAGTCCTAGTCCTGCCACACACCAATTATGTGGCTCAGAGTCTGTTAATGTGTAAAACTGGAATAATATCTACCGCTGCTTGCTTTGCTGGTTTGTTAGATCAAGCATGAAGCTGTATGTGAGACAGCTTGGAAACTGCTATGGGCTGAATCGTGTCCCCACCCCAAACTCATTTGTTCCAGTCCCAACCACCAGTACCTCATAGTGTAACTATATTTGGAGATAAGTCCTTCAGAGGACAAAACGAGAAGGCAGCCATCTGCAGCCGGAGAGAGAGGTCTCAGGGAAAACCAAACTGCCAATACCTTGATCTTGGACTACCAGCCTCCAGAACACTGAGAAAATAAATTTCTGTTGTTTAAGCCTCTTAGTCTGTGGTGTTTTGTTACGGAAGCCCTAACAAACTAATACACTATCAAGTGCCATACAAATGATATTCATAAAACCCACTACAACTGGGTTTATGTCTTTTAAAAGATAGTTGCTTATAGCTCACCAAGAATAACGATATAACTGGTATCATATGATAAATACCAAAATTTATAGCTTTCATTCAAATATTTATTGAATGCATACTATGTGTATCCCTCCTTGACCTTATTTCCTCCAAAGGTAGACTTTTAAATAGATACCTTTAATAAAGCTAAGGTAGTTCCTTTTACTCTTAGTTTGCTGAATAATTTGGCCATGAATGAGGATCGAATATAATTGAATGTTATTTTAAAAATTAATATTATTCTATTCATTTCTACTTATATGTTCTTGTAGTTTTGCCCTTTAAACTCTTGAGTTACAATCAAGAGATTTTTCTGATAATGAAACATTCCTTTCATTCCTTTGATTAACTCTACCAAGTCTTGCTTTCTTGTTTTGTTTTAGTAAGTATCCTACTAATTTTGATTTGTCAGTATTTTAAGATTATGGTATTTATGTTTATAATAGAGTTGGGCTTTAATTTCGTTTTCTTACAGTGTTCTTATGCTGACTCGTTATTAACATTACATCAATCTCAAAGACTGAGATGTTAGCTTTGGTACATTTTGTATTCTTTTAGGAAAAAAAAGTGCTTATGATAGATAACAGATATTTAAAGATCCGGTAAAAATTTTCCATTAGTCTGGATCTGATGTTTTTTGATGTCTTTTGACTATATACTTCCAATATAATTTACGTAATGTTTCTTAGTTTAAATTATACTCTTTCTTAAGTCATTTTTGGTAATTACAATTTCCTGGAAAACTATCTTCTTCATGTAGATTCTACCTGAATAAAGTTGCTCATTTTTGTAAAGCACATAGAATAGTGCCTGGTATATAGTAAATGCTATATCCATACTTACTTTGTAAAACATTTTTATTATTTAAATTTCTACTATATTTGTAGTCATGTCCCATTTTTCTTCCCAATATACTGTTGGACATTTTCTTCATTTTTCCTAATCAACCCTGTTAGAGTATCTTCTATTAAATTAATTTATTCAAAGATCCAATACTGGGTATGTTGATCCTCTCAACTATTTCATGGCACTCTCTTGTTATTTCATCACTGCCTCTGTGATTTCCTTCCATTTTATGCTTCTATACCATTGTTCTTTTTTCTGTCTTTTTTCACTTATTCATAATTTCTTAAACTTCATTTTAGACTAAAAGTTTCCTTCTAAATATCCTTTAGCTACATCTATTTTAATAATTTATCATTCCAATGGCAATGTCCTCCTTCACTTAAGAACTATGTAGATATTTAACATATATTTAATTTTTTTTTTTTTTTTTTTTTTGCGGTACGCGGGCCTCTCACTGTTGTGGCCTCTCCCGTTGCGGAGCACAGGCTCCGGACGCGCAGGCTCAGCGGCCATGGCTCATGGGCCCAGCTGCTCCGCGGCATATGGGATCTTCCCGGACCGGGGCACGAACCCGCGTCCCCTGCATCTGCAGGCAGACCCTCAACCACTGCGCCACCAGGGAAGCCCTAACATATATTTAAATGCGTACTTACATACATATATGTAAATTTTTAAACTGTGTTTTTGATGTCTATCTTAATTATACTGTGGTCACAGAACATGTTGTTTATATAAATTTATTAAATTTCTTCAGAATTCTATATACCTTAGTATGTGACAAAATGTTGAAACTGTTCCTTGTGGATTTAAAAAGAATATATATTCTTCAGTTTGGGATTCAGAATTCCACATATACCTTTTAAATAAAGCTCTCAATTTTCTTTTTCAAGGATCTTCTATTCTTACAATCTTTTGTTAGTTGGAATTATTAGTTTATCAGATTTAAATAAAATAAAATAATTTATTTTTAATCACTCACTACAGATAGTAATTTTATGAAAATCTTATAATTCTGTCAGCATCTGCATTATATATAATGAATTTATGTTTCTGGAACACAAAATCATAACTGTCCTATCTTCCTAAGGTAGACTGTTCCCTTTTTATCACTCGTAATATTTTCACTTTAAATTTCTCATCATTCTCTAGATCTGTCTTAAGAAGTTCACCATGGGATTTTTAAAACTTCAACTTAATCCATTTACATTTATTTTTATTACTGATGTCAGTGTCATCCACTAATGACAATACACAAAATCCAAAAAAATACTCAACCTAAAAATAACCAAAAAAAAAAAAGGAACAAAGAGCAGGTGGAACAAACAGCAAGATATTAGACTCAAACTTCACCCTATAAGTGAGCACACTAAACATCCCAGTTAAAAGTCAAAGACTGTCAGACTGAATTAAAAAAACTAGAGCCAATTGTATGCTGCCTACAAGACACACACACTTTAAATATTTAGGAAAAAATACATTAATAATAAAATGACAGAGTAAGATATGACATAGTAATACTAGTTAAAAGAAAGCTAAAATGGCTTTTTGACATCAAATAAACTAGATTTCAAAGCAAACAGGTCTTTCAAACTGATAACGGAAACAATTCATCAAGAGAATATAACAGTCCTTGGACTTTCCTGGTAGCACAGTGGTTAAGAATCCGCTTGCAGGCTTCCCTGGTGGCGCAGTGGTTGAGAGTCCGCCTGCCAATGCAGGGGACACGGGTTCGTGCCCCGGTCCGGGAAGATCCCACATGCCGCGGAGCAACTAAGCTCCTGTGCCGCAACTACTGAGCCTGGACTCTACAGCCCGAGAGCCACAACTACTGAAGCTTGTGCGCCTAAAGCCCGTGCTCTGCAACAAGAGAAGCCACCGCAATGGGAAGCCCTCACACCACAACAAAGAGTAGCCCCCGCTCGCCACAACTAGAGAAAGCCCACACGCAGCAACGAAGACCCAATGCAGCCAAAAATAAATGAATGAATGAAAAAAAGAAGTAGTAGGCAATATGAACTGCCCTATATCTAAATTTTTTTTTTTTTTTTGGTTGCACTGCGCAGCATGTAAGATTTCAGTTCCCTGATCAGGGAATGAACCTGTGCCCTCTGCAGAGGAAGCACAGAGTCTTAACCACTGGACTAACAGGGAAGTCCCAAGAACTGGCCTGTATCTATTAACGAAACTGAAAACTTTTTGTTTTCCTTCTTTCTTTCCACAAAGAAAACAAGGCCCAAATGGCTTCACTGGTGTATTCTATCAAACAACTAAGGAAGAAACATTATCAGTTCTACACAACTTCTTCCAAAATACTGAAGAGGGCATAATTTAAATCTCATTCTTTAAGGCCAGCATTACTTTGATAACAAAGCCAGACAACAATTCTTTAAGAGAAGAAAACTACAGTCTAATATCCTTCATGCACAGAAGTGCAAAAATCTTAAACAAAATTTTAGTTAATCAAATCCAGTAATATATTAAAAGGACAATACATCAATCAACTTAGGGTTTTTATCCCAGGATAAAAGTTGGTTTAATATTTTTCTTAAATGTTCATCTATTTTAAGAACTAAAAAGAAAAACCATATGATCATCTCAATATATGCAGAAAAAGAATTTGACAAAATCCAACATTCAATCCTAATGAAAACTCTCATCAAACGGAATAGAAACGAATTCCTAAACCTGATGAAGGACATCTACAATAAACCCACAGCTAACATCATACTTGAATCAACACTATACGAGAAGTTCTGGGCAGTAACACCTAACAAGAAATAAAAGGCAGCCAGATCAGAAAAAAATCTGTCTTGGACTTCCATGGTGGTCCACTGGCTAAGACTCCACGCTCCAAATGCAGGCGGCCCGGGTTCAATTCCTGGTCAGGGAACTAAATCCCACATGCCGCAACTAAGAGTTCACATGCTGCAACTGAAGATCCCATGTGCCGCAACTAAGACCTAGCAGCCAAGTAAATAAATAAATAGAAACACAGAAAGACAGGAAAGGAAGGGGGAAGGGGGGAAAGGGAGAGGTAGGGAAGGAGGGAGGGAGGGAGGGGGGGGAGGGAGGGAGGGAGGGAGGGAGGGAGGGAGGAAGGAAGGAAGGAAGGAAGGAAGGAAGGAAGGAAGGAAGGAAGGAAGGAAGGAAGGAAGGAAATCTGTCTTTATTCAGAGATGACATGACTATCTGCAGGCAATTCAATGAACCTACAAGATAGCCACTAGAACTAATAAATGAATTTAGCAAAATCACAGGATACAAGATCAATATACAAAAATCAATTGTATAGATACAAGTCAGAAATTGGAATTTTTAAAAAAACATCCTTTATCATATAAAAAATTCTGAAATACTGAATAAATCTGACAAAAGATGTGAAAAACTTGTACCTTGAAAGCTACAAAACACTGCTGAAATAAAGTCTTCATGAAATGAAGACTCAGTATTGCTAAAATGTCCCTAAATTGATCTATAGATACAATGTAATTCTAATCAAAACCCCAAAACTTTTTTTGGCAGAAATTAATAAGCTGATTCTAAAGTTCAGATGAAGATGCAAAGGATCTGGAATAACAAAAAACAACTCAAGAAAAAAAAAGGAAGAGCAAAGTTGGAGAGCTAACACCGCCTTTTATTATAAACCAACAATGATCAAAACAGTGCAGTAGTGACATAAAATAAATCAATAGACAATGTGTATATGGACTAAGTTTTGAAAAAGATGCAAAGGCAATTCAGTGAAGAAAGGCTAGTCTTCAACAAATGGTGCTGGAAAAACTGGATAGCCATATATAAAAAACAAAAACAAAAAGACTACCTTGGATCCAGACCTCACATACAAATATGGACCAGGGACTTCCCTGGTGGTCCAGTGGTTAAGACTCCATGCTCCCAATGCAGGGAGCCTGGGTTCGATCCCTGGTCAGGGAACTAGATCCTTCATGCCACAACTAAAATATCCTGAATACTGCAACTAAGACCTGGTGCAGCTAAATAAATAAAATTTTTAAAAAAAAGGATCAAAATGGATCATGTGCCTAAATATAAAACCTAACACTACAAAACTTCTAGAAGAAAACACAGGAGAAAATCTTTGCCACCTTGGGTTAGGTAAAGATTTCTTAGCTATGACAGCAAAAGAACAAATTGGTAACTTACACTTCATCAAAATTTTAAAACTTCCCTTTAAAAGACACTTTCAAGAGAATGAAAAGACAAGCCATAGACTTGAAGAAAATCTTTGCAAAGTACATATCTAATAAAGGACTTCTATCCAGTTTTTTTATAAAAAACTCTCAAAACTCAGTAAGAAAACAAACAAGTCAATAAAATGATGGGCAAAAGATCTGAACTTCAAACAACAAAGAAGAAGATCTGAACAGACACCTCAACAAAGAAGATATATGGATGGCAAATAAGTTCAATAAAGGATGCTTAGCATCATTAGGTATAAGGCAAATGCAAATTAAAACCATAATGAAATATTATTACACTCCTATGAGAACAGCTAAAATTAAAGACTGACTATATCATGTGTTAGCAAGGATGTGGAGGAACTGGCACTCTCAAAGACTACTGATGGAAATATAAATGGTACAATCTCTTTGGGAAAACAGACAGCATTTATTGAAAACCTAATCATGTATCTACCACTCTATCTTAGGAGGACCCAAGAGAAAAGGAAATATATGTCCATCTATAGATTTGTAAATGAATGTTCACTGCCACTTTATTTGTAAAACCCAAAACCAGAAAGCAAACCAAATGACCATAAACAGTTGAATGGAAAAACAAATTGTGGTATATACATACAATGAAATACTACTCAGCAATTAAAAAGGAAACAACTATTGATATATGAATGAACTGCAAAATAATTCTGCTAAGTAAAGAAGTCAGACATAAAACAAGTATATAATGTGTATGATTCCAATTACATAAAATGCTAGAAAAGGCAAAATTATCTATAATGACAGAAAGGAGATAGGGGGTTGCCTGGAGAGGGAAATGTTGGGAGAAGCAGGAGAATTTATAAAGAGGCACAAAAAATTCTGGAGGAAAAAAGTTACTACTTTGACTATGGTGATGGTTTCGCAGGTGTATACATTTGTCAAACCTTATCAAATTATACACTTTAAATACATGCAGCTTATTTGTTGTCAATTATCCTTCAATAAAGCTGTTAAAAGAAAAAAAAAAGTGCACAGATCCCCAGATCCCACCCCTACTCCACTTATAGCTGGTTTAAATTTGTCCTATCACTCCAGCAGAAGGCTGCTAGTTTATTCTCCGGAAGGGATAAAATAAAATCTCTGGACTAGGAGAACAACATGCACAATTAAGAATGGGAATACTGGAGAATTCCCTGGCAGTCCAGTGGTTAGGACTCCGAGCTTTCACCACCAAGGGCTCTGGTTGGGGAAATGAGATGCCGCAAGCCATGCAGCACGGTCAAAAAAAAATACTGAAGAGAAAAACAATATATAAATACTTATGTACTGAACTCTACCAGCCAAACTATCAACCAAATGTAAAGACTGAATAAAAATATTTTCAGACATGCAGTCTCAAAAAATTTATTCTGATTACTCTTTCATGAAAGCCACAGAGGAAGTGTGATACCAAAACAAATGTGTAAATCAAGAGCATGGAAGCCATGAAAATCAGGAATCAGGATTCTTGGGTTGAATCCCAAGAAAGAAATGAAGGGGATCCCCAGGATGATAATTAAGAGAACAACTGCATGAGACAGCTGTGTATCAGGCATAAAGAGGAATTCGAGAATTCCAAAAACCAAATTCAAGACAGATAAAATTATCAAATATTTATGTGACACGATACATTTTATTTATTCATTCACTATGTACTTTATCCCCACCTACCCCGAATCTAAATTATAAACTCTTTGAGGATTATTTTGCCATTGTGTCCACTGTTGTGTTCCAAAGCACCTAAAGCAATGCCTGCTATCTATTTGGTATGTAATAAAAATTTCCTTAATAAATAAAAATGCTAATTTTACCCTAAGAATCATTATGTGTAAGTAATTGGCAATAATATTCTATCTCGAAGTCACCACTTAAGTCACAATGTCAGAAGATTTTAATCTTTTAAAGATTCCTAATGGCTATTATTCCCAGTAAAAATAATTGTTTTTTTCAAAAACAAAATTAGTATTATTTTATCTAGTTCCTATACATGATGGAGAAACCTTGAATCAGCTGATTCCTATTTCATAAAAATCCCTACTATAGCACACAGATCCCCAGATCTTTTGATCTTACATAATCTGTCAAAAAACAAAACACAAAAAAACTTTTAAAGTACATGAACAGAAAAAGGATAAAGACTTTATCTCATTTCATTTAATTTTTCATCACCTGGTGCTCTACTTCCTGAAGTAAGGATTCCAACAGTTCTGTTTCTTGTGTCAGAGATGTCTTCTGACCTATTTAAAAAACAGGAGAAGACCAACACTCAGGCTTCTTATGGTTCAAGAGTAAAGTTAAATTTCATTGAACATGTTCAATGACAAGGAATCAATCTCAAGTAAGCAAAACTTCTTCATTACAGCTACCCTAAAAATTTTTTCCAGAGTTTTAATTATAGTAGCTTTGACAAGAGGATTTCAGAACCAACCCTAAGTACAGTTACAGACAATGCAGGTCTATTAAATACTTCTAAGAAATATACAGTGACAGTATACTTTGTAATGAAATTAACATTATTGCTTCTTCTAAAGGAATATAAAGCTATAGAAAACTAACATTTTTAATCAATCAACTATTCTAAAATAATTCCTCCCCCCAAATTTAAATGCGGCCTAAAAAGAAGAATGTAGTTAAGTGGGCCATTTGTTTATATTAAATGTCAGCAAGAGGTATGTGCTTTGAACATAATAGGAACCTGTAAAAAAGAATGTCCAGAGAGGAAAATGGTCTCAAAGAAGCTGGAAACACAGAAGGATAAAGGAATTATTGTTACAGAAATTATTATTATAGAGAAGGAAGAAAGAAACTGCTTTACATGACACAAAAACAAAACAAAACAAAAAAAAGATAGGCACGCTTGCCAAATCAGACCACCTACTTTGTAAATCACAAAGTCTGAAGAGCTGGAAGCATATCCCATGAAGTTAGCAGAAGTTGTATCAATTTGGTGTAATGTTAATTGATACAGAGGAACAATTAACAGGTAGAACTTCTATTTTTTAAAGCAATCTTTTCCTAGCCTATAATAACTCACCAACCACTGAACCTCAAGGAGGTTCAAAGCACCATGTACACAAGCAGCATAGAAAAACTCACCCATCAGTGTTATAAGCTTATTCTTCAGCTGTGTGTCTAACCGTGCAATCATCATCTCCACCGCATTTCTAATTTCCCGAACACGCTCATCTTTTGCACTTCTTACAGCTTCGACATTTCTTTCCTAGAAGATAAGCAGGTAAAAAAATTTTAGGACTCCTCTGGTGGTGCAGTGATTATGAATCCACCTGCCAATGCAGGGGACACGGGTTCGATCCCTAGTCCGGGAAGATCCCACATGCCACAGAGCAACTAAGCCCGTGCGCCACAACTACTGAGCCTGTGTTCTAGAGCCCGCGAGCCACAACTACTGAGCCTTCGTGCCACATCTAGTGAAGCCTGAGCACCTAGAGCCCGTGCTCCACAACAAGAGAAGCCACTGAAATGCGAAGCCCACACACCGCAACGAAGAGCAGCCGCTCGCCACAACTCGAGACGGCCTGTGCACAGCAACAAAGACCCAACGCAGCCAAAAATAAATAAATGTATAAAAAAATTTTAATTGAAGAATTTTTTAAATAGAAGTAAACAGACATTAATGCAATCACTGCAATTATTCTTAAAGTCAGTTGAATTCCTGAAACTCAGAAAAAAATTCTTAAACAATTAAAGCGTAACAAAGTATACAATATTTTAACAGTTAAACAGAAAGATATGTAATCACAAAAAAAAACTGCTTTGGGTAACACATACAAAACACATACTCAAAGCCCCAGTCATATAGGAAACCACTGTTCAAAACCAAAAAATTATACTAAAGCCAGTTCACATCACACAAAACTCTAAAACAAATGAAAAATTTGAAAAACCACATCTACTCCAATTTACAAAGTTTAAAATTTTTTTCAGAACGAAACAAACAAAGAAAAAAATAGGGTTTTTAAAGACTGCAGAGTACATAGTTTTTTTAATAGCATACTACCAAAAATAAAAAGCAATCTTTCCTATACTTAGTATTATTATAAGCACAAGCAGTGAAAATCTCAAACTAGAACAACCTCCCTAATGCGCAAATTAAAATGCTGTCAAGAGAAAATAATACAAAAAAAGGTAACTAAACGAAGGCCAAATAGAAGCCATCCAACTTGTTTATATTCCAAAATGACTTTGTGTAGCATACATGTAACTCAAAAACATTATTTTCTGTATAAAGAATGTTATAAATGATGATCTCGATCTTGATTCCTACATGAGTAAAATAAAGACAACATCTTGAGTTAGGAATGGTCTGCAAACCTCAGGAATAACTGTCATTCTGGTAACTTTAAACAAAATATATTCCAAAAGTATATTTAGTACTTAAATGTTTGATGCTTATTACATTTTCCCATAGAAATAATATTACAAATGGTAAATAGCTCACCAGAGCTCTTTGACCCATACAGTATCTAAAGAGTAGTGTTAAATATTACTCTTTGAATTCTTCAGTTTTAATTCAGGACATCAGAAATAGTTCATTCCCTGGTAGCAGAAACTCTCCCAAAGAATGAATGACTTAATGACTGTAAAAGTCAATACTGATTCTGTTTAGGAGTCAATTACTGACTATGTAACAAACAGGCTTATTTAATTCATTCACTGATTCGCTATTTCTGCATAAGAGGAGGCAATTCTCTGGCTCCAACTTCAGAACAGGCAAGGGGTTTGGATGCAAATTCCTCAGCTAGTTTGAAGTTGGTGAGAACTATAAATATATCTTATCAAAATTTCAAATCTTGAGTTCAACATCTGATTGGTTTATATTATAAAAAATATATATTATAGACTATAAAAGGGATAATGATCTTTCAGTAGTAGTCTTACCACTTCTTGAACTAAGCTGATCAGTTCCATGAGACGCCGACGAAGTTTGGCTACCTCTTCATTCACTTTAGTAACATGCTGCTCATAAATTTCCGCCAAAGGTTTAAAGGTATGTCCACCATGCTATTTAAAGTAATGAGTAGTTTTTGAACATTTCCATATATCTCATCTGCATTTACATTCCTTCCTTAACACTCTATGGATACTAATAAACTGGTAAATAATTTCAAATGAATTTTATCTTTTGGCTGCCTTCACTTAGTTAAAACAGGCCAGAGTTTGCTTAAAATCGCTTGGCCCATATAGGAAATCCTTCAAGATTTTAGATAATGGACTTTAGCAAAATGTTTACTTATCTAGAAGTTTTCACTCATTAGAAAGAAGCAAAATCCTTAACAATGGCCCAAACCACCTGACACAACCTTATTTGTCACTCTTCTTTTGGTCAGTACTAGCCTCCTTCCATGACCTCAAACCTCTTCCCACAGCCCATTGCAAAAGAAACGTCTTATTCAAAAATAATTCTCTTTCATCCACCCTGTCCAAATTCTCCACCCACTTAACTCCTACTCAATCCTTTGGAGCTTAACTCAGGGTCAGGTCCCATGGTTATTCACTCTCATCAGCACTGTATACTTATTCCTAGTATTTATCACAACAGTAATTAAGTACAGAACTAGTTGTTTGATATCTGCCGTGTTCATCTCTGAACCCCTAGTCTCTAGCACAAATGAATAAATTAGAAAGGTACTTGAGGAAGAAAGATTAAAAAAAAAAATCATAAGAACTAGATGTCTGCATTCATATTGTTTCACAAATGTCTATAAAGTTTTTGTTCCATTTTAAAGAAACTAAAATTGGAAATCACAGCCAGGATATCAGATCAACTGATATGAGTAGACATTTTACAGGTTTTTAATTAAAATAAAATATTTATGTAAGGGTTGCACATCATACATCAAAATCTCCAACAAAAGAAGTTTCTCTGGAATAAGAGAAGGTACAATACCTTCCGCTATAAAGCAGATACATTTAATTTTCATTCAAAAACAGAGTAAAATGATATTACTTTCTATCTAAATCAAACAAATATTTCTGTGCTTTCTACACTCTAATTAAAAATAATATGCTGAATTTGTTCCGCTTACCATTCCTCCCCAAAGTGCACACTGATGGCAGATACACTTCTTACAAGTCCAGCAAAATACACTAAGTTTTTCATGGTGATTTTCACATCTATACATTATGAAAAAAAAGTACAGTTATAAATTAAATAAATTTAAAAACTGGAACACAGTTACTGCAACAAACTCCTAAGTTTGGGCAAACAGGTCAGTCAATTTTAAATGACTATATCTCAGGAAATATAAAATGTACTCCATGGCTTCTGTGAATTAAGCTGAACAATTACATGTAGAGACAATTTTTTTTAAGTATTGTTTTCATCCATCTATAAGGACTTTAAAATTACATGAAAATGCAGACTAGTTTCTATTTAAAGTACAAAGATAACATCATTTCTGAGAAACTGTATAGACGATAAATTCTATCCTATTACTACATTTTGGGCAAATCAGATTATGTGTCCATGCCTACATGAGCATGTATGCATGCACACTTTTTCTACATGTGACCAAAGTCAACAATAACCAAGACACAGGTGATTAATTGCACAATACCAGATCCTCATTAGAAATGAACAATTCAATTTAAAAAAGTTTTCCCTTAAACTGAATAACCACAAGCAAAAGAATAAAGTTGGACATGGTTATTAATTGAATTGTGTGCCCCCAAATTCCTACATTGAAGCCCTAATGTAATTGTACTGGGAGTTAGGGCCTTTAAGGAGGTAATGAAGGTTAAATGAAATCACAGGGGTGGAGGCCTACCCAATAGGACTGGTGTCCTTACAAGAAGAGAATGAGACAGCAGGAGTGTGCACTCACAGAGAAAATGCCACGTGAGGATGGAGTGAGAAGTACCTATATCCTAGTCAAGGAGACAGGCCTCACCAGATACCAACCCTGACAATACCTTGACCTTGGACTACCAGCCTCCGAAACCATGAGAAAATAAATTTTGTTGTTTAAGCCACCCAGCCTGTGGTATTCTATTATGGCAGCCCTAGTAGTTAAATACCTTTAACTTATACCATATTAAAAAAGTAACTTAAAATAGATCAAAGACCTAAACATAAGACCTAAAATGATAAAACTCTTAAAAGAAAACAGAGGAAAAGCTTCATGATACAGGATTTGGCAATGATTTCTTGGATATGACACCAAAAGCACACACAACAAAAGTAAAAATAGATAAATTGGACTACATCAAAATTAACAACTTCTGTACATTAAAGGACACAATAAACAGAGAAAAAGGGCAATCTATGGAATGGGAGAAAATAGGAACAGAAAGTAAAATGGTGGGAAATAGGAAATTATTGTTTAATGAATTGAGAGCTTCAGATTTGCAAAATGAAAAAATTCTGGAGATTTGCTGTACAACAACGTGCATACACTTAACACTACTGAACTGTATACTTAAAAATGGTTAAGATAGTAAATATTATGTTGTTTCTTTTGCCACAATTTAAAAAATTGTTTCTCTTGCCTATAAAGGGGACACACTGTTGCAATTTTAAAAAGCTTTTCACTGATAAATCACACAGAGCTTACAGAAAATACCTAAATAGGTCGACATTTTGTATTTCTCATTTATAAGTAATCTGAATATCCAATAGGAAATTAATAAAAGCATGAAGAAACAGCATATTAGATACTATCTCATTTAGCATGATTTCCACACTACTGAATTTAGAATATAGCTTTTACAATATAGGAAATTTATCAGAACCATTATTAATCAATGGCTTATATATAGGCACCTTTAGCAAACCCAAGGGGGGGGCCAGTAGGCATCAAGAAGCAAAGAAGAGAGATTAGTAATTAGCAAATTGTGGCAGTTCTAATCCTTTATGAGAGGCTTTAATAAAAGAAGTCAGAGTTAGAAGGGGCTTTCCAAATAGAGACACCCACACCATGCCAGAAGAAAATTGTCTTAGTGTTCACCTAGGAAGCTTAAACTTTCAATAATGTCATTAAAATACTATGTGGCACAATCTATGAAACACTTGAACAAAGAAACTAAGGACATACTTGTCCTTTTCATTTTCTTCATGTTTGGTGAGACTGCAGAGTTGAAGAGTATCAAGCTGCTGTGTTACTTCTTCTGCCCAACGACAGTTGACTAGTTCTCGTAGCTGGAGTGGAGCACTGGAGAGAAAATATACATACATGTACTCTCAGTCAGGAATTTGAGATCATTTTCTAAAACATTTCAAAGGTAAATACTGAGGTGACAAATGTGTTAACTCAATGGGGGGAATCCTTTCACAATGTATATGTGTATCAAACAATCACATTTTATACTTTAAATACCTTACAATTTTGTCAATTATACCTCAACAAAGCTGGGGAAAAAAAGGAAATTATAAATCAAGAAAAAATAAACACTCCTCAAAATAGGGCTCACAGTCATATTCATACCATATTACTATCAAAATAGTAACAAAGACACAATGAAAAGTATGGTTTGTAACTTATTTTTACAATAATGTATCATTTACAAAAAAAACTGAATAAAAAAATTAGCAATTCAGATTACGGACTGAATTCTTAATTCCTTAGTCTAAAGCTATACTCTCCAAAATGACAGCCACTACTCACATGTGACTATTTAAATTAAAAATTCAAATTAGTTAAAAAAAAAAAAGAAAATTTCTTTACACAGTTACACTAGGCTTACTTCAAGTGCTCTACTGCCACAGTTGACAGCAAGGCTATAGAACATTTCCATCATACAGAAAGTTCTATTTGATACTGCTGATCTTCTTAAAAGTTAGTATGAAAAAAGTGAACAGTACATGAAAAAAAATGGGCAAAAGATATGAAGTAGTTTAAGAAAAAAAGAAATTATAAATGGCTAAAAATGTTTTAATAGATGCTCAGTTTCAATCATTTTTTTAAAAAGCAGATTAAAAACGAGATACCATTTTTCACTTAGCAGAATGACAAAAAAATAAATGACTGGTAATACCCAGTGTTGGCAAGAATGTGAGGAAGAAGCATTTTCAATATCTATTATTAGGAACATAAAATGGTAAAAAACCTTTCCCTTCAATGCAATCTGGCATCATTTGAAATATTCGAAAATGGAAACAACCTATATGTCTCTCAATATAAGCATAAAAAAAAAATCAATGTATAATCTTACAGTGGATTATTATTCAAACACTGATTTTAAATGACATATATGTACATATGATCAATAAAGGCATCACCATATTTTACATGGAAAAAAAAAGCAAAGCAAAATAATATTATATCATTTGTGCTTTTTAAGAAAACATTTCTATGTATACATCAGTACATATATAGAAAAATGTCTAGAAGAACAGGTACCCAAACCTAACACTAACAATTTCTTCTGAAAGTTAAATCATGAAAAAATCAAGTCGGGTATCAGAATCAGAAACCTTTTTATTACTATCTGGATTTTTTTTAACAGAAACTTTATTTTTTTTTTAGTTATAAAAGGTAAGTGAAGAAGTTACACAATGATTTTCCAAAAGAAAGTAAACAATGTAATGTATTCTACATAATTCTAAGTCAGGTAAACTAGTCTGCATTTCTTTATCGAGATAGATTGCTTATTTTCTTTTCAACTGTATTTGCAAGGAGTAGAAATGTGGCAGGTTGCAGAAAGAACGTTATGAGTATTAGGACACACGCTGACCCCATCACCTTACTACTTTCCAAATTCACAAATAATCATAGTAAAACACTTACCGGCAATGAGGACATTGAGCTCTCTGCTCTGTCAGCCAGCGCTAAGGAGGCAAAAAAATTAGATTTTGATTGCAGATAACACCATTAATTTGTACATACTGAAACCTTACATACCAAATTTAATGAGTTTAACTCTCTAGTGCCTGCATTAATTATAGAGATACATATAGAATAGCAGGCAATCTGTCTCATTATCATCGTGACAGGAATAAATTTTCAAAGGCACAGAACTCATTCCAAAATAATTACTAAGAAGCTATTCTCTCACAGGTAAGAAAGTGATCCTAGGACTCTGGATCTCACAGGGAAGGTGTGAATAATCTTCACAAAAATAATAATGATATTGTTACTACCCCCCCCAAAATAAGCCACTATGATGATTTACTTGTAACTAACCCACCACCATAAAATCTCTGAGGAATTTTAAGGTACTACTAAATTCCTTTTTGAAAAGCAATCTAATTGTAAGGTATATACATTATGGCTATATAAATTAGACAGAAAAACATAAATAAGCAATACAGCAAAACTTTGTCTTAAAAGAGTTCTACAGTTCAGTCATTTAAACATCTATATAACCTGGTTTCCTTGTAATTATAAAAAGTTTTACAAGAGAATAATATCTCTACTAAACCTCAAATTCTATTAATTTAACCATTTTAGTTATTATTGGATAGGGAGCAGTTTTACACCATATACAAAGGAGATGCTAATATCTTTCCAAAAACAATAGCTCCATGGTTAAATATTTTGTTTTAATTGTCTGGTAAACAGGTTTTGAGGTAGATAAATATATAATCCAATAGCTATGTACTCTCAATATCTGTTACTTCTGTTTATCCTTTCCTATTTCTATGAAAGAACCTAAGCTTTTACCTAAAGGCAAATAATTAACTCAGAAATAAAATTCCCAAGGAATCCTCAAAGAACAATAGAAGATTAAATGGGGGAAGTGTACTTCATAGCACAGAAAATAAAGCTGTAAGAAAAAAAATAGATGGGAAAGGATTCCATTAACAACCTTGAACATCATTTCTTTGGTCCCTGAGCAAAACAAGATTTAGGTCAGGTTTCTTTCCCTCAGACAATGCTCTGCTAAAGTCATAGCACTCCTCCAGAACTGGTCTCAGCCCACACCTCTCTAGCCTCATCTTCTACCTCACCCTAGGGGATCCAGCAAGATTAAGTCTTTAAATATGTTTCCCCTCTCTGCCCAGGATATTCAACAACTCTCTTTAACTAGATTATTCCGGCTCATCCTTTAGATTTCAGATTATATGTCACTTCCTCCAGAAAACTCCGTCTATAGACTATTTAAATACCACTGTCATGCTTTACCACAGTAACCTATACTTCCCCTTTCATTGTACCTATAACACTTGGTATACTGACTTGTTTGTCTCCCCTGCCCTACTAAAGTAAAAGCCCTATAAAGGTTGGGACCATGGTAAGGAATGACCCAGTCTATATTTTTTATTATGCCCCTCCCTTCCAGTCAAAACAGGCTTATTGCTATAATATATACCACTCTTGGCATCCTATTTGTGTATTTGCTTATACTGTCCCTCTATCCATGTGCTGTCCCATGGGAATGTCCACTGATTATGTCCATAATACTTTCCTGCCTATCCCAGGCTAGTGATCTTTCCCTTCTCTTATTATTTGTGGCATTTTTACCTTGTATTCTATAATCTAATTTAATCACAAAACAAATATGGCAATTTTAATACTTTGAGGAAAAACAATGTTTCTACCAAACCAAAACCAAAGGTAAGAACCAGTAATACAATATTAGTACTCAAATAATATTAAAGAAACACCTTTGTAGCAATTCCCTCACATTCAATTTAAGAATTTCTCGGGCTTCCCTGGTGGCGCAGTGGTTAAGAATCTGCCTGCCAGTGCAGGGGACACAGGTTCTAGCCCTGGTCTGGGAAGATCCCACATGCCGCGGGGCAACTTAAGCCCATGCGCCACAACTACTGAGCCTGCACTCTAGAGCCCGCAAGCCACAACTACTGAAGCCCGCGCGCCTAGAGCCCGTGCTCCGCAACAAGAGAAGCCACTGCAGTGAGAAGCCCACGCACAGCAACAAAGAGTAGCCCCCGCTTGCTGCAACTGGAGAAAGCCCGCACGCAGCAAAGAAGACCCAACACAGCCAAAAATAAATAAATAAATAAAATTTAAAAAACAAGAATTAATTTCTCTCCTTCATTAAATGGAAGAATCACAAGCTTGAGACATTATTCAAACCTGAGTCTTATTCCTAGCTCTGGCACTTACTATGCGACACCAGACATGTGACTGATCTCAAGTTTCCTCATATGCAACAAGAGAATCAGCATTCCTACTCTGCAAAGCTGTTTAAGGGAAATCCTCAACAAAAACCTAGCAAACCAAATTCAAAAAGAGTATATACCTTGACCAAGCGGGATTTATTCCTGGGATACAAGGATAGTTCAACCTACAAAAATCATTCAATATAATACATCAATCACATTAAGAAAATGAAGGAAAAACCCACATGATCATCTCAATGGATACAGAAAAGGCATCTGACAAAATCTAATAACCTTTCGTAATAAAAACACTCAGGCTTCCCTGGTGGCGCAGTGGTTGAGAGTCCGCCTGCCGATGCAGGGGGCACGGGTTTGTGCCCCGGTGCGGGAAGATCCCACATGCCGTGGAGCGGCTGGGCCCGTGAGCCATGGCTGCTGAGCCTGCGCGTCCGGAGCCTGTGCTCCGCAACGGGAGAGGCCACAACAGTGAGAGGCCCGCGTACCGCAAAAATAAAACACTCAAGTGGGCTTCCCTGGTGGCGCAGTGGTTGACAGTCCGCCTGCCGATGCAGGGGACACGGGTTCATGCCCCGGTCCGGGAAGATCCCACATGCTGTGGAGCGGCTGGGCCCGTGAGCCATGGCCGCTGAACCTGCGCGTCTGGAGCCTGTGCTCCGCAACGGTAGAGGCCACAACAGTGAGAGGCCCGAGTACCGCAAAAAAAACAAAAACAAACAAACAAAGAAACACTCAAGAAACAGGAAAAGAAGGGAACTTCCTCAACTTGATAAAAGTCCATACATAAAAAACCCACAGCAAACATCATACTCAATGGTGAAAGACTGGAAACTTGTCACAAAGTTAGGGGACTCATATTTCCTGATTTCAAAGTTTACTACGAAGCTACGGTAAATTAAAAGTTTGGTACTGGCATAAGGACAATGAAATAGAATAGAGAGCCCAGAAATAAACAGAAAGGGACAAATATTCTATGATTCCATTTATACAAGGTAGTCAAATTCGTAAAGAAGGAACAGTGGTTACCAGGGGTTGGGGGAGGGTAATGGACCAAAGTAATAAAAGTACACATCCTTGTCTTTTTCCTGATCTTAAGGGGGAAGTATGTACTACTACATACCTATGAGAATGGCTAAAATTCAAGACTGAACATACCAATACCAAGTGTTGGCATTAACATGGAAGAATGGGAACTCTCATACACTGCTGTTGAGAATGTAAAATGATACAATTATTTTAGAAAACAGTTTGACAATTTGTTAAGCAGTTAAACATACACCTACGATATGATATAGCCATTCCACTCCTATTTACCCAAGAGAAATGAAAGCTTAAGTCCATTGAAAGACCTGTATACAAACATTCATAGCAGTTTTCTTTGTAAATGCCCAAAACTAGAAGCAACCTGTATGTCCATCAGCAAGTGAATGGATAAACAAATTACGGCATATGCATACAACGGAATGCTACTATGCAGCAATAAAAAGAAATACTATTTTTTTAACTTTATTTAATTTATTTTTTTATATAGCAGGTTCTTATTAGTTATCTATTTTATACATATTGGTATATGTACGTCGATCCCAATCTCCCAATTTATCCCATCACCACCACCACCTCCCCCTGCCACTTTCCCCCCTTGGCGTCCATACATTTGTTCTCTACGTCTGTGTCTCTATTTCTGCCCTGCAAACCGGTTCATCTGTACCATTTTAAAAAGGAATACTATTGATACAACAACATAGATGAATCTCAAAATAATTTTGCTGAGTGAAAAAAGCCAGACCCTTAAGAGTACATACTATAAGATTCCATTTGTATAAAATTCTAGAAAATGCAAACTTATCTATAGTGATAGAAAGCAGATCACTGGTTGCTTGAGAACAAGATAAGAGGAGGTAGGGACTACCAAGAGGCACAAAGAAACTTCTGGGGATTAGAGATATGTTCATTATCTTGACTGTAGGGAGGGTTTTTCAAGTGTATACATTTGTCAAAACTTATCAAACTGTGTACTTTAAATATGTGCAGTTTATTGTATGTCAAACATACCTAATTTTAAAAGGCTGAAAAATTAAGAACAAAGTCAATAATTATTGGCAAATTGCTACCAATGTTAAAAATCAAGAGGGGGTAAGAAAAAACTGGATGAGAAAGATGTGGCAAAATAACGGGAAAAAATACAAAACAGGAACAGGTATTGAGAGAAAATCAGCTGAGTACAGCTAGATAAATGAAGACCTGGCCTGAAAACACAGCCAATGTCCCTGCTTTGGGGTATGCCTGTGGAGGCATCAGGGAGTCGTGGGTAGAGTGCTGGCCTGGGGATAAGTTTAGTCTTGGTCTGTCACCAACTACTATGTGACTTTGGACAAGTCTATTCATGCGTCTGGGCCTTAGTTTGTTAAAATGACACAAGTATCTGGACTGCCAAAGATAGTTCAATTTCTGTGGACAAATGAACAGAGATGAGATGGAAGAGAAGGGAAAGCATTCAAATAAACAATATTACAATATGATTGTGTGGAGTGCTCAGCATCTCAAGGACTTTGCTCCTGAATTACCCCTCTTCTCTCCAGCGTCAATTATTCTCGACTGGTTCAGTCCCAGGAAGGTATAAACCTTCTCCTAAAAGATGACTCTCAACATCCCCCTTCAACCCATTACCTTGGTTCTCCCCTTTACAACAAGATTCTGTGACAGTTTTTATACTTGCTGTCTCATTCTCCTCCCACTCTCTGACATCAAGTTTTTGCCCCCACTGTTCCACTGAAACTACTTATCGGGGTCACCAATAACCTACATATTCTCAAATCCAAGGGATTTCCCTGGTGGTCCAGTAGTTAAGACACTGCACTTCCTGGTCGGGGAACTAAGATCCCACGTGCTGCGCAGTGCAGCCAAAAAAAGAAAAAAAAATCAGATCCAATGGTCAATTCCCAGGCTAGAACCATATAACACAGCTAAACTACTCTTTTTTTTTTTTTAGTTTTTTATTTTATTTATTTTTGGCTGTGTTGGGTCTTCGTTGCTGTGTGTGGGCTTTCTCTAGCTGCAGCAAGCGGAGGCTACTCTTCGTTGTGGTACACGAGCTTCTCATTGTGGTGGCTTCTCTTGTTGAGGACTCTAGGCACGCAAGCTTCAGTAGTTGTGGCACGCAGGCTCAGTAGTTGTGGCTCGCGGGCTCTAGAGCACAGGCTCAGTAGTTGTGGCACACAGGCTTAGTTGCTCCACGGCATGTGGGATCTTCCTGGGCCAGGGATCAAACCCGTGTCCCCTGCATAGGCAGGCAGATTCTTAACCACTATGCCACCAGGGAAGCCCTAAACCACTCCTTTTTGAAACATGTTTTTCAGTTGAATTCTGTGATGCCTCCCTACTCCTGGCTCCTTCTTATTATCCTGCTGAATCCTTCTCCTAACATCTAAACACTGAGTGACCCAGAGTTCAGACCTAAAAATCTCTTCCCACAGGAGGTAATCTGGTGGTCTCATCTAGTCCCCTGGCTTTAAATACTGTCTATATGCTAATTATTCAATCTCTCTAACGTCCCCTTCCTCAAATCCAGGTTCATATTTCCAACTGTCAACCTCTCCAATTAGATGTATAATAAACATCTCAAACTTTACATATTAAAACAAAAAAAACTTTATACATTAAAAGGGTGAATTTTATGTTATGTGAATTATATCTAATTTTTTTTAAGATTTTAAAAATTACAAGTATTGTAATAAAGTGAACTAGTCCAAAATTTTGAACTGGAGTATCACAGAGTCACAAATTAGTTTTTTGTTTCTTTTTTTTTTTAAAGAAAGAACTATATTTAATCATACCGCGGGCTTCCCTGGTGGCACAGTGGTTAAGAATCAGCCTGCCACTGCAGACGACATGGGTTTGAGCCCTGGTCCAGGAAGATCCAACATGCTACGGAGCAACTAAACCCATGTGCCACAACTACTGAGCCTGCAAGCCACTACTGAAGCCCTCGTGCCTAGAGCCCGTGCTCCGCAACAAGAGAAGTCACCGCAATGAGAAGCCAGCGCGCCGCAACAAAGAGTAGCCCCCAATCACCACAACTAAAGAAAGCCCATGTGCAGCAACGAAGACCCAACACAGCCAATAATAAATTAATTAATAATAAAAAATCATATTGCTCTCACTAGCAAAAACAATGGTTTTCTGTAGTTACTAAGTAAAATGTAATTTAAAAGTAAAAAAAAAAAACACTTTTACATCTATAACCTACCCAAATCTGTTCTTCCCTCAGTTTTTTCTATTTCAGAATGGGAAACCATTAATTCACCCAGATGCTGTAAAAAACTTTCCTCACATCCCATCTGTATGAAAATCCATTGATTCTACCTTCAAACCATACCCAGAATTGCCCTATTTTTCACCACCTTCACTGTTACCATTCTGGTCTAAACTACCATTCATCTTTCACTAATAAAGCACATCCTAACTGCTCTCTTCACTCTCTCCCCATCTGCCTACAGTCCACTTCCCACACAGTAGCCAGAGTGACAGCTTTCAAAACATTAATTACTTCAAATCACTCAAAAGCTTTCAATGGCTAGCAGCACACTTAAAATAAAATCCAAGGTCTTGACCAAGGCCTCAAGCTATATCTTCAAACTCATTTCCTTTCCCTCTCTCCCTCTGTCCACTTTGCTCTGAACACACTGCTTCTTTGGTATTTCTCAACACAATAAACATATTTCTTTCTCACGGCGTTTGCCCCTTTTGATTTCTGTGCCTGGGACTTTCTTTCCCTACATATTCCCATCACTCTCATCCTGGTCTCTGCTCAAATGCCATCTACTCAGAGAGACCTTCCCAGATTACTCTATCTAAAATAGCTACCAACCTGCCAGTTACCTCTCTAAGTCCCTACTCTATACCCTCAACCAGTTTCATTTTTCTTTATGCTATGAAGAATATCTAACATATAGCCATTTACTTTTTTGCCTATATCCCAACTAGAAAACAAGTCAATTCCTTGAGAAGTCAGTGCCTAACTCCAAGTCCACAATTAATATTTGTTCAATGAATGAACAAATGAATGGTGAATTCAGGAACCAGAACAACTCTGAAAAAGGAAGGTTAGAACCATATTATTCAGATGGTCTGAATATAAGGCTAATGTTCTTGGACTTTATCCTTCAGGCAATAAATCTCTGAGGCTTCTGGGAGGAAAAAGAATGACATTACTGGAAAATATCAATATGGCAGCAGGATACAAAATGGACGAGAGAAGAAAAGACTCAAGACAGAGAGATCAGTTAGATAGTAACTATAATTATCTAAGCATTAGGTAATAGGTGTCTGTATTTCTCTATTAAGATGGTAATAATAAGAACGGAAAGGTAGGACAGATATAAATGACACTAGGAGATAACTGACAAGACAAAAATTATTGGTGTCAGAGGTTTCAAGTTTGATTAGTAGAAAAGAACAAACAAAAAAAATTCAAAAAGAGTCAATTTGAGAAAATAATAGGAAGAATTTGATCTAGAACAAAGTTCAAGATGCTGGAAGGACAATCAGATAAGACACTTATAGGTCAATGCTGAAGGAGTAGATTTAGGAGCCCTGCACAAAGATGACAGTTAAACCTGCAACAGTAAATCAAATTTCTCAAAGTAGATAAAAATTTCCCAGAAACTTCAAAATAGAGAATGTCAGCACAATATTTAAGGAATAAATACTTGTAAGGAAAAGGAGGAGGAAGAGGAAAAGTGAAGAAATGAAGAATCAATGAGTGGACTTCCCTGGCAGTCCAGTGCTTAAGACTTTGCCTTCCAATGCAGGGGGTGTGGGTTTGATCCCTGGTCCAGGAGTTAAGATCCCACATGCCTCAGGGCCAAAAAACCAAAACACATAAAACAGAAGCAATATTGTAACAAATTCAATAAAGACTTTAAAAATGGTCCACGTAAAAATAAAAAAAAAAAACTTAACGAAAAAAAGAATCAGTGAGGTATAAGGTAATAACCAGAGATCATATGTATGCTGAACCTTCATCAAAAGGGCTGAGTCCAGATCTATTCTACCAATAAATTAACTACAGTGATAGAGGCCAATTACTTAATTTCTCTAGCTTCATTCAGCTTTACCATTTATAAAACATAATGATATGTATGAGTTGCTATTTTTACAACAGAATAATACAACACCTTACAAATGGAGAGTACATTCTAGTGTTTTTTTTAAACAAGTGTCCACCATCAGCTTTTTTCTTTTTTTGTTGTTGTGGACCTTTTTTTTTTTTTTTTTAATTTTTAGTTTTGGCTGCGTTGGGTCTTCGTTGCTGCACACGTGCCCCCCCTAGTTGCAGGGGGTAGGGGCCACTCTTCGCTACGGTGCGCGGGCTTCTCACTGCAGTGGCCTCTCCCGTTGCAGAACACGGGCTCCAAGCGTGCAGGCTTCAGTAGTTGTGGCTCACGGACTCTAGAGCACAGGCTCAGTATCTGTGGCGCAAGGGCTTCATTGCTCCATGGCATGTGGGATTATCCCGGACCAGGGCTCGAACCCGTGTCCCCTGCACTGGCAGGCAGATTCCTAACCACTGCGCCAGCAGGGAAGTCCCGATATGGGCCATTTTTAAAGTTTTTATTGAATTTGTTACAATATTACTTTTGTTTTATGTTTTGGTTTTTTGGTGGAGAGGCATGTGGGATCTTAGCTCCCCAACCAGGGAACGAACTTCCCACCCCCTGCATTGGAAGGTGAAGTCTTAACTACATTTTAGTTTCTAAATTACCTTTTAGCTTATCTCATTCAACACCACAACCATCCTGTGAGACAGATCTTGTTATCCACATTCTATTGTTTGAGAAAACAACGCTAAGATCAAGTCTCTCAGTTTATGAGTGGGAGAACCAGCATGGTATGTAACTTAGGCCCTCTGTAGATGTGTAGTGTCAAAGAACACAGACTCTTGACCCAGGCTTCCTGGGTTCAAATCCAGCTCCATCATTTGCTAAATATGTGACTGGAAGCAAATGATTTAAGTGTTACAGATATTACTCTTGACAAAGGGATATTTATCTTCCTCAGGCAGGAATAAGGAACCACAGAGAAATTTTGAGATGATGAGCATGTTAGATGACTTTGACTTTCTCAATAAAGGAAATAATCTACTAAGAGTCATGTGGGCCAGGCAGTTTTCAACTATGGCCTGCAGATGTGTGACTGAATCCCCACACACAACCAAAATAAGCTCTTCTGCTTTACATCTTAAGCTTCCTAATAATTTTGTTTCTGGGGTTCACCTACATTCAATTTTTAAAGCCACTGGATTATATTCATCTTTAAGGTCTCTTTTAACTATAAGATTATATGATTTTATTATGTGCCTTTTAACCCATTACTAGCTTTTTCTCTATCTTACCCATCAAACAAGTATAAACTCTCCCTCCTGAGTCTCATAGCACTTTGTGAGTGCCTCTTGAGGACACTGCACATTCTTCAATATAAACACAAAGACCATTCTCTCAATTAGATTTAAGCTCCTGCAAGGCAGGCACTTCCATCACTTAGTATCCTCAACCCCAAACACAACGCAGGTAAGCACTAAGTATGTACTTGTTAAATGCACAGTGATTTAATAATGTAAATATACTAAAATTACACTGGGCTTTGGTCTCCAGACACTTCATGGCAATTATGACTTGATGATTATTCATCTCCATAGTACTAAACAATATACATTGATGGTCTCCCTATTAAGAAACAATCATAACATTTTTAAAAGGACATAAAATGTAAAATTAAAACAAGATAAAGAAAATGGTTTTTACAATACACCCTATATATACTAAATGTATGTAAAAAGAGATACCACTTACCCTGATACAGCTGAAACAACAAAGCTTGGAGCAATGAGGACACAGGCGTGCATCCCGCAATTTCTCCATACAAATGAAACATCGGAAAACATCAGCAATGCTCTGAAAATAATAAAAGATATAAGGTTCACCAGATTACGCTACTGAATCATGAGTAAAAGGCATGCTTGCAATAATTCACCTGACAATTACATTTATTTTGGGTTGATAACATCCCAGTTTTAACTATATTCCATATCAGGACTTGGTTAGTCAAGGTCCAGGGTACCTAAGAACATCTCCTGGGAAAAAAATGCTGCCTTTTTTCTAAGCTTCACAGTGGTTCTAGTCTAAGAAAAGAATATGGAATGCAAACATAGACATGCACAAATATTTTCATGGAAACATCAATTATAATGGCAAGAATCTGGCTATAGCCCAAACGTCAAAATATTAAGTTACAGGAGTTAACATAGACTATGATAGTCACAGAAATATTTTTGAATTGTTTAATGATCAAAAAAAACCCTTATGATGTGTAACAGTAAGGAAAAAAAAGGCAAACTATGACTGTATGAACACTATGAACTTGTGACTTTTTCTTCAATTTCCCCAAGGGGGATGCACTGCTTTTATAATTTAAGTATAAAAAGATACATTAATGGCAGCATACTTTGATCAAGAGAGAAACAATGTAATTCAGAATCCAGAAATCTGAATTTCTGCTCTGAATTTCTGCCATGCTGCTGCAACCAACTAGCTACTTATTTGAGCCTGAAATTCTGTCCGTATGGAGAATTTTGGTGGTAGCTCTATGAAGGCTTTGGGAAGAAAAAAAATACGTAAACAGAAGAAGCAGTATTATCTTTGCCAGCCATGAATCCATGAATCCATTTAGGAAGTATCTGACAAGAAAACAGATATAATTAAATGTAGGTTATTATATATTTTAAGTTTATTTTTACAGTACTCACATTTATTTTTACTCCATTCCAGAGGAATTAAACTCTTCTAAAACCAAGATAAGGTTACAAAACTTTTATAATACTTTTACATGAGGAATTAAGGAGAAAATTACTCACGAGTCTAACCATGACTCTGCAGGACCAGAAAGAATCTGTGAGATGCAGACGTTGGGGGATGGGGGGTACGGCGGGGGACAATACGACCATTGGATGAACTAGTTTCAAGTGGAGTGCCCAGGTAATATAGCTGTTCCTTATCAAGGATTTAGTATTTTAGTAATTGCAAGGTTCAAGTCTTGACAATTATTATTATTATACAATTATGTCCAATAAGCAATCTTTTTAAAGTTCCTAGCATTAACGTAAATACCCCAAACGTTTGAAATCATCGTTTACAAGAGTCATATATAAAAAGAATAGGTTGCTCTGGAAAACTACAGTCAAACAGGATAGTAAAATTATATCCTCAATCAATCTAGGAAGGGCAGATGTCTACAAAATGTACCACTGGGAGGGAATGATTATTCATTCGGAGGGAGATTTGGATCCGCGCAAAAACTCGTAAGAACTGGTGGCAAGTCGCAGCGCACGTTCGTCTAAAGAATCTGTAGTTCTGCTCTGAACAGGCTGTAGTTTGCAGAAACCCTGTGGGGATGAGTACCCGTGCCAAGACATCCTGAAAACGCCAGGATACGCACCACCTGACTGCGGGTCAGAGCACAGGGCAGCCGGAGGGCTGCAGAACGAGCACGGCGTCCTCTGCACTGGGCCAGCCCCCTCCACAAAGGCAGCGGCGGGGTGGGGGTACTAGGGCAAGGCGCCCTACGAGAGGGTGGACTAGGGCAAAGCGCCTCGAATAAAGAACGCTCAGCGGGTGGCGAGGGAGACTAAGCACCACCTTCCTCAAGCCCCCTCACCTCCACGCTCTGTTCATCCATTGCCTCCGGCTCTCGGCGGGGCGCTCGGCGACCCGCGGAGTCCGTGGTCTGACCTGTTAGGCGCCGGCCTGAGGTCACCAAGTCAAATCGCCGCGGAGAACAGCCGGGAGCCTACATCAGGGGTCTCCGACCACCGCCCCACCTGCGTGCCCCATCACTTCGGGTTCGGCGCCAGCTACCCACACTTCGCCATTTTTATCCGCGCGCCAGCCCTAGGGCGCAGTGGGAGGGTGAGCGTTAGCCACAAGCTTCTTTCCTCCCGGCTGAGCGGCCCGCCAGCGACCGAGCAGGAGCCTTGCCCACGTGACGCGGGCGCGCGCCTATCAAACCGCAGCTGAAGCCCGGCGGCGCTGGTCTTCCGCGACTCAGTTGCCGCTGGGAATTCGCAAACACCAACGGTAACCAGGGTAGCGGAAGGTGCGGTGTGAGAAAAGGCGCGGCCCGCGTGCACGCATGCGCACAGGCCGCAGCGCTAAGGGAGCGGACCAGCGGCGGGCGCCTAGTTCCCGCGGTGCAGGGGAGCACACGAGATTTGGCCGCTGGCTGCTGCAGGGTTGCGTGCCTTCGGCCCGTGTTAGCGCAGGCGGAGGAGGGCGCGGCGCTTAACCGCGCCCCGTCTCCCTCAGGGGAGGGGCGGCGCTCTACCCTTCTCAAACTTTCGCGCGCCAAAGGCTGGAGCCACCTGGAGGGTTTGTGGGAAATGCAGACTCCGGAGCCACACCCCTAGGTATTCGGACTCCGTGATTCTAGGGTGGGGCTCCACGAAATCGTTTTCAACAAATTCTGTCGGTGATTTGGCTGCAGGTGGCTTGTGGCCCGCACCTTGAGAAACTGTGGTGCAGAGGATTCGTGGCTAGTGCTTCTTTCTCGGGGAGCAAGCCCAGATTCTCAGGTTTTTAAGACTTCCGCCCCACGTACGGAAGCAAAGCTCCAGATTGTGAAGCCTAGAGCGGTAATTTCAGAGTCGGGAGTGGGAGGACGGGACCACGGACGGTGTAGACGTCAGACCCACACCCAACCACACTCGCCCTGCATTGCTTGGGGCTCGAGGTGAGCTATCGCCATGAGACTGTGGAAAGTGCAAGAGTATCAGCTGTATTCAGCTTTCCCATATTGGCGTCTGCTTTCTACAGTTTTCTAGCGTAAGAAGTGTTTAAAGATTGCAGAAATTGAAGGTGTGAGGCAAAGGATGTACATCAAATTCTTGAGTTTAATTTTTCCTTTCCAGTTTATTGCAAACAACTGTTACACTTAACCGAAAGTGAATGCACCTGAAGAGAATCAACAATTATCTAGGAAGAATTTCTTAAATATCACAGCATTTGGACTTTCTTATAAGTAGTGGGCATAACAATTTTTTTTAACTACATGAGCCATGTACAAAGATATAATTTAGGAATAATTGTGCCTGAAAAAATTCTTTCAGCAAAAATTATTTATGGTCTTGGAACTACATAGATGTGACAGTTGCACATCTTTTATACTAAAATGCCCTCAGTTGTACATTTTAATAATGGCAAATGGTTAATTTTATGGTATGTGAATTTTACCCCAATTTAAAAAGTTACTTGTGAAACACGGTACTATACTACTTGGGACTCAAAGGGTAATGAGAAGTGGTCTTTGCAACCCAGCATAGCAGAAAGCAAATAGGTAAAATTACAATGTATGATAAATATTAAAATAGGTTCTTGTACTAATAGATATATTTGCCCAAGAGCCCCAAAATGTTTAAAGATTTATTGCAATAGTTCATAACAGTGGAAAATTAGAAAACCCGTACAACTAATTAGGGGTCATTGCTTGCAAGCACTAAGTCAGATTCTGGCTAACTTAAGCAAAAAAGGAATTTAGTTGGCAGGATGCTAAACCGCTGTGTGTCGTTGAGAAAACTGTCATGTGCTCTTTGAGAATTCCTTAAGGAAAGGCTGACCTTGCCGTCTTCCTTTACCCACCCTCCAAATCTCCTAACTTGTGTATTATACAGCTTAAACGCCTATAAAAGAGGAACTGGTAAAAATTATGGTAAATTTATATATACAGCTGTTCAAAAGAATGATATGAAGATACCAAAAATATTTTTAAGATAAAAAAAAAGGGTGCAGCTGCAGTACAGTATATGGTATCAGCCTATTTTTGTTTAAAATGTTTTTTAATTTGTATACGTGTAGAAACATCTGAAAAAGTTGCAGTTATTTGGGAGAATAAGCATACTTATATTTTTTTAATTTCTTAAAATTAAAGTTGTGTTTAAAATACAACCTAATTAAAATTAATTTGTATCACAACTTAAGACAAAAACACTAGTAGTCACATAGGAGAAAACAATTATCCAGATGAGAAATAAAAAAGGTCTAAATTAGGTAGTAAGAGTGAAGGTAAAGTGAAGGTTGGATACAACAAACATTTCAAAGAATTATAGATTTCAAAGAATTATAGATTATAGAATTATAGATTTTATTAACTAAGAAGATAAAGGGATGCAAACTTTAATTCCAGCTAACAGAATAGTTGCTGTTAACAAAATAAGAAAATCTGTTAAGTATTCTGGACATGTTCAATTTGAATATTCAGGTAGAGGTTTTTATTGGAAATTTGGATCTAGGTCTAGTGAAATAAGTTATACTTGGGAATCATTCCCCAAAAGGGCAATAAATGAACCTTGGGAAATAAATGAATATATAAACAAGAGCAATTTTAAGAGGGATGAGGGGAAGAACCAACATTTAGAAGGTAACTTGTGAAGTAAGTCATAGAGGAAAAACAGTACAATCTAGTTTTTTTTCTGATTGAAAGCAAAACCCTTTAACACCAGTAACTTGTTAAGACCTCTTCATGATAACCACCATTTTTCAATATCACCATCACCATCACATCCCAGAGCCATACCATGACAGGAACTTCCTCAATATTAATTGCCTGAGTACTGAAGAAAAATATTATCTGTTACTAAGGTGTGACTTATTTATCTGTAATTTAAAAGGGGGGGGTTACTTTCTGTTCTCCAGATATTCAGAAGAGACAAGACAATTTTAACTGAAGCTACTCTTCCAACCCTGTCTGTCAGCTATTGTAAGTTTGTTAATAACATAACAAATTCTTTTAAAATTACATTAAAGTATAATTCTATAACCTGTAAAACTAACATTTGATATACTTTTCCTAATCTTTCAATGCCTTGTTTTTATGACATATATAGAAATATTTATTGAAGGACTACTAAATATCAAACCCTAATACTTTACCATCTTATTGTGCTTCCAGCCATCCTGACACACACAAGTCAAGTGGTTTGCTCAAGGTCGTACAGCTAGAATTTAAAACCTGTGTTTACATATCCGGTATGAGTCCAAAGCTCAATCTTGACGACAAAGCTACAGTATCTGCTTCTCCTCTTACCTATTTAGCGTAGCTTTAACATTTCCCAGAACATTAACAGTAATAATTTACTGGCAACCTGACCTTCTGTTGTATAGATATACCATGATTTACTTTCATATTTACTTGCCATTAGTTTTTTCTTTTTTTTAATAAATAGGGAAGTTGACACGCGCGCACGCACACACAAGACAAACTGGCAAGTAGCGGTTGCCAGTGATCCTCTCATTTCAGTTTCTTAGCTTTCATATACAGTAGAATGAACAATTACAGTAATATAGACCAGAGGAGAACAAAGGTAGTATTGAAGTATAACAGGGACAATCTAAAACAGCGTTTGAAAGCAGAGCTCATGCTGCTCAACATTAGCAGGAAGAAGGAATAGGACAAAAATAAAAGTGAGGCTGTCACAGAAAAGCCAGCTTATTACTAAGTTAGGTTTTATGGGAGGCTGTTAAGTCACACATTAGCAGTCTCACCAATAATGTGACCACATCTGCAATCAGAATTTTCAATAATAAAATTATATACATATATATAACATAATACAAATTTTTTTTCTATCCTTTAATTTCCAAAGCATGTTCAGTCACATTTGACTGACTTGTGGTACATAATTTTCTTTTACAATAGGCCAGGACATCTGTGTTATCCTGATTATACAAAAACAGATACAAAATGGTGTTGAGACTTGCCTGAAATTACAAGACTAAGTGTACACGCATATATATTTTTAAATCTCTTTATTTCCATTCCATCCCTTTGGCTGAACATTATGAGTACAATATCTGACCTTCTTCTTGTATTCCCCTCTCTCGTGGAAGGCATCACTATCCAGTAACCCAAGCCAAATCTCCTTTGTCATCCCCCCACCAACAGTCATCAAATGCTAACAAGACAGCTTCCTAAATCTCTCTGGAATTGATCTCTTCCCCATTAGAGTTCCCTTTTGCAAGTCCATTTCTTCATCATAAGTCTGACATGTGAGCTCTTAATTGCTCTGCCGCAGTTTTCTCTTCTTCAGTCAGTGGTAACAGCTACAAAACAAATGACAAAATCTTTATTTCAAAATCCCTTAAAACAACAAGGTCCTACTGTATACCACAGGGAACTATATTCAATATCCTGTGATAAATCATGATGGAAAAGAATATGAAAAAGAATGTATATATGTATATAACTGAATCACTATGCTGAAGAGCAGAAATTAACACATTGTAAATCAACTATACTTCAATAAAATAATTTTTTTAATTAAAAAAATCTTTAAACACTGCTAAATTAATTTCTGCTTTGTTACACCAATAAATGTTTCCATAAGTTCATACTATGTATGTAATCACAAATTTAGGAAGGCAAGGAAAAAATACATATTGGCTATCTATATACAAGCTACTTTGATGTTTGAGTTTCCAAAGAACTTGCAATTAAATTGAAGAAACAAGACCAAGAAATCAAACAATTTAAGGACAGTAATTTAACAGAACCAAGGAAGTCACATTTGAACAGCATATTCTAAAAGTACTTTGAAAAAGAAATGGGAACAAAAATAGTCTGGAAGTTTCTTCAGAAGTAGAGATTTGGGTTAAATTTTGAAGGATAATTAAGATGCTTTTATCTGCAAGTAATAGAGACACATTTGAAAATGGATAAATAAGAAAATGTATTATCATTGCACAATAAATACAGAAGAAGGGCAGGTTTCAGGGCTGGTTTATGCTCAACAATGTAAGGACTCAGTTTTTTCCATCTAACAGCTCTGATATCCTTGATGGTGGCTTTATCCTCAAGCTGACAGGAAAGTGGCTCTAGCGGTGCTAGGTATCACATCTGTACACAATGTTTAGAAGAAGTAAAGCTTTCTCTTCCCAGGGTTCTCTCAGCAGTGGGGAAACTCTTCCTAATTTCCTACTTTCAGACTTTCCCTCCTCATATGTCATTTGCATTACAAACCTATTCCTGAACCAATGTTAGTTAAAGGAAAATCCATTCCCCTTGCAAATCAGGCACACACCCCTGAAGCTGAGGATAGCAGCAACTTTACCTCAGGCCTGAGTCTGAGGAATGGCACACATCTCAAGAGAGTCAGTAATCTTTTAGGCAGGAAGAGAGAACAGATGCTGAGAAAACAACCAGCAAACAGAATTCACAAAAGCAGGTAGAAGGACTACTAAATATCAAAAGGGAAGGGGACCTCCCTGGTGGCGCAGTGGTTAAAAATCTGCCTGCCAATTCAGGGGACACGGGTTCAAGCCCTGGTCTGGGAAGATTTTCACATGCCGCAGAGCAACTAAGCCCATGCGCCACAACTACTGAGCCTGTGCCTAAAGCCCATGAGCCACAACTACTGAAGCCCACCCTCTGCAACAAGAGAAGCCACCGCAATGAGAAGTCTGCGCACCGCAACGAAGAGTAGCCCCTGCTCGCCGCAACTAGAGAAAGCCCACGCTCAGCAACGAAGACACAACGCAGCCAAAAATAAATAAGTAAATAAATTTATATATTAAAAAACAAAAAACAAAGAAAAGCCGAAGGCAAGTTGTAAGGGGCTTTCACAGAGCACCAACAAACAGGCTAGCTGAAACATAGGGTTAATGAGGAAATAATAGGAGGTAGGACCTGAAGAATCACTCAAATAGTTACAAATCTGCTTAACTATATAGGTCATCTCTAGAGAGACTGCCAAATCTGGAACACCTCATACCTACAGAATCAGAAGCTCTAGGGCAACGCTGTCCAATAGAACTTGCTGTGATGCTGGAAATATTCTGTATCTGCACGGTCCAATCAGTAGATGAAGGACTGAATTTTTAATTTTATTTAATTACTTTTAATTTTAATTTATATAGCCACATGAGGCCATTGGACACCCCACCTGGTTTCGTTTATCAAGCCATCATTTGCCCAAAATGTTCACATGGATAAAATGAAAAACAATCATAGGCCTTACTGCAGCTCAAATAGTAACAGAATTTCCCTCTTCTGTCTCAAAAACAGGAAATGGCATTATTCTGGCAAGACTTTGTTCTCCATGAATCCATGTTTCTCATTGTGATCTCTGAAATTCAGAGAGATTTCAGACCATCTGTTTATAAAATAAAACTTCAAAGAGGTTTTCCAGGAGTTAACTAGTCTAAAATGTGTAGAAATTTTTCTTCTTTAATACAAATGTTTCAGAGCATCGATGGAATACCATACATTCTATCTTTAATGCCTTTTTAATTTTCTATTTATTGCTATACTTTTGTTTGGGAGGGGTTGTTTTGCTATCTTCTATTTGGAACAGGTTTAGTCCTTTTTTTCTTTTGATGGTCACCTTTACAATTAACTATATTTAAGCCTCATTGTCTTAACAGCAACTAAAAAGATCAGGAAATTAATATGTATTCCCTTCCTTCCACCTCCTTTTCTATTCTTATCTCCCTATTTATTTTTTACTATTACCAATTCAAGTTCTTTTAATTCAAATATACATTTTCTGTCCTTCCAAATGAAAAACCACTCAACTTGATAAAAATCATAGCAAGATAACTGAACCGTTTTACTTTGTTTGCTTTCTTTTGTTTATGAATAAAGGACCATTTGCCCTAAGTAGAGATCCCTTTCTTGTTCTTCATGTTCCCAAAATAATTTTAAAAGCCCTTTTGGTTATTTTAGAAGTTTTCAGAATCCTCAGCTCAATCTAGCCTTTGGCTTTCTTAACTATTCTCACAGTTCTGACCATATGTCTAATATACCTCTTTTTATACTTGAAATTCCTTTACACGTCCTTTACACTCTGGGTTCATAGAACTATTTTTGGTTATATAACTCTCTATAGATGCCATTCCCTTTTCTTCCACATTTTGATCATAAAAATTTTCTCTTGGGCTTCGCTGGTGGTGCAGTGGTTGAGAGTCCGCCTGCCGATGCGGGGGACGCGGGTTCGTGCCCCGGTCCGGTAAGATCCCACATGCCGCAGAGCGGCTGGGCCCGTGAGCCATGGCCGCTGAGCCTGCACGTCCGGAGCCTGTGCTCCGCAACGGGAGAGGCCACAGCAGTGAGAGGCCCGCGTACCGCAAAAAAAAAAAAAAAAATTTCCCTTAATTTTCTACTACTATCTCATTTTTAAACTAGTGGGTATAAGACCCACTATATTCAACATTTCCCAACCTGGCTATCATTGATTCTAAAATATGATCTCCTTTTTCAAGGTTTATAACCTGCCTTTCAGTCATTTCTCCTTATTTGTCATCATCTGATCCAAAGTGAAAACCCTTAGCTTCCTACCTTTGATATAATTATTCCTCATTTCAGATACTTCTTTTAACTAAATGAAGACTTTTATAGATATTTAAATGATTTGACATCCCCTATCACTATCATAACTACTTTTCTGTACCACTTTTTTAATCTCATAAATATGCCATTTATTTATTGTATCTAATGGAGACAATTTTTAGTAAATATTCAAAAAATCATTTTTCTCTTTCATTTTTCTCTTTACTCACCCAAATTTATTGTGCTTCAATAAATTCATGGATTTCTATACATATATGTTGATATATACATCCAGAACTACTCTTAGTCTCTCTTCAAGATTTGTTTCCTTAGAACAAGTTTATGTGCTTCTGTTGTCAGGCTCTGATCACATGTACAATGAAGAATATGTGACTTGATTTTATTTATAAAGGTTATTACATCTTTTTTGCATTTTATTTATTAGCAGGTGACGCCACCCATACTATTTAAATTCCTGCTCCCTATTCCCTCTGTGCCCTTTTTAATTGCCCTCCCCTCTTCCACTATTCATTTCTCCATGACATAACACATACATTTAAGGTGTCATTTTACGATTTTTACCCAGGCACTGTTCTCTTTTCCTCCATTGGTAACATAAAGAATTCTTCATCAAATTAACCTGGGTAATCAACCTTTGAGATCTACTCTTGCTGCAAGCCTATAATTCAAGTAACTTAAGCCATAATTTAGTTCAGACTTGGCAAATAAATACCATGTATGCTGCCCCTAGCAGCATGCCACAGCAGATAGCTTTTTTGCCATGCCCAGACACAGCTCCTTAATACAGCATTCTAAGCAGGTGTTACCAGTTAACCGATTGGAGTTAGCACCAGAAATTAAAACCTATTGGACATCTTTTGTCCAGATAATTAAATTCAACTCTATGATTCCATCTACATTAGGCTATCTTTTCTTTCAAAAGCCCTCACCTTTGCATTGTAAATGAAAATGCGAGCAAACTCTTCAATTGGCTGTTCGAGATCTCAGTGCCTAGGTCAGCAGTTCATATTCTTTTTCCTACTCCAACATATCTAAAGAGTTTTACACATCAGTGATAGAGGATTACACTAAATGAGATTCTTACAGTAAATGAGAAGGGGGTGCAGAATGGAGGAAGAGGATGAAGGTCAGGCTTACCCAAGTCCACCAACCCAACTGAAGAAAAGGAGAACTAAAAAAAAGTCACTGGTATAGATGCTTTCTAGATTTCTCAGTCTCACTAGTTCTTACAGGAACCAGCAGAACTGGTAGATTTAATAAGTATTAGTAAGATTTCTCTTCTGCCATGGCTACATAATCCAAGACAGCATACCTCTTCATTAACCATGTCAAGTCCACCTGCTCATTTTAAAATAAAAGGAGGGAGACTTCCCTGGTGGTGCAGTGGCTAAGAATCCACCTGCCAATGCAGGGGACAAGGGTTCGATCCCTGGTCCGGGAAGATTCCCACATGCTGCAGAGCAACTAAGCCCACGTGCCATAACTACTGAAGCCCAGGTGCCTAGAGCCCGTGCTCTGCAACAAGAGAAGCCACTGCAATAAGCCTGCGCACCACAATGAAGAGTAGCCCCGCTCACCGCATCTAGAGAAAGCCCGCGCACAGCAAAGAAGACCCAACACAGCCAAAAATAAATTAAATTTATAAAATAAAGAAGATGAGAGCTATTATACTTCAGGGAATCAGGAAAATCTCATTTCTATCAACAGTTCCAACTGCTGAATTTCAAAATGAGAGTTACTGGGGATTTATCTTTCAAAGAGAAATTCAGAATTAAAATTCTACAAATCCAACAGGTCAATTGAAAGCATTACCTTCAGGTCTGTTTGCTTTTGTAGTTCTTGTATCAAGGTCATAGTCTTATTGAAAGTAGCACAAATGTGGCTCTTAGTCTCTTTATGCTCGACAGCAATTGGTTTAAAGCGTGCATGCAAAGTTTGATATCGAGACTTTATTGCTGACAATTCCTTTAAGAGTGTAACAGGATTTTTCTACAGCAGGAAAAAAATTAATATATATTAAACCTGGAAAGGAAAAATTAAGCTTCTTTTAAGAATTAAAATATATACAGCACATTCTACCATCCATTTAATAGAACACTGTATTTAATACACAGCTATGGGACAGAGGATGGGAGGAAGGAAAAAAGAGAGAAGTATAAGACCTACATCCTATTCTCAAGGAATTTAAAGCCTAGGCACAGAAATAACCCCTCCCCTGCACACACACACACACACACACACACAAAACAGCAATATTAAACAGCAAATAAGGTCACATTAGATATGTAATATTTGATGTATAGCTCACAATAATTAATTACACCATACTTCTAAAATACAGTTCTAAATGTTATTATACAGAAGGTGATTTAAGGAACTATGATTTGTTGAATAAGACAACTTGAAACCACTTATGATGAAATTCTTTTTTAATTAATTTATTTATTTTTGGCTGCATTCAGTCTTCATTGCTGCACACATGCTTTCTCTAGTTGAGGAGAGCGGGGCTACTCTTCGTTGCCGTAAGCGGGTTTCTCATTGCGTGGCTTCTCTTGTTGCAGAGCACAGGCTGTAGGCGCGCTGGTTCAGTAGTTGTGGCTCACAGTCTCTAGAGTGCAGGCTTGTGGCGCACGGGCTTATTTGCTTCGTGGCATGTGGGAACTTCCCGGACCAGGGCTGGAACCCGTGTCCCCTGCATTGGCAGGCAGATTCTTAACTACTGCGCCACCAGGGAAGTCCTGAAATTCTTAAATACACTGTCATGGGGCTAAAGTATGTATGAGCACCAATTCACTGACCTCACTATACAAAATGCATGCCAACTCAAGCAACTATATTTATAAATTACATTAGTTTTTCAAATTCATTTTGGAATATAAACCACTATTCCATAAAAGACATTTCAACTGGGTGCTTTCTGCCACTTGGTTATTCTTTTCATTCCCTGGTGGTTTCTTAGCAAACCCTCCAATACTAGCTATTCCAAACTTTCTCCACTCCCTCCAGTTCCCATCCACCCCTTCTTGGCAAAAGACCTCACCCCAACTACTTTACTGAGAAGACAGAAACCATCTAGGAGTTTCTACTCCTGCGTTTTCACTGAAAATGAAAACACTTTGGACATTCTGATCCTTACTTAGCCCCTAACACTACCACTATTTTTTTTTAATAAATTAGTTTATTTATTTATTTTTGGCTGCATTCGGTCTTCTTTGCTGCACACGAGCTTTCTCTAGGTGCAGCAAGCGGGGTCTACTCTTGGTTGCAGAGCGCAGGCTTCTTATTGCCGTGGCTTCTCTTGTTGCGAGGCACAGGCTGTAGGGACACGGGCTTCAGTAGTTGCAGCACGCAGGCTCAGTAGTTGTGGCTCTCGGGCTCTAGAGCGCAGGCTCAGTAATTGTGGCGCATGTGCCTAGTTGTTCCACGGCGTGTGGGATCTTCCCGGACAAGGGCTTGAACCCGTGTACCCTGCATTGGCAGGTGGATTCTCAACCACTGTGCCACCAGGGAAGTCCCACTACCACTATTATTGTTGTGTCCTCCCCATATCCTCCAGAACCTTAAATTTCCTATATTTCAATAACCTTTTCATACCTCCCTCTATACAGACCTCAAATATTTATAAATTTTCCCTATACTGAGGGGAAAATTAACTCTTCTCTTGACTCTGTTGCAATTCAAAACCAGTTTCATTTTTCTTACTCCATTTGCCACCAACCTTCTAGGTCCTATAATAATACATTTCCTAGGCCTTTTAATAATAAATAGCCCTGGGACTTCCCTGGTGGCACAGTGGTTAAGAATCCACCTGCCAATGCAGGGGACACGGGTTCAAGCCCTTGTCCGGGAAGATCCCACATGCCGTGGAGCAGCTAAGCCTGTGCGCCACAACTACTGAGCCTGCGCTCTAGAGCCTGTGAGCCACAACTACTGAGCCTGTGTGCTGCAACTACTGAAGCCCGTGCCCCTAGAGCCCATGCCTCGCAACAAGAGAAGCCACAGCAATGAGAAGCCTGCGCACCGCAACCAAGAGTAGCCCCCGCTCGCCGCAACTAGAGAAAGCTCTGCGCACAGCAACAAAGACCCAAAGCAGCCAAAAATAAATAAATAAATAATAATAATAGAAGACCCCATAGACCAGAGTCCTTTGCCAAATTATTTTAAACAATCAAAAAGTCAGACTTGCTCTATAATTTTGATATCCCTCTTTTTGCCTCTCCTTATTTCTTTCCTATTCTAATCTTCTTAAAATGGACTCTTGATTTCCACAAAACTATAGTATCTTGGTTATCTTCCCACTCTTCAAGTATCTCCTTTGTGGACCCTACCTCATGGCTATAGTCAGAGGCTCAGTTCATGGCCCTCTACTCCCCTCTTTGGAGATTGATAAATAAAGATGATTCTAACAGGAATGAATAAGAACAGAAAATCTAACTTAAAGACTGTTAAAATAACTCTGCAGAGAGTGACCAAGACCTATGGCATGAAGAGTAGAAGCAGGAAAAGGACAAAAGAGACACCATAAAAAAGTTAAGAAAACTTATAGTATGTTTGATATGGGCAAAGAAATATAGATGACACCAAATGTATAGTCTGGCAAATACTGTATATTAAGATGCCTTTTGGGATATCTACTCAGTAAACACCCCAATGACACTGAGACCTGTACCCTAACCCTTCATTTCTCATAATGTATCTAGATATTCTAAGAGATTGCCAGTAGAAAAACTGGAAAATACAGTCAAAAAAATATCCTAAAAAGGAGGGGGGAAATAGACAAAATTGAAAGAAAAGATAAGAAAAATAGAGGATAGATTCAGGGAGTCCAATATTTCAGTAATGGGAAAGGCCACAAAAGAGGATTTCTTTTCTTATGAATATATAGGTAAGAAAAGTGATATGACTTTAGATTCACGTGTTTCATATTTAAAGAGCCCCACCAAGTGACAGCACAGTTAATGAAAAGACCTATATCATAATTATAAAATAATTATAAAATTTCACAGCATAGATAAAATATTCTTAAAGTTCCAAGACAGATAGGTGTGCTGCAGGATTTGGGGGCGGGGGGGGGGGGGGATGGAAGGTATAAAATAAGAAGGAAGACAAATACAACCGATCAGGAATTAGAATGGCATCTATTTCTCAACAAGAACACTGGAAGCTAGGAAACCACAAAACCATGATTTTAAAATTAAGAGAAAATAATCTCTAATCTAGAATTCCATACTCAACCAAACCATCCATCAACTAAAGGATTAAATAAGGGTTAAGTAAATACATTTTCAAACATCTGACATCTCAAAGAGTGAAATATATGATCCAAACTAAAGGGAGTAAAACAAAGGGAATTACCAAAATTATGTTAAAGAAATTCCCAGCCATGCAGGAAGCCTGTAGAGCCGAAGGTTAGATTGGAGCAAGAGGACAGACAGCACACAAGGGATGTGGAAGAAAATGAAACTTAGGGATCATGTGATGTGTCTGACAATGTTGACAGGAGTTTAACAGTTCTGGTAGAAAAGTCTGAGGCTGAATTAATGATAAATGCATAGAAAAACTAAGAAAATTGAAGGGGAAAAAAAGAAAACAATTATTAGCTCCAGAAAAACAAGTTGTGTAAGAAAGGAAAAGCAAACATAGTATATTGCACGACTTGGATAAAAGCAATATTTGCAGAGCCATAATTACTGTGATCTGAATGTGTCCCTGCAAAATTCATTTGTTGAAACCTAACCCCCAAGGTGATGGAATTAAGAGGTGGGATCTTTGAGAGGTGATTATGTTATGAGGGTACAGCCATCACGAATGGGATTAGTGCTCTGATAGAAGAGGCCTTAGAGAGATCTTCCCCTTCTGCCATTTAAGGATACAACCAAAAGTCTGCAACCCAAAAGAAGGCCCCAGGGCTTCCCTGGTGGCACAGTGGTTGAGAGTCCGCCTGCCGATGCAGGGGATACGGGTTCGTGCCCCGGTCTGGGAGGATCCCGCGTGCCGCGGAGCGGCTGGGCCCGTGAGCCATGGCCGCTGAGCCTGTGCGTCCGGAGCCTGTTCTCTGCAACGGGGGGAGGCCACAACAGTGAGAGGCCCGCGTACTGCAAAAAAAAAAAAAAAAAAAAAAAAAAAAAGTACCCAGTCTACTATTTTGTTATAGCAGCCCCCAAAACAGACTAAGACGTAATAATATAAACAAATACTGAATGATATATCCAGAAATTGTGAAGATGAGGATACTTATGGATAGTAAAGTATTTAATCTTTATCTTCAATAACAGGAAGTTATTAATAATAACAGCTAAAATATATCGCATATTCTGGACCAAACAGTTCTAAACACATTATGTATATATATAATTTTATTCTCTCTTAACCTACAAAGTAGGAAGTAATAAACCATTTTATAGATGAGGAAACTAAGTACAGAGAGGTTAAGTGACTTGCCTAAGATCACAATGCAGAGCTGGGATTTGAACTAGAATAGTCTGTATCCAGGAAATCAGTAGATATTTCAGATCAGAGGAAAAATAGCAATATAAGCATACTACTTAGAAATATAGAGGTAAATACAAGAAGATGCTGAAATAAAAGTGTGAAACAAGGAATTACTATTTGTAACTATGTACTTCTGTTACTTTTCTAATTATTTATAAAAATTAATTTGACAAAAATAAAAGTTTCAGGTTGGGAGGAAAATTGATTTGAGGGTAGAGGACATCAACTGTGAGATGGCAGGGGATCAGGCAATTATAAATGATCTTTAGAATGGAGCTCAGTAGTGAATTGATCAGAGAACTGTACATATAAACCATAAGAATAACGAATTCCCCAAATATTGATACAAATTTATAGGGGAAAAAATGTGTTAAGAACTAATCCTGATGATCTCCCAAACTAGGAAAAAAGAAGGAATTGGTGAATAAGGTGTAAGGAATAAACAGCCATAGAGCTAAGAGTTAACGTAGGGTAGTTAGTCAATTACCCATACTACATGTTTTGTGACAGTAACTGAGTCTAGTAAAATTGAGATGGCAATGATTAACTCAGGAAACGTGATTTTAGGACTTAGCACCACACCACAGAGGAAAACATTATTGTGCACACAGCCTGTTTTGAGTGACTGGCTTCTTGGGAGCCACTGTGTTCTTTTATTAGTGTTTGCAAACTATTCTGCACTTTATTTAATTTTGTGCCTATAACATTTCAATTCGTTTTAGGGTTTTATTTATTATAAATGGGTGATCACTTTTGGTAGCTCACAAAAATATACAAGAAGTGTTCTGGTTACGACAGTGCTAGTGATGAGGAAGAAGAAAAGCCAATATGTGAGCAAAAAACTAAGTCTTTTGAAAGAAACAAAAGGAAACATGCCATTAATTGTGTTACTAAATTTAAAAGAACCTACAGGACTTCCCTGGTGGCACAGTGGTTAAGAATCCGCCTGCCAATGCGGGGGACACGGGTTCGAGCCCTGGTCCACGAAGATCCCACATGCCGCAGAGCCAATAAGCCCGTGTGCCACAACTACTAAGCCCACGTGCCACAACTACTGAAGCCCACACGCCTAGAGCCCATGCTCCCTCTGCAACAAGAGAAGCCACTGCAACGAGAAGCCCGCGCCCTGCAACAAAGAGTAGCCCCTGCTCGCCACAACTAGAGAAAGCCTGCATGCAGCAACAAAGACCCAATGCAGCCAAAAATAAATTAATTAATTTAAAAAAAAAAAAAAAAAAGGGGGCTTCCCTGGTGGCGCAGTGGTTGAGAGTCCGCCTGCCGATGCAGGGGACACGGGTTCGTGCCCTGGTCCAGGAAGATCCCACATGCCGCGGAGCAACTAGGCCCGTGAGCCACAACTACTGAGCCTGCACGTCTGGAGCCTTGTGCTCCGCAACAAGAGAGGCCGTGATAGTGAGAGGCCCACGCACCGCGATGAAGAGTGGCCCCCGCTTGCCACAACTGGAGAAAGCCCTCGCACAGAAACGAAGACCCAACATAGCAAAAACTAATTAATTAATTAATAAACTCCTACCCCCAACATCTTCTTTAAAAAAAAAAAAAGGGCTTCCCTGGTGGCGCAGTGGTTGAGAGTCCGCCTGCCGATGCAGGGGACACGGGTTCGTGCACCGGTCCGGGAAGATCCCACATGCCGTGGAGCTGCTGGGCCCGTGAGCCATGGCCGCTGAGCCTGCGCGTCAGGAGCCTGTGCTCCACAACGGGAGAGGCCACGGCAGTGAGAGGCCCGCGAACCACAAAAAATAAATGAATAAAAAGATACATGGACCCCAATGTTCATAGCAGGACTATTTACAATAGCCACGACATGAAAGCAACCTAAATGTCCATCGACAGATGAATGGATAAAGAAGATGTGGTATATGTATACAATGGAATACTACTCATCCATAAAATAGAATGAAATAATGCCATTTGCAGCAACATGGATGGATCTAGAGATTATCATACTAAGTGAAGTCAGAAAGAGAAAGACATATCATGATATCAGTTAATGTGGAATCTAAAAAAAAAATGATACAAATGAACTTATTTACAAAACAGAAACAGACTCACAGTCATGGGAAACAAACTTATGGTTACCAAAGGGGAAGAGGCGGGGGAGGGATAAATTGGAAATTTGGGATTAACGGATATATACTACTGTATATAAAATAGATAACAACGACCTACTGTATAGCACAGGGAACTATACTCAATATCTTGTAATAACCTATAATGGAAAAGAATCTGAAAAAGAATATATATATATGTATGTATGTAAAACTGAATCACTTTGCTGTACACCTGAAACATTGTAAATCAACTATATGTCAATTTAAAAAAAAAACATGCTAAGTGAAAGAAACCAGACATAAAAGGCCACATATTGTATGATTCCGTTTATATGAAATGTTCAGACAGCAAATCTGTAGAGTTTTCAGAGACAGAAAGTGGATTAGTAGTTGTTGGGAGCTGGCCAGGGGCAGGAGAAGTGGTTGTTAATGGGGAGAAACAGCTAATGGGTATGGGTTTCTTTTTGAGGTGATGAAAATATTCAAATATTTATTGTGATGATGGCTGTACAATATACTAAATTACTAAAAATTCCAATGAACTAAATATACTAAAAACCACTGAACTGTATACTTTAAAAGGGTGAATTTCATGGTATGTGAATTATAGGTCAATAAAGCTGTTTTAAAAAAAAAAGGTGTAGAATAGAAAAACAACTGGAAGTGTAACTAAAATGAGAGATGGAAGGTGGAAGAAAAGGGGAAGCCCCACATGAAATGTTTTCCACATGGTACTCGAAAGATACTGACTCAGATGAGTGCTTTGGCCAGTCAATTAGGTGGTACCACTGGACCAGAATTGGTTGGTTGTTCTTCAGTAAAAGAGAAAAGAGGAAAAGACAAAGAAAAAGTCAAGTCAGCTAAGGAGGTAGAACAGTTAAAACTGTACTCCCATAGAATCCTGGCATTCCATTATTTCATGTAAAGCAGTAAAAACTGAACATTCACAATGCTTTCCCAATTTTATATAAAATGTTATTTTAATTTGCACTTCCACTCAATTCCTCCCAAATTTTAATTGTATAAATTTTTTGAGAAACAGTAAAATATGATATTTCTTGTCTGCTAGCAAATGCTATAAAAGATAAACATTAATGATTTAACTGGTAAATTAATATTTTAAGTGCTAAATTAATGTTAGCAGACAATGCTTAAAAATTGTCTGCTTTATCTCTATAGATAGGCGTGTATACATGTAGTTATAATTTATGGCATATAAACAGATAATATTTATAATCAACCTAAACTTAGAAATAACTAAGTACATAATTTTATGCAAAAATCACAGTTCATGTATCGAATTTAATAGTATATCATCATCTTCCTCAGAGAATATCATCACTGCTAGGATTTCTCCCCTCTTATTTAACCACTGCCCTAGAGGTATCTATATTCTCTCAGAATTTCAGAGGCTTCCATAGTGGTTTACACCCCTGTACTCAATAATTCTTATTTATGGGTTAAAAAAAAAAAGAGGAGCCACAAATTTCCTTGACTATGGGTATAATCTCTCCAATATTCTGTGACCAAGTTTCCAACACAAAAAAGATTCTATAAATTTAATAATGTAATTGTTATAATCTACTACTATTAGAAATACTATCAGAAAATCTTTTAATAAAATATTCTGTTAAAAAGACATTTCTTTTTCCGATTACCTTGCCTGCTGAATCAGGATAATTAGTCTTGATTTCATATTCCAGCCTGTACTGAATGTAATCCAGATCAGAGTCAGCCTTCTGGAACTAAAGATCAGCAGAAATAATTATTTCATGAACCAAAAGATGTATTACTAAACATGATACTGTATCATATTTTAATATGATATACACTGATTTTGAAAATATGGAAATAGAAAAGTATACAGAACCTCCATAATCTAGAACATTGGTCCCCAACCTTTTTGACACAGGGACCAGTTTTGTGGAAGATGATTTTTCCACGGAACGGGGGAGTAGGCGGGGGTGGGGATAGGGGATGGTTAAGGCTGTAATGCAAGGGATCCACAGATGAAGCTTCGCTCGCCCACCACGCACCTCCTACTGTGCTCACCTACTGTGCAGCCTGGTTCCTAACAGGGGGTTGGGGACCCCTGACCTAGAATACCCATGCCCTATTAAGAACTAGCAATGGCTTCAAGAATTCCCTAAGGTTACTAACACTCTCATCAAATAGGCAGTTTTTCTACCTCTGGTAGGATACATGGTTTCAAATTAAAACACTGAACAAACTTATTTTCAGGGATACTCCGGCTGTTAACATAATTTGCAACCCCATTAACCAAAGAACTACAAATATGTGCCACACAGACCAAAACTGGAAGGCTTAAAGAGTCATAAATTACACACAAAAAGCTACGTTAATACAGGAGTAGCAGTCCGAATAACTCCAATTTATTTAACCTGGGTCCTAGCGTGGGACCTTGATCTGCAGTAAACTTCTAAGAGAGAAAAAGCAGAAAACTTCCATAGGCTGTAAAATACTTGTGCGTACATAGAGAAACGTTGGGAAGGATATATATCAGGGTGTTAAAAGTGGTTTATTTCTGAATGTGATATAATCTACAAATTATTCTTAATTTGGGGGAATTCTACATCTTTTACTAGATCTTAAAGCATGTACTGCCTTGAATTTGTCAGGGAAACAACCACCATCCTTTGAGTTTACTGTGAAAGGCAAAACATGATTTCCTCAGGGAAGGTCTCCTGTTCATAGCCCACAGCTGAGAAGACTTTCTGACCTTTCTGTCAACTTAAGCTCTGGACTAAAGATTGCTTCTTGAAAATTTGGATCCTTAATGGAAAAAGTATAAACCAACAAAAACTGTTAAAAGTAGTTCTCAGATCCAATGAGAAGCAGTATACAGATATTTTTATTATACAAAAAGTAAACCAAGGATTCTACTTTGGAAGGTAGAGTGAGGAAGAAAAAATGGTTCTCAGAAGTTAAAATGCTTCTGAAGTCAGAAGCTGTCACTATTGAACAGAATTTCAGAAAGAGATAAACTAAAGCTTCCATCACTAATAATTTCTCTCATCATTGGCCTAAATTTGATTGGAAAACTTTGCAATTAATAAAATTCTATCTTTATAACCAAAAACTTCTAGAGTAGAAATTGAAGAGTCAGCCTTTGTTTTTAAAAATTTTCCAATAATCAGTATCTGATTTGCATCTCTAACATCAAGCAGTTGCTATGAGCCAGAAAAACAAATCTAGAAATTCTCTATTTAAAAAGTGTTTATAATGTTTTCCAAAAACGGAGGCATTTCATTTGTCATATATACTTGTTCTATTAGCTGCCATGATTAAATCTATCAATAATTAGACTTCTTTAAGCATATTAGTAATTACTATATATGTATGTGTGTATATATAAAGAAATTCCTGTTGGCATAATTCCCACATTAAAATATGCTCAAGAATTATCTTTTCCTTTATATAGAAAAGTACACTAACCTGTATGACATGTGGATGGAAAGTAGGGGGAGGGGATGGGGTAGAACAAATCAAATAAAGCAAAGGCTCTACACATTGAAGACCTGATTTGTTTTAATTATTGAAGTAGACCACAATTCTGTAGCTTTATGTATAATTCAAGGCCTGTATAACATGCTAACGCATAATTTTAAATAAAAGTTTTTAAAACTTATTAAGTTACCACAAAATTCTTAGGATTATGGGATTTGTTGCTCCAGGGTTACCTTAAAATAGAATCTCTATTCTAGGAGCCCTTGTTTATGGAACAGATATTCTTAAGCCTATGTTTTTGTTTTTTTTTATTAATTTATTTATTTTTGGCTGTGTTGGGTCTTCGTTGCGCGTGGGCTTTCTCTAGCTGCGGTGAGCGGGGGCTACTCTTCGTTGTGGTGCGCGCGTGTCTCATTGCAGTGGCTTCTCTTGTTTTGGAGCACCGGCTCTAGGCGCAGTAGGCTTCAGTAGTTTTGGCACACAGGCTAAGTAGTTGTGCCTCACCAGCTCTAGAGCGCAGGCTCAGTAGTTGTGGCACACGGGCTTAGTTGCTCTGCGGCATGTGGGATCTTCCAGGACCAGGGATCGAACCCATGTCCCCTGCATTGGCAGGCGGATTCTTAACCACTGTGCCACCAGGGAAGTCCCAAGCCTATATATTTTTGTTTGTTTGTTTGTTTGTTTGTTTGCGGTATGCGGGCCTCTCACTGTTGTGGCCTCTCCCGTTGCGGAGCACAGGCTCCGAACACACAGGCTCAGCGGCCATGGCTCACAGACCCAGCCACTCCGCGGCATGTGGGATCCTCCTGACCAGGGAACGAACCCGTGTTCCCTGCATCGGCAGGCGGACTCTCAACCACTGCGCCACCAGGGAAGCCCAATGTTTTTTAACTTGATATTTTAGTTCTGCTTAAATTTATCTAGTATAATCCCACAGTCCATTTAACAATGTCTTCTCTTCAAGAGAGTGGTTTCAGCTATGGCTTCACGTAATACCTGGGGGTCCACAACGTACTAAAATCACCAAATAGTACCAAAAAGAAGTGGTTCCTTCCCTTAAGTAATTTATATTTTAATAAGATACCAGGGGCTTCCCTGGTGGTCCAGTGGTTAACACTCTGCGCTCCCAGTGCAGGGGGCCCATGTTCAATCCCTAGTCAGGGAACTAGATCCCACGTTGCACAACTACAAGATCCCGCATGCCACAACTAAAATCCCGCGTTCTGCAACTAAGACCCAGCACAGCTAAATAAATGAATAAATGAATGAATGAATAAATAAATAAATAAATAAATGATACCAAAGAGTGTGCTTCCAATCAATGGCATGATGGAGCCGGCTAAATTTTTAGGCATTTTTGCAAGCCAATTGTTAAACACAGCCATCACTAAAAATTAAATTATTAAATTTACAACTAAATAAATTATTAAAAACAAATATATACACAAAAACCATAACTTCCTAGTTATTTTACTATATTTTACTCTTATCTATGCTCTTGAGGTCTATCATATCTATACAGTGGAAATATATCACATGCTACTATTGCATGTCTTTCCAACTCCATTTTCAGTGACATCATGCTGATAGCTTAAACTCGGCTAAGGTGGAAATATATACACCAGGGAAATTGGCAAATGCTAAAATTCAGGACTTCCCACTTTCCCACCACAGCTGCACTTATATGTATACCACTGCTTTCAAAAGGTTTTTAAAAAAATTTCCATCCCTCCTTTAAGTAATATACCCACACTTCTATTTGGAAAATATTTCAGAGAACAAATAGAATTTTAAACAGATTTTAAAAGACAGGGGGTACAGGGAATTGGGAGTTATTGTTTAACATGTGGAGTTTCAATTTGGAAAGATGAAGTTCTGGGGATGGATGGTGGTGATGGTTGCACAATGATGAGAATGTACTTAATACTGCTGAGTTCTTTACATTTTAAATGCCTAAAATGGTAAATTTTATGTGTATTTAACCACAATTTTAAAACTTTTTAAAAAGAGGAAAAACAGTTTGAGAGTAGAATGTTATCCTCCTTGAAGAACTGAACAGAACATTTTGTGATAAAACCTAGGGGAAGTATTTACTTATTAGCGAAGTCAGTGGGCTATGGATTAAGCAGGGGACAAAAAAGGAAAAAGGGTGCCAATGCAATGTTGAGAAAGAGAAAAACAATGAAGATTCTCTGATCTGAACCCCTCATTTTATAAATGAATAAATAGTCTAAGTGACTTCCCTCTACTTCTATTTTCATTACTCTGTTTTTATGTAGTTAGACCAAAGTTATACATGACATTAAATCCAATAAGAATCACACAGATGGGGGAAAAATGTAAAGACTTTACCTAATATTAAATTTAAACAGTTTTTTTAAAGTTTTAAATCTAATATCTCTGCAGTTAGTCCATTAAAAAATTCTCTCTGAATATAACCTGGTAGTCTGGTACAGAAGAAAAGAACATAAGAGGATTGAGATATGTGGCAGAAGTTCTAGTTCTGGTCTCACTAACCAGCTATGTGGCCTCCAGTACCTTCCCTCTGAGTCTCTCCTATTAAATGAGAGAGATGGAAATCTAGTCCCTTTCAACACTAAACTTCTATTATATCATTATACCACAAATAAACCAAAGTTTAATTTGTCAAAATGTTAAAATTAATGAAAGTGTTTCTTTTTTCTAATATATAAAAACTTGGGGCTTCCCTGGTGGTGCAGTGGTTAAGAATCCGCCTGCCAATCCAGGGGACATGGGTTGGAGGCCTGGTCTGGGAAGATCTCACATGCCTCAGAGCAACTAAGCCCGTGCGCCACAACTACTGAGCCTGCGCTCTAGGGCCTGCGAGCCACAACTACTGAAGCCCGCATGCCACAACTACTGAAGCCCGCGTGCCACAACTACTGAAGCTGCGTGCCTCGAGCCCGTGCTCTGCAACAAGAGAAGCCACACCGCAATGAGAAGCCTGTGCACCGCAACAAAGAGTAGCCCCCACTGGCCGCAGCTAGAGAAAGCCCGCGCGCAGCAATGAAGACCCAACGCAGCCAAAAATAAATTAAAAAAAAAAAAATTTGACCTTTGAGTTTCAGATTTTAATGTATGTATTGAAAAGTAGCTTCTACTATTTGTTTTCTTCCTAAACAAAGATGACTGTTGCTTCAGTTTCAGCTGCATCATTTCTGCAACCTGCCCATTGTTCTTCCCAAACACCAAAACCCTATAAGCAATATTGCACTACTCAGAACTATTTACACAGCAGAGACAATATCGATAGGGTTCTAGGATCTGGTGATAAACAGGAAAATTTTTAGTTACACGGTAGGAAATTTACTGACCAATTATGACAGTCTCCAAAACTCATTAGTGTCTGATTAATGGAACAAAATGATATTGCTAAACTTCATTCACATTGGAAGCCTTGTAAACAATGAGGTTGCTGTTTAATTAGTTTTAGCTACCTGTCTTATTTTTAGGCATATTAGAATATTTAAAATAAAACTAGTGAATTTTTTAAAGCCCAAGACATTCATATTTCATATTCACAGTTTTTCTCTAAATCAGTAATAAAAATAAATGGGAAAAGTTTTATATCAATCCTAAGAGTGGTAAATAAAATATGCAATTTAGCTGGGAAAAGTCCATGGAAATCAATGTTAAAGCCCCAAAGACCACCAAATTACATTCTGCCAATTGGACATCCTTCGAAGAAGACTGCGATTGTAAGGACGATACTGTACAAATGGGAAAAAAATACTTCAGGAAATAATTTAGAGTTTTAGAGAGCATGCCACATATTTCACAAACACAACATTCCGTCATACTAGTTTTTATTATGATAAGCTTAAGGCTTTAGATAAAAGGCACACTGTATGACATACCACTCAAGTATTTGGCAGCAAGGAGAAAAGAACATAATTGCAGTACAGTTTAAAAAAACAGTTCCTCTTTACAAAACCCGTAGATTCCCACTGCCACAAAAATGCTCCCTTTCAAAAGGACCAGCTCCAAACACATCGTCTTCTGAGAGAGCCTGTCTCAACATCAAAACACAGGGAAATGAAGGGGGAAAGTACGGCAGCCTTGCCTCTGGTGAGAGGAGTTGGTAGAGGTATGTTCTGGACTCAGTGGCTAGGCTTAGAAATACATTTTCCATAGAAACATTGTTTTAAGGGCAAATTAGGTATCTTAACACTCCTAGATCTAGGTTAGCTGTATTATCAACCAAAGAAACTACTTAAAGCACCCCTTTCCTTACATTCTCATCTCTCCAATACAGGTTTAGAAACACCTTTATCTACTCTCATTTTATTTTTTTCATGGATAAAGTTTACCAAGTCATGTCTTATATTACAATCGTTTGTTTGCATGGTAGTGTCACCATTTGATTTCAAGTTTCTTGCTGGCAAGAGACTTGTCTTTTCACTTCTATATCCCTGGTTTTTAATATGCAGTGAAAAAAGGGAATAAAGAACATTTATTCATTTGAAAGAACAGCCTGGGAATCCAACAACATTCTAAAGCCTGTTTTAATAAATATTTCAAGCTCTTAACCAGTTGAGCGCCACCTCTAATGTCTACACAATCAAAATTGGTTTTTTGTATATTTCTGCCAAAGAGTTGACTATTATCCACGCTCTTCCAGAGAGAACAAACACATGTCTATGCTTGTCTGAAACAGATAAGCAATATGCACAAGCACCCAGTTACAGACATGTTATTTCAGGCAAATAACAACATCAAAGCAGAAGAAAGTGTGAAGTTTCAGGTTCATCAGTTCCTAATCGGCAGGCTTTTATGTGACAATTAAGAGAGTAGTACACATGAGCCTGACTTTATCAGTTAAAGTAGTCTACTTAACTTTTCTTAAGCTTTCAGGATCTTAGGTTATTTATGTTAACTGTGCTATGGACACATAATAGACTACAGGGACAGATTTTGATTTTCATAATATATAGAATGAACCTGGTTTAGAAAAAATAAAAATATACCTACAAAAGAATCTAGAATAGGGACTTCCCTGGTGGCACAGTGGTTAAGAATCCACCTGCCAACACAGGGGACAAAGGGTTCGATCCCTGGTCCAGGAAGATCCCACATGCTGCAGAGCAACTAAGCCCGTGCGCCACAACTACTGAGCCTGCGCTCTAGAGCCCACTAGCCACAACTACTGAGCCCATGTGCCACAACTACTGAGCCCACGTGCCACAACTGCTGAAGCCCACACACCTAGAGCCCATGCTCCACAAGAGAAGCCACCGCCACGAGAAGCCCACGCACCGCAACGAAGAGTAGCCCCCGCTCGCCACAACTAGAGAAAGCCCACACGCAGCAACATAGACCCAACGCAGCCAAAACTAAATAAATAAATAATAAATACATTTTTAAAAAAAGAATCTAGACTATACAACGTAGTCCTTTTTTTTTAATTAATTAAAAAATTTATTTTTGGCTGCTTTGGGTCTTCATTGTTGGGGCTGTGTTGCTGAGTGGGGGCTTCTCTTCGTTGCAGTGCACAGGCTTCTCATTGCAGTGGCTTCTCTTGTTGCGGAGCACGGGCTCTAGGCGTGCAGGCTTCAGTAGTTGTGGCACGCGGGCTCAGTAGTTGTGGCTTGCGGGCTCTAGAGCGCAGGCTCAGTAGTTGTGGCACACAGGCTTAGTTGCTCCATGGCATGTGGGATCTTCCCGGACCAGGGATCGAACTCTTTGTCTCCTGCGTTGGCAGGTGGATTCTTAACCACTGCGCCACCAGGGAAGTCCTCCTTTTCATTACTATTTTTTTAAAGACTTCTCTGTTATTTATGGTATCCTATGCCTTATAAATAAATAGGGCAATAAAGAGTGTAGAACACAGAAATCAATATATAATTTTATCAGAAGTCATTAAATTTCCCTATATTTTATCCAAAACATTAACTGGGTGTTTATATGTAATATGTTTATATTATATCCAAAACCTTAACTGGGTGTTTATATTCTGAACACAGAAATCAATATATAATTTTATCAGAAGTCATTAAATTTCCCTATATTTTATCCAAAACCTTAACTGGGTGTTTATAAGATTTTTTTTTTAATTAAGGAACATAGGTTCATAATTACTATAGAACATGAATATTTACAATAATTTTAAATGTTTAGAATGTAATAAAGGAAAAGTGTGGTGGAGGTTTTCAACTTAATAGCTAGAATTGATTTTACTGGTTCGTCATCTCAAGCCCGCTGCCCCCCATCTCAAAACTGTACTGAACAACTTGCGGTTTCCCCCATTTGTGCAACACCTCTGGACTTTCACACGCACTGTTTCCTTTGCCTGGAAAGTTTTCTGTTTCCTTCACTGGCTAATCCCTACTCATCCTTCCAGTCTCAAATTATCTCTCACCTCTAACAAGAATCCTTCCCCAGGTTAGGTGCCTCTTTCCAATGTGCCCCCACAACAACTGACATTTACTTATCCCATCATGGCATCTGTCTCAATGTATTTAGCCATGTCTCCCAGATAAGTTCCTTAATATCTCTAGCCTCTGGTACCAGCCTGCCCTAGTAACACTTACCAAAAGAAAGTATGAAGTACTATCATCTAAAATTGGAGAAATTAAAGAGAGGAGAGGAGGAATTAATAAGAACTACTACAACTCTCACATCTCCTAACAAAAATAGTTTTGAAAAGCTAAATTTATTTTACAGTCACTAATCACTACATGAAAATCTTAAGTGAAAACTGAGATTATTTCCTCATTTTATAAATGAGAACAAAAACAATGAATTAAAGAATCAAGAACTGACTTATTTAGGACTTCCCTGGTGGTGCAGTGGTTAAGAATCCGCCTGCCAATGCAGGGGACACAGGTTAAAGCCCTGGTCCAGGGAGATCCCACATACCGCGGAGCAACTAAGCCCGTGTGCCACAACTACTGAGCCAGGGAACAACAGCTACTGAAGCCCGTGCCCCCAGAGCCCGTGCTCCACAACAAGAGAAGCCACTGCAATGAGAAGCCTGTGCACCACAACGAAGAGTAGCCCCAGCTTGCTGCAACTAGAGAAAGCCCGCATGCAGCAACAAAGACCCAACACAGCCAAAAATAAATTAATTAAAAAAAAATCACACTAAGCAGGTTATAAAAAAAAGTAAGTAAGACCTATAAACTGAAAACTGCAAAACACTGTTGAGAGAAATTTTAAAAGACCTAATTAATGGAGAGATAATGTTCACGTATCAGAAGGCTCAATATTGTTAAGATAGCGGTTCTCCCCAAATTGTTCTTTAGATTCAACATAATCCCAACCAAAAATCCCAGTACACCTCTTTTTTTTATAGAAATTGACAGAAAAATTATGTGGAAATGTAAATTAATTTAAAAGTTTTAGGAAACAAGAGCAATGGGTGAAGCCTTATACTAGATGATTTCAAGGCTTCCTAACAAAAGTTAACTCAAAATGGACTGAGATCTAAATGTAAAAACTAAAACTATAAATCTTCTAGAAGAAAACATTTGTGACCTCAAGTTAAGCAAAGAATTCTTAGATAGAACACAGAAGGCATAAACCATAGAAGAATAAAATGTATAAACTGGACTCCATCAAAAAATTTTAAGGGAGAAGGCAAATAGATAAAATTAAAGGACTCTTGTAATAATAAAAAGACAGACAACTCAATTTGAAAATAGTCAAAAGATTTTAACAGATATTCACTAAAGAAGATATACCAACTTCAAATAAGCACATGAAAAGATGTTCAATACCATTAGCCATTAAGGAAATGCAAATTGAAACTATAATAAGATACCACTACACACCTACTAGAATGGCTAAAATGAAGAAGACTGACAATAGTACCAAGTGTTGGTAAGGACTTGGAGAAACTGGAACCCTAATACAGAGCTTTGAAAAAAGATTTTAGCAGTTTCTTTTAAGATCAATCATACTTTTATCATGCTGCCCAAGAGAAATGAAAACATTATGTCCACATAAAGACTTGTATTATAATGTTTAGAACAACTATTCATAATAGGCAAAATCTGGAATTAACAATGTCCATAATCTGGTGAAAAGATAAACAATTTGTGATATTCTAGACAATGGAATACTACTCATCAATAAAAATGGTCCAACTCCTAATACATGCAACAACATGGGTGAATCTTAAAAGCATTATGCTCAGTGCAAGAAGCCAGACACGAAAGACTAGAAGGTTTGTGTATATGATTTCATTTTTATGAACTTCTAGGAAAGGCAAAACTAGAGGTCTGTGGCTGCCAGGGAGTTTGGGAGGTTTACTGCAAAGGGTCATAAGGGAACTTTTTATGGTGAGGGAAATGTTCTATATCATGACTGGTGGTGGTGGTTACATGACTGTACACATTTATCAAAACTCATGAAATTGTACAACTAAAACTGTTGAGTTTTACTCTATGCAAATTATCTCAAACTGATTACAAAAAAACAAGTGATGGAGTCACATTTTATTATATCTCATAATTACAAAAAGAACATTAAGACATGCATTCTAAAGTTTTAAACTCAAGCATTTACTATACAATACACAAAATTAACACCACTTAAGATTTGAGGCAGGTTACCACAGGAAATATACAGCAAAGATTGTATTCATCACATACTAATTCATCTTCAAACTCAAAGAAAACCTGAGATTTGTCAGAACCTATCCAAATCTGTAACAGAAAGAAGCAAATGACAAAGTACTACTTATTTAGATAAGCCATAACAACTTTAGCTATAAAATGTATCCTCTCAGTGTGTTTCATAATGCATTACAGTGGTGAATTTTTAATTAGTTGAAAACATTTTTTTTTCAAATTATAACTTTCTAAAACATATACTTTGTAATAAAATTATATAGTTTTCAGCAACAAAGGTTGTGGTAAATTACTCACAGACACTGAAGAAAGATGTAAGGCAAGAACCAAAATTCTGGTGTATATTCTGCTTTCAGATGCTTTGACAATACTATTGCACTGCTAGCTGTAAAGTACAGTAGTGCAATAAAGTCAGAGCATTCGTTAGCAGTAATAGGTAGGAAAGACACACAAGAGCATCTTGCATCAGTTGAAGCTTCAGTGTGAAAAGAATACAAAGAAGGGTTGCCTCTTTGGACAGAAGACATCCAAAACCTAAGAACATTTATATCAATGTTAAAGAAAAAAAAAAAGAAGACTAGGATTTAAATATCAAAGTGGTATTGGTTTTTGACGACTAACCTATGATTAATATGCAAACTGAAAACATGCATAGATATAGAAAGGAATTTTGTAAATATGTTATAAGCTGTATAAGTTATTCACATGGGTATTGTTAATACCTCAGAACTGGTATTAACAAAACAGGTTATAATTACTACTTAAGGCAAAGTTGTGAAAATATTCCTGTTCTGCTGAGATGTGTTGGTTAGCTCCTCCATAGCAATTGACCGATTAACTGCCATATAAAATTAGCCTTTTGAGTAAGATTACCAAAGAAAATAAATGAAAAGTGAAATAATATTTCCCAATTTCTATAAACCCTATCTCTCTCGAATCTAAACTAGAATATAAAAAGCACTTACCATCTTATATCAAGAGTTCACAGACTTCCAGGGAATCAATGTCTCATAAACAGGATACCATTAGCGCTACTTAACTGAATGCTATGAAAGGGGATTTTAAAATTTCAGATAACCCCTAAAACATCTTAAATATAAGAGGAACATCTCCATTTCCTTCAAGCGCAGAAAAATCAAAGAGAAAATAATAATGGGAGGAGGAGACAGCTCTGAGATTTAAGAGGTTTCCTTGGATTCAAGCCAATTAACATTCTAACCTTTTAACTGGTAAGAAACCATTGTGAAGTCAGATGTCAACACAGAAATAGAAATAGTATCATATTATCACATTGCACTACCTTTTGTGTACAATCTCTACCTGTATTACAAAAGAAAGACACTAGCCAAATACCACTCAGTCAATAAGTGAAGGGAAAAAAGTTATGGAACAAAGATTACCCTACAATGAGTTTATTCCTCCATTAATAATGTTGACTGATGCAAAAACACTTTCCATTGTTTAAAATATCATACATTAAAGCATATATGTGGAATCGAGAAAAATGGTACAGATGAACCTATTTGCAAGGCAGAAATAGAGACACATGTAGAGAACAAACATATGGACACCAAGGGGGGAAATGGGGGGTGGGATAAATTGGCAGATTGGGATTGACACTTATACACTAATATGTATAAAACAGATAAGTAATAAGAAAAAAATAAATAAATAAAATTTAAAAAAACAAATGTTTAATTTTCTGAATCGGGTTAAAACTAGAAAAATATATGAAAATTTTAAACTTAAGAGGATCAGGATATTTGTCTGATATCTTAAAAAATTAAGATAAGTACTTTCTTTTCAAAGTTAGATAATAGGTATTCTATTTCACTTATTAAATATTCAACATTAGTTCCTCAACAAATCCTTTATTCAAGTAATATAAAACCAAAACTCAGAGGATTGTACAGGAAATCATTTACCTTTGGAATCTTAGAAAATAAACCAGTTCACAGATATAACATTTTTTTCTAAAAGCACATGGCAAATCTAAAGGTGACATGTATGGTCTTATACTACCCAGCCAGTACAAAGCAGTAATAATAAAAGTGTAATTGTTCAAATACAATTTTTAAACCCTAATGATTATGGAAAGAAACTAATAATTTGAACAGGAAAAAAAAAAGTTATGACTAAGTTAGTTAAAAGGAATTTAAGAAGATCTGTTTTCTTCTCTTCCTCTCATAAAAAGAATTTTTAAAAACTACCCCATCATTCAAACACCTAAAAGTTCGAGTCTGGCTACCTCATAATTTTCTAAAACCTACTTTTTTTTCAAGATGTACACGTAATTGCTTTCCCCTTAAAATAAAATGTGTTCAATCTTAAACATGTCCTGTGAGACTATTGACTCTAATGCAAACTCCAAAAAAGGCTTCATTGGTACCTCAAAATTAAAAGCCAACTTGAGAGGGAAAAAAAAAAACTGTTAAAAGAAGAATTAGTATCATTTAGCATCTTACAATTAGGCAGAAATATCCATCTGGAGGGAGGAATTCATAATGGAGGAGATGGGCAAGACAATGCTAATATCTGTGCCTGTTGGTAGAATCAAATTACAATACTTAACACTGTTTTTTTGTTTTGTTTTTTGAAAGACAGTTAATGATAAGAATAATAAAACTTTGAACTAAAAGTTCATTATTTAGGGTTTGGAAAGCTGCAGGAAATTCTTCCTTCTTTGCTGCCATTTCTCACCTTCCCAATTCCCACACACACACCCCACAAAGAAAATCAAAATTCAAAACGTTAGAAGCAAATGAAAGTCAATTTTGTATATGAGAGCCACTACAATTCATTAATACATCAGAAGAAAACAGTAATAAGATATATCAAGGTCTCGCATTTTCTGGGGGTGAGGGTCTTCCAAGATCACTACACGTTGCAGATATTAAAGAGACCCAAGGTTCAGCTTGGAGAAGAGTAGCACAGGCACAAATGATACTTAAGGAGTAACGGCAAGGAATGGCAGGGAGAAGAGGAGAGGATTGTGATGGAGATTTTGGCTTTTTTACTTAATCTTGTTGTTTTTCTTTAACAAAAAACCGGACAGGAGTTCAATGATGGGTGCGTTCTCCAACTTCCCCATTTTAAAGGAAGCCAGCCCAATCCAAACACTCGTAATGCGTTGGGGGTAAAGGGACTGAAGATAAAACAAGGGAACTAAGAAAAAAGCGCGGGCGATCCAGCCGGTAGTCTAGGGATGGGAGGGAGAGAATAAAGAGGACAAGTGAGGGAAGAATCCAAAGAAAAAACTAGTACGGCCCTCCAGTTTGGCGCCCTAGAGCAGGCCAAGCAGCCGCGGGAGTCCTTCCCAATTATTCGCCCCCGCCCCCTACTTTCACAATGAATGAAACTAGGCAACTCCAGAGCAGCGGAGTCTCCCACGTCCCAGGTCCCGCCCGCGCTCGAGGAAAAGAAGCTCGTGGTTGAGATTCCAAAGGCTCACACGTCTCCCCCACCGATGGGCCAAACTGGTCTAGGGGCTTCCTTGGCCGCTAGGAAGTTGTGCACGCAACTCTCGCATCCTTTCTCAGCCTGCCCTGGGCTGAATATGAACGCTTCAGCCCTAAAGGGATTTCTCTCCCCCCTTCTCTGTTTATTCCCCACCCTCCATCCCCCTTTCTCGGACTGTGAACAACCTCTTCCCTTCTTGGGGCGTTTAGAGACCATTACAGTCAGGTCTTTTTGGTGGAAATACACAGAACGCTGTTTACACCAGCCACAGTTCCTTGAGAGGCGAAAAGGTGAGGGCGAGGAACAAGGAATTCCAAAGGCCCCGGACCCCCAGCATCTCCCGCCATTTCCTTCACGAGTTTCCCGGATGTAACCCCTTCCCCCTGCGGCGGTTAAGAGACCAGGCGGCGGCGACTCCCTTTGGTGCAGGAGGAGGAGCTCGAGTCTAGTCCAGCCTCCTCCGCCCAGGGTTTCCGGCGACTCCAAACTGCGTTCCACATTGGAGGCCATCGGGGAAGAATAAACTACCCAGTAGATCTCCTTCATTTTACACTCACCATCAGTTCCAGCTTATCGACCTCCGCCTCCATGTTGAATAGTTGACATTCCTCAGACCGCGGCGGCGCTTAAGCCGCAAACCGTACTTAGCACTGAGGGTCCCTATTGGACAGCTGTCATTCAACGTCTCGCGCTCATTGGTTCCTCCGCTTCACCGGCGCCCGCCCATTGGCGACTGGGAAACGCCCCTCCGCATGAAACACCTTTTCCTGTTGGGCAAGGACACAAAACGCCGCAGGAGGATTGGCTCCTGTACCCTTTTTTTTTTCCATTGGCTGCACCCTCATCTCCACTTTCAATTTCACAGTTAGAGTTTAGCAGAGAAGAGCTTGCGATTGGTGTAATCGGAAGAAGAGCCAACCAATTACACAAAAGCTTCCAGAAACAGCAAAGGGGACGTGACACACCTTTCCTCTCCAGCTTCCCCTCCACTTCGCTCCCGCCTTCCTCCATATTCATACAAGAAGCGCCTCAGCTCTGATTGGCCGGAGTGTGGTTCTACCTCAGCCAATCACAAGCCAAGCTGTGACCCTACACTACACGCAGAGCGAATTGTGGAAAGACCAAGGCTACGATTGGTCCCTCCACGATAAGGTTTTAATTTTGAATTTTTCTTTATGGCGAGGGAGAGGCCACTGCCGGGACCCCATCGAATCCCCGGACTCTTAGCCTAGTAAGTGCAGGGGTATCTTTCTACGTTACCTGGGCTCGCATCTTCCGTAGCTGGGCCTGTTGCTGCTTGTGGTCTTACGGTTTACAGAGGTGGGAAGTTTCGCTGGACTCGGAGGGGAGACGGATCGGAAAAGAGGAGGTTTAAGGCTGGGTAAGAAGTGCTCCGCCTGGCTCCACTTTAATCATACTTCTATTTAATTAACGGTCTTCAAAAATATGTTTTGGAGCAAAGTCGCCTTCCTTTTGCACAGTGCTTTACATATTTGCTGTTCCAAACGTGGTTCGCGGGCCAACAGCATCGGCATCACTTGGCTGCTTGTTTAAAATACAGATTATCTGGCTCCACCCAGACCTACTGAATCAGAATATGCATTTTAACAAGACCTCCCCCGGCCCCGTGATTCTTATGCACTTTAAGTTTGAGAACATACACTTTTTGTTAGGGAGTAGTACTATGTTCCTTAATATAGTCTTAATATCGTCCGACTTTCTGTGAGAGTATCAGTTTAAAAAGTGTGTCCTTTTTTCTATGTGACTAGTACTGTGCTGGACTAAGCTTTAGGGAACCGCAATCTCTAGAGAAACAAGACAGGAGCTAGCAAAATAATGCTGCACAACATAAAATGTAATTTAGATATAAGCAAGTACCAGCAATAGCCCTATGGATGTTCAAGAGGAATCAGTTGAACTGGTAATGGAAAGTGATTAATTGACAGAAAGCTGTTTGTGGGAGTGTAAACACATTTTTTCCATAAAAATGTGTTTTAGGACAATATTAAAGAAATACAATTGTCGTTTTTAAACCGAACAAAGGGCTCCTGTGCCCGCAGTGCAGAAAGCCAAACTGACAGCGGGAGCTTGCAGCAAAGATTTTATTGCAGGGAGCCAGGCGAGGAAGTGGGAGACAAGTCACTCCAACTTGGTCTCTGAGTTAGGGGTTTTTAAACGGGAAGAACAAAGGAGCTGAGGTTAATCATGTTAGTCATCTGCAGTCTACCCTGTCTTTAGTCCAGTGGTCTGTGGCCCCTGGGATCTGTGTCAACATAATCTATAAAGGTCATTTTACCCTGGAAGATAATTCAGAACAGCAGATAAACAGTGATGTTTATCTGAAAGTTGTGCCTTAAGGCACCTGACTTTCATTACTTATTGTTGATTAGGCAAACGTGATCCAACAGGTATGGGCTAGGCCAAAAGGGAACAAAAGAGGAAGAAGAAAAAAACAAAAACCCGGGCATTAGTTTTCATTATAAATTAGACATAGGACTTGGTTTCAATTCCTGTTGCTGCCACAGCTTTGTAAGTACCCCCTGACCAAAAGCACTTTTTTGTATCACAGGGTGGAGTTTTAATAGAAGCAGCAGTGCCAACTCATGCAGAGGAGTGTAATTCTTACTCTATTATTTATTGCATCTTCCTACTGGAAATAGTTTTGGACCCATCCTTTAACCATATGAAGGTGCAGTATGATTTGAAGAATTAAAAACCTCCCTCACCAAGAGATTTTTCTGGAATTGTATTAAAGCATATTCCTTAATCAAAATAGAGAACACTTGCTATTCTTTCATTCATTTATTGAATGAAATGGTATTTAATGCCTGCTATACTCTAGGTCCTGGGGAAACAGAGATGAATAAAATTTATCCTACCCTTGAAAAACTCAAATCCAGTGGGGTGGCAAACATGCAAACAAAAATTACAATGCAATATAATAAATATCACAATAAGGGTGTGTATAAAGTGCTATAGAAGCACAAAAGAGATGATGTATCAGCCAGTAAACATTCCATAAGGACAGAGACTATATTGTATCCTAGCACCTACCATAGTACCTGGAGGATTATAAGCACTCACCAAAAAGACAAAGAGAGACCCCCCTGGCAGTCCAGTGGTTAAGACTCTGCCCTTCCTTTGCCGAGGGCACTGGTTCAATCCCTGGCTGGGGGACTAAGATCCTGCATGTCGCAAGGCGTGGCAAAAAAAAAAAAGTAACTGAATCTGGAAGGCTACATAAATTGACCTTTCCCCCAAGCAGGGGGAAAGGCTGATAACACTATAGAAAGTATCTGGTGTTTGGTATGCCTGAAGTACAAACTGTTAATCATTAGAAGAGATGAGCCTGCAAAGGGCTGTTAGAGCTAAATTGTGAAAAGCTTTGAAAGGTATGCTAAGGAATTTGGTTTATCCAGTGGGTGATAAGTATCCTTCAAATGCTTTTAAACAGGGAATATCAGGGTCATATTTTTGTTTTAAAAGACTAACTCCAGATGCAACTAGAGATTATCATACTAAGTGAAATAAGTCGGAAAGAGAAAGACAAATACCATATGATATCACTTATATGTGGAATCTAAAATATGGCACACATGAACCTATCTACAAAACAGAAACAAGACTCAAAGACATAGAGAACAGAGTTGTGGTTGCCAAGGGTGGTGGAGCGGGAGTGGGGGTGAGGGGGTGATGGACTGGGAGTTTGGGGTTGGTAGATGCAAACTATTACATTTAGAATGGATAAACAACAAGATCCTAATGTATAGCACAGGGAACTATATTCAATATCCTATGATAAACCATAATGAAAAAGAATATTAAAAAGAAAAAGAATGTATATCTGTGTATAACTGAATCACTGTGCTGTACAGCAGAGATTAACACAACATTGTAAATCAACTATACATCAATTTAAAAAATAATTTAAAAAAAAAAGACTAACTCCAGAACACTGTAGAAAATAAACTGGCAAGGAGAAGGACTGAAGGTAGGAAGATCACTGGAGGAACACTCAAATCCAAACTGAGGAACATTTTCCAAAACAACTAGCTGGAATTCTTCAAGAATATAAACATGAAGAAAGGCAAATACTTATATAAAAAGGCTGAGGAACTGTTATAAATTGAAGGAGACTGAAGAGATATTACAGTTAAATGCAATGTGGAGAGGGACTTCCCTGGTGGAGTGGTAGATAAGAATCCACATGCCAGTGCGGGGGACATGGGTTTGATTCCTGGTCCAGGAAGATCCCACATGCTGCAGAGCAACTAAGCCCCTGTGCCACAACTACTGTGCCTGCGCTCTAGAGCACATGAGCCACAGCTACTGAAGCCTGCATGCCTAGAGCCAGTGCACCGCAACAAGAGACACCACCACAAGGAGAAGTCCACACAGTGCAACGAAGAGTAGCCCCCTGCTCACCACAATTAGAGAAAGCCTGCGTGCAGCAACGAAGACCCAATGCAGCCAAAAATAAATGAAATTAAATCTTTAAAAACAAATAAATAAATAAATGCAATGTGGAGAGGGAAAGGAAGCAGCTGTAAAGGATATTGTTCAGACTATTGAATAGTAATTGAATATGGACTATATTCAAAAGTAAAATTTCCTGTTTGTGGTTTTGTAGAATAATGTCCATGTTCATGTAAGGAAGCTGAAGCTAAAGTATCTCGGAGTGAAGTATAATGTCTGCAGCTAACTCTGCTCAGTCAAAAACTAAAAACTTTTATGCATGTGTAAGTATTTTTTACATTTATGTACGTTTATTATATATTATATTTTTTACTTTGAAAAGTTTCAAACCTTGAGAAAATTTGCAGGAATAGTATAATAAATAGTCATATATCATGCACCTGGATTCACCAACTGTTATCTTTCTGTATAGGGGTGTGTCTGTGTAATATGATATGTAAAAATTATATAAATTACATAAATACGTGGTTATATATTTTATACATTATCATGTATAATATATATTGTACATTGCACACACATATATATATACCCCTATGAAGAGAGATAATTAACAGATAACAGTTGGTGAATCTAGGCAAATGATATATGAGTGTTAATTATACTATTCTTATAAATTTTCTCAAGGTTTGAAATTTTTCAAAATTAAAAGAGTAGGGGAAAATAGACTATATCAAAAGACAGGGCTTCCCTGGTGGCACAGTGGTTAAGAATCTGCCTGCTGATGCAAGGGACACAAGTTCGAGCCCTGGTCCAAATCCCACATGCCGCAGAGCAACTAAGCCCATGTGCCACAACTACTGAGCCTGCACTCTAGAGCCCGCAAGTCACAACTACTGAGCCCACATGCCACAACTACTGAAGCCTGTGTGCTTAGAGCCTGTGCTCTGCAACAAGAGAAGCCACTGCAATGAGAAGCCTGTGCACCACAAGGAAGAATAGCCCCCACTCACTGCAACTAGAAAAAGCCCGTGCACAGCAATGAAGACCCAACGCGGCCAAAAATAAAACAAATTTAAAAATAAAAATTAAAAAAAGATGGAAAACTAGGGAGAGCCCAGGGAAAGATGGTGAAGGCAACTGAAGATACAAGACAGAAAGGGGAGGGATGGTAAGGAGAAGGGACAGGATGAATTAATCAGAGAATTATTTCTGATTCATGTTTATGAATAATATATAATTTTAATATAGTCTATTCTAATTTATTTATTTATTTTTGGCTGTGTTGGGTCTTCGTTTCTGTGCAACGGCTTTCTCTAGTTGCAGCAAGCAGGGACCACTCTTCATCGTGGTGCGCGGGCCTCTCACTATTGCGGCCTCTCTTGTTGCGGAGCACACGCTCCAGACGCGCAGACTCAGTAGTTGTGGCTCACGGGCCTAGTTGTTCTGCGGCATGTGGGATCTTCCCAGACCAGGGCTCGAACCTGTGTCTCCTGCATTGGCAGGCAGATTCTCAACCACTGCACCACCAGGGAAGCCCGTATAGTCTATTCTATAATGGAGTATTCTAATTTCCTTACTTTTTCTTTTTTTTTTTTTAATGTTGTGGTACAGGTTTGTTTTTGTTTTTAATTGGCCTTAGATTATTTTCAAAACAAGGCAAGTAAAAAGAAAGGAAGTATATTTTTCAATTTAAGAGATAGGAAAAATGCTTTGAGTAATCATGAAAGAATGAGCTTCTGTCTAGTGTTAGCAATTGGAATCCCACCTAATCTAGCAAAAAGAATTTGTATGTCTCATTACTCTTTTGGAAAGGGGACTTTACATGTCTCACCTAGATAACGATTGCTCTGTACTCTTTTTATAATTGGACAGTTATCCTCTGCAGAGTATCTAAAGCTTTTAGTAAAGCAGTGATAATAAAACAAACCTTAGCTTGCTGTGTCCTCTGTCCTGTTTGAGGTAGGAATTCATTATCTTTCACTTTTGGAAGAGCTATGATTATTTTTTAATATAACGTTAATCTAGGAATTATCTCAGACTGCATCTTTCTATCCTGACAGATTTGACATATTCTCTTAATTCTCTGCATGTGTCAATTACTGTATTGAATTAAAAGGTTATTAAATAGTAATAATGACCCAGGGCCCAAGACATCCCACACACACACACACACACACACACACACACACACACACACACACAC
>NW_021703786.1:7998092-8065092 GCF_005190385.1 Monodon monoceros
CACACACACACACACACACACACACACACACACACACACACACACACACACAAGAGAGAGGAGAAAATATGATTTAGTTCCCAGATTTTTTTTCATTTAAAAAATAATTTCTGGACTTCCCTAGTGGTCCAATGGTTAAGAATCCGCCTGCCAGTGCATGGGACATGGGTTCGATCCCTGGTCCAGGAAGATCCCACATGCCACGGGGCATCTAAGCCTGTGCACCACAACTACTGAGCCCATGCTCTAGAACCTGCGAGCCGCAACTACTGAGCCCACACATCACAACTACTGAAGTCCACGTGCCTAGAGCCCAAGCTCCAAAACAAGAGAAAAACCACCTCAATGAGAAGCCCACGCACTGCAATGAAGAGTAGCCCCACTCGTCACAACTAGAGAAAGCCCGCATGCAGCAACAAAGACCCAACACAGCCAAAAAATAAAAATTTATAAATAAATTTATTAAGAAAAGAAAAGAAAAAGGCTGCACAGAGCAATGAAGACCCAGGGCAGCCAAAAAAATTATGATGATAATAATAATTTCCAAAATGACATACTTTGGCTTATGTAGAACTCTTTAGAAATTTGAAGGCATGGGTGCTGGAACAACCACCAGGAAAGGGCTAGAAAATGATGGCCCAGTTTCAGAATGGTGGTACTCTTATTTTTCCAGCTAATAGTACATACCAAAGGTTAACTGTCCAATACTACCGGAAGGCTTATTATACTTAGAAAGAAACAAACAAGAAACGATGGTCCTTTTAATCCTCTCTCTATAATCCTGACTCCCATTTGCCAAAGGCAACCCTATCCACTTTTGTAACTGTTTCTGGTGTTTACCTCCATGTTTCTAAGTAACATGTTTATAATACTCTTCCTTTTTTCTTCCCCCCAATGGGTTAAACATTATATAAATTTAGACAACTGCTGATTTCCACTTTCTTTCCTTCTGTCTCCCCAATATATCATAATTTTTAGTTAAATAAACATTCAGTGTTTATACTATAAAATATTGTGTAACAGCTGAACATACAGTATTACTATGATTTCACTTCTTTTATCGTAGAACTTTTTTCCTAGACTTTTTTTCTTTTTTTTTGCCACGCCCTGCAGCTTGTGGGCTCTTAGTTCCCCAGCCAGGGATCAAACCCAGGCTATGGCAGTGAAAGCACCAGGTCCTAACCACTGGACCTCCAGGCAATTCCCCCTCCTAGACTTTTTTTTTCTTAATATTTTATTATTTAATTATTTTTAAACACAAAGTTTTTAAAATATTTATTTGTCTGCATCGGGTCTCAGTTGCGGCGCACAGGATCTTTCATTGCAGCACACAGGCTTCTCTCTAGTTGTGGTGTGGGCTCAGTAGTTGCAACAGGCAGGCTCTCTAGTGGTGCGTGGGCTTAGTTGCCCCACGGCATGTGGGATCTTAGTTCCCTGACCAGGGATCGAACCCGCATCCCCTGCATTGGAAGATGGATTCTTCACCACTGGACCACCTGGGAAGTCCCACCCCCTCCCAGACATTTTTAATATGCTTACTTTTTCAAGCTCTTATCAGTAACTCGGCCCTAACTTTACAGAAAAACAGCAAATTCTGCTCATAATGATCAAACACACTAGGTAATTTATCCATTTCTTTTTTTTTTCCTCTCTCCCTGTTTATTTTGGTCTCTGCTCTTCATGGTAAAGACTTTTCCTAAAATGATTGATGATCCTTGGCTGTTATTTATCAAAGGAATACACAAAAAAGATAATTGATTGGCAGCTCAAAGTAGTGGAGGTGGATATTGTCAACCTGTGGGCACCACAGTGGGTAATTGATCATCAAGGACTTGGCCACTTTGGGTAGAACCCCAAATGTCAATATCTGTAGGTCTTTTTTCTTGGGCCAGTCAATTTCCCTGGAGAAGAATCTTCTAGTCTCCTCCAGGAGGAATGAGAGATGTGGGGGTTTGAGGCTGAGAATTAAGCTTGGTGGCCTGTAGGACTTCCCTGGTGGCGCAGTCGTTAAGAATCCGCCTGCCAGTGCAGGGGACACAGGTTCAAACCCTGGTCCGGGAAGATCCCACATGCCGCGGAGCAACTAAGCCCCTGCGCCACAACTACTGAGCCTGTGCCCTAGAGCCCATGAGCCACAACTACTGAAGCCCATGTGCCACAACTACTGAAGCCTGCACGGCTAGAGCCTATGCTCCACAACAAAGAGAAGCCTCTGTAATAAGAAGTCCGCGCACCACAACAAAGAGTAGCCCCCACTCGCCACAACTAGAGAAAGCCCGCGCGCAGCAACGAAGACCCAACGCAGCCCAAAAAACAAACAAACAAAAAAAACTTGGTGGCCTGTATTTTGGGAGCGGAGCTGAGGAAGGGGATTGAAAGTCTCACTTTTCAGTTAGGATCATCCCCTATCTTCTGTATAGTGACAGAGACATGACCCTGCTATGCTTGGTGACCCAAATTCAGCACCTCTAGGTTCAACTTCTCCAGAGAATAAACCTGTCCATAAAATGAAAGCCAGGACACTGCCTGGCTGTAAGGATGGGAGGGCAGAAGTCAAAGGCCTATCCAATTCTTATAAAGACTTTTAATCAATCCAACTTAAGCCCTACCCCAAACCTTCAAAGGAACTAGGTGCTTTCAAGTCCCGAATCTTCTCAGAGTTCTGGGAATGGTCTTGCTTCCTGTTGGCTTCCCTACCAGGCAGGCAAGCCTCAGCTTTCCTCTGCTTTGCCAAGTCAGTTACTACTACTTGTAGATGATTTAGTTCACATCTATCATCTATTATAGGGTCTACTCCCATTCTTCGTCCTGTGGGTTTATGCCTTTTTTATTCCTTTACTGCCTTTTTCATGATGTTTTCATCATGCTCCACCAGTAGTGTGCTAATAAATATTTATAAATATATATACATAATTTTATTATAAATTACTGATATTATATACTGTTATGATATATAACATATTTATTATAAGCAATGATAAAATATATAATACTCATAAATTTCATAGCCAATTGATTCTCACAAAATGCTATTATTGATTTTTATAGACTTCTTTTATTTGTAACCAACCTGTGGTTGCAATTTATGAACAAGCTTAGTCCTGATATGAATGTTGGTTGATATTTTCATTTACTCTGTGAAGTAAGACAAAAGCAAAACACAAAGATATATTTTGGAACTTCACTTCAGTAAGCAACCTCTGATGAATCAGATAATAATTTTCAAGTACTGGAATAATACTCCTCAATTTTTTTGTGCTATTCACAATGTAACTACAGACAAGATACACTTTTAAGTTTAATCTGCACTATTAACATTCTTTTCATCACTTTCTTAACAATCAACAAAATAATAAACCAAGCCTTAATTTGTAGTGTTTTATAATAGCCGTGGTGTAAATTCTCCCATCATGGGCAATTTCAAGTTTCCAATATGAAGTCACTGAATGTGCAGTTGGGAAAAAATGAGCAATAATACACCATTCTAAAGCATTTTCACTGTATAGATACAATCAGGTAAAAAAAAAAAAAAAAAAAACCCAAAACCTCAAGAGCATACATAATAGTAAGATCATTAAGGAGTGGTGAGTTTTGTGTATTGATTATCTTTTAAAATATAAATTACCTAATTGTAAGTTTATATAACTTAATTTAAATGGTAGATTTGTTTAACAACTGGCTCACAGACTTCCTAAAAATGTAAAAGTCAGGACTAATCCCAACACACCACTGGAGTGGAGGTTAAGGTATAGAGTCAATCCACTGAGTTTAACCAGAACATCCAGCTCCTTTCTAAAGTCTGTTTTCATAACTGAGGGATTGATTGGTGAATGTAGGAAAAAGGGAGGCCGGAGGCCAGTTCTCTGTGTCAGTTTGCTCTCTAACAAAAGACATCAAGGCAGGTGAGAGAGGGAACAGGAACAGAATGGGGGAGGGCTGTGAAGGGGCAGACGGAAGACAGGAAGGGGAGGTTACTGGGGAAATCTCAGATTCTGGGGATCCCAACCAGTGAACTCTGGGCCTTGGATAGAGGTTTCCAGTGACATTTCTTGACAGATAGTCTTGGCCATGGATTTGATGAGGTTTAATTTCTTTTCCAAGCAACCATAAGTTTTTTGTTGCTTCCTGAGGCTTTCCTAAATATCTTCATTCAGAGTATTTTTGTTTTGTGGGGTTTTTTTTTAATCCTGTAGATATACCTTGTGTTTAATAATCCTCACTTAGCCTTTATTCATTATTTCAGTAGAAAGGAAAAGTGATGCAATAAAGGTGAAATCAGGTGTCTTGGGATATGTCTCCCAAGCCTGTAAGAACAGTTAAGAAATACACTGTTAATCTGAGGTCTGGCAATTTGTTAAATAAGATGCTATCAAGAAACTTTACTCCTAGACCAGTTGTTGACATACGTTCTGTCACCCATTGCCATGGAGGGTGCCCTCTGTGAGTCCAGTGCTCTTGCAACTAAAACATTTCTTAGTTTTTACTATCCACATTGGAGCTGGGGGAGGTTCTTCAGCCCTTGGAACCTGAGAGCTGAGCAAGCATAGAGCTACATACCAAGTGCTGGAGGGTTACAGGGTGAACAAAAGTGGAATGAATGTGTATTTTAAAGACCAATTGTTCCTATTCAAATGTAAGTTTGAAGAGAAGGAGGCCCAGCCCTTGAGACCAGTTTTAGTTCTGCTACTTGAATAAGGACATCTTTGTTCCTCAGGTAGCAAAAACTGAAACCAGCAAAGCACTTCTTCACATCACACCAGCTCTGACTTAATTTTCTTCAGGAAAGGATTCTGGGTTAAAATCTAAATATACTGGTTAGTGTTTAAAAGTGCTTTAAAATAAATGTTTTGAAACACCCATGTCTTAGATTTGGGGCAATTGTTATTTTGTTGTATATCACCTATTCTACTATTGCATCACAGTGTTTTAGGAAGAAAGCGGTCTTTGGAGACTTATGAATCTGGACTTAATGCTTTATTGCATTACATTGGATAAATCATCTCATCTTTCTAAGCCTCAATTTATTCTTATGTAAAAATGGGAATAAAAATCCTCTTCCTCAGGAAAAATACCTTGCACGGTAATGAAGATTCACTGAAAAAATGTATGTGAAGGTGTCTAAAAGTAAATGGGCATTATATAAATGGTTAGTTTTGTTTTTCTTTCACTACCAACTCAACTTTGTACATTGGAATCTCAGTAAATGTTACCAGCAAAGAAATTTACTTCCTTTTAATAACTGACATAACCCAACTGTAGCCATCTTCTCTATTATTGTTACCGAACCAAACTCAGGTCCACTTGCCCAACTCAGAGCAAAGCTGATCAACTGACACCAGGTTGTGGTGAAGGAAAGTACAGTGTTTATTGCAGGGCACCAAACAAGGAGAAAGGGCAGCTAGTGCTGAAAAGTGCCAAAGTCCTCGATGGCTTTCAGGCAAGGATTTTTTTTGGCTGCATCACACAGCATGCGGGAGTTCCCAGAACGGGGATCGAACCCACACCCCCTGCAGTGGAAGCGTGGACTCTTAACCACTGAGCCACCAGGGAAGCCCAGGCAAGGATTTTTAAAGGCAGCATTAGGGGTGAGAGTAATAGGATGCCTGATCAGCTGGCGGACTTTCAACTTTTTGGTTGGTGGTAAGGTAACAGGGTGATATCTGGGGAATCTTAATCATCAACATTTATGGTTCTAACCAGTCTGGGGTCTAAGTGCTGGCGGTCAGCATGTAGTAACCATCTTTTACCTGGGGGGTGTGGTCTTAGATTCTGCAGGACAACACAAAGATATGCATCAGATCATTATATATATTCCTTGAGGAGGAACTAGGAGTCCTGTGACTCTGTTTTATCTCTGAACTATTGTTTAACCTATCATTGTTTCTGCATTCCCTCACTTCTCTAATTAGTAACTGCTTGAGTCTGCTCTTTGGAACTTGAGGAAGGCTTAGGAGACTGAAGTCTTTTTTCTACAAACAAGAGAAAGGGAACAAAAAGAGCTTTTGTACTGGGAAGGCCCTGAAAGGTCCTGCTTGATTTCATTATAAAGAAAGGGAAATTCACTTGACTTAATGAAGAAAAGCAAAACAAGCAAAACAAAAACAAAATTAGAGAGTAATATAATGCCAAAGCCAAGGTATCTCTAGAGATAGTTTAAATCTGGGTTTAAATTTTCCTCCAGTTTAGGGTGATCTTGGGTGGCTGTCAGGTGGCTCCAGCCTGCGGTGGCTTGAAGTGGGACCTCAGTTCCCTGACCAGGGATTGAACCCTGACCACAGCACTGCCCTGGTGCTTGTCTGCTTTGAAGAAAGAATTCGGCAAAGAGACAAAAAGTAGTGAGGCAAGTAACATGCTTATTAGGAGAGAAGATACATGCAGAGAAAGCACGGGTGAACTCAGAGAGCAAGAGAGAGAGAGCGGCACACACTTTTGGGGTGGATTATGTTACTTATATGGGGGCAGTTCTGGGTTACCTCTGGCCAATCATCTTGCTTTGTCTGACTTTGAGTCCATGTTTGGTCTGGCACAGGGCCCTCCCCTGTGTGCATGCACATCTTTTAGCCAAGATGGATTCCATTTTTGGTCTCTGAGGAGTTAGCAGAACATATTATGGTCTGGCTCCCCCTCCCCAAGGATCCTTTTTGCACATGTGTCGCTTGGGGGTCTCCTTGACCTCAAGAATGAGAAATATGTGGTCTCTTTAGCTTTTTATCCAAACAGAACTCAGCTCCTTCTTGCTCCTGCCATTATCTTCATCTTGAAATATCTGTCTACAGGGGACAGATTCCAGCTGCTCAGCCTGGGGCCCATCTATCTCCTGCCTCAAGGGGACTCTGGGTTGCTGGTGGTGACCTATTTCCTAACCAAGGTGGCGGTTACAAGGATGTGTTCACTTTGTGATAATTCATTGAACTGTAGTTCGAACTTGTGTATTTTCTATGTATATGTATTATTCCTCAATAAAAAATGTAAAAACAAATTTTCTCTACAGAAACCATGCCCAAGTTCAAGCAACGAAGAAGAAAGCTAAAAGCCAAAGCGAAAAGATTTTTCAAAAGAAAAGAGGCCTCTCACTTTCAGTCTAAGCTAGTTACACCTCCCCCTCCGCCACCCTCACCAGAAAGGTAAGGCGTAATGTGGAACAGAGAAATTATTAAAAATCTGATCATTTTAGGAACAAGTTACCAGATTTAGCAAATAAAGATACAGAACACCCAGTTAAATTTGAATTTCAGATGAACAATGAATGATTTTTTTGTATTGTCCCATGCAACATTTCTAACATACTTATACTAAAAAATTATTCACCCTTTATCTGAAATTAAATTTTAACTGAGCATCCTGATTTTATGTAGCAATCATAGCTTAAGAGTTGAAATGAAGTAAAAATCACAAGGAATTGTGTTTGAGGTGCTCAGTAACTATTTTCTACTTTCCTAGTCGATTTAATTGTATAAACCTGGTAACTAAGTGATGAAAGAGGTGTATATGACTAAAACTTAAATCTTTATTTTGGTAAAGTTTGATCATTTATTCTCTGGGACTCAGGGCTTAAATGTGTTATTAAAAGAGACTCTAAAATCTAAGAACTCTAAGGCATTAGGTTTCACAATAACATATTTATACATTTTTTGTTAAAGGTCTCTTTAAAGAAAAAATTTTAAAACAAACAGACCCTCAAAAAGCAGTAGCCATGATACCATCCTTGACTCCTCTGTCTCCCGAATGTTGCAAAAGCCTTCTAACTGGTCTTCCTGCTCTGCCCTTGCTGCCTCTGCAGTGTATTTCAACATAGCAGCCAAAGTGAGCCTGTTAAAATCATTTCATATTGCTCCTCTGCTTAAATTCTCCAAGGTCTTCCTCTATCAGAGTAAAAATGAAAATCCTTTGTATGACCAACAAGACCTTTATGGTCTGACTCACATTATCTGTTAATCCTCTTCCTTCAATCTTTCCACCCTAGTCATCTGGCCTCCTTGCTATTCCTCAAACACCTCAGACAAACTCCCACCTCAGGGCCTTTGCACTTACTATCACTCTTGCCAGGAATGCTCTTATCCCAAATATTTGCTCTGCTAGTTTCTTCACTTCCTTGACGTTTGTTCTCAAAAGTCACCTTTTCGGTGAGACATTCCCTGGCTACCCTATCTAAATTTTCACCTCCACCCAACGTTTCACATTCCCTTTCTTGCTTTATCTTTTGCTCCTTAGCATTTGTTCACTACCTAACAACCCACATATATTATTCATTTAGTTATTTTTACCTTTCTTCCATGAAACTGTAAATTCTATGAGGGCAGGATTTTTATCTATTTTGTTCATTACTAAATCTCGGATACCTATTTGTTTACTATGTTGTTTTATTTATTACTATTTATTTACTCAATAAATATTTGTTGCATAAGTTAATCTGGGAATTCTAGAAGTAAATGAAGAATTTGGCTTTAGATAGTCTCTGCTCCTGAGTCATACTATAAAACTAACTTGTTATTTAATTAGAGGCTGTTAATTCCAACTTAGGAGTTTTTGCTTTGTTTGGTTTTGTTTTTCCTACAGAGTGGTTATTCCTTCAACAGATACACCCCTTAGCAGAAGCTGGCTAAGACCGTCCTGGAACTTCAAATTTCCCAATTTTAAAGATGCAGTAAAGCTTTGGACAAATAGAGTATGGTCTATATACAACTGGTTTCAGAACTGCATGGCCTGGGTATGGGTTTGACATACATATTTTCAGCATTATGGTTTTTCTGCATACTGGGTGTGTGTGTTCATGTGTGTGTGTGCTCAGGTCAGCAGACACTCAGGCTAAACTCAGATGAAATGAAATTGTGTGGTCATGTCTGCCCTCAATTTTTTTTTTTTTTTTTGGCTGTACGCGGGCCTCTCACTGTTGTGGCCTCTCCCGTTGCGGAGCGCAGGCTCAGCGGTCATGGCTCACGGGCCCAGCCGCTCTGCGACATGTGGGAACTTCCCGGACCGGGGCACAAACCCGTGTCCCCTGCATCGGCAGGCAGACTCTCAACCACTGTGCCACCAGGGAAGCCCAATTTTTTTTTTCAATAAAAAAAATTTTTTTAATTGAAATATAGTTGATTTACAATGCGTTAGTTTCAGGTGTACTGCAAAGTGATTCAGTTACACACACACATACACACATATTTTTCATAGTATTTTCCATTATAAATTATTATAAGGTATTGAATATAGTTTCCTGTGCTATACAGTAGGTCCTTGTTATTGCCTTCACTTCTATAAAACATACATCAAACCACTTTCTTGTCCTTATCATATTGCTCATTGGATTCAGACTTGATTATTTTTTAATTTCAAGAGTTTGGAAGTATTGAAAGACACCATCTTTCCATCCCATTTCTGCCACCAAGAACTTCATAGTCTAAAACAACGGTTTCGCATTTTGGAAAGTGAATTACACAAGCTCCAGGAAGCATTGAAGGTTAGTGTTATCAAATGAAAAACAAATCCAGAATTAGGTAAGGAGGGAAGGGGTTGTCCCCCATTGGAACCCCAGTGTGCTTTTACTAGAAGGAGGAGTGGCTACAGGCTAGTGCTAGTTCTGGGCATGTCTGCTCTCAGGTCTAGTCCTTAAACTTCAGAAGCTCTGCTCTGTATTGGAGGGGGGCTGACCCCTGCAGGCTACATTTCCCAAGCTCCATGTCATCTGGCTCCTGGTGTGCTGGACTAATGGGAGACACTGATGAGAGATTAGAAGGAGAGAGAGGATGGGGTATTTTTCCCCTTTGTTCTCTGTGTTGGGCAATTTCTCCAGCAATGGTTGTTGTTGCCTCCCTAACTCCAGCTCCCACTAGGTAAGTCAACCATGTTTCTAGATTCTCTGGGTTAACCCAGCTCCAGAGATCTGATTATACTGTCCTTCTCTTTGGCCATGCAGTGTCAGGGTGTTCATGGCTTTATGCTGTTGCTAATCTCTGGGATGCCTCACTGTCCCCTGCGTGCTTCTCAGCTCTTCCATCAGCAGTATAACCAACTCACTATATTACATGTCCCCTCTTCTAAATACTCAGGGTGGTTTCTATTTTCTTGACTGATATAGGCAGGAAAAAACTATAAATATCCACTCTCTCCGAACTCCCCTAAGCAGGATCCCTATTCTCAGTGTCTAAAACCTAAAGAATAAACATTGTGCTCATTGGTTTGGAGAGACACTTCTGGGATTACACCCCTACTTCCAGAATTTGTGCCTCAAGATGAGCTAACCAGAGGAGGAAAGGCAAATCACCTCATGACCTGGACTTCACAACCTGGACCTCAGTTTCTTCATCTATAAAGTGGGGAAGATGCCATCTGTAGTGAGCTGAATGATGGCCCCCCAAAAGATATGTCCAAGTCCTAATCCCTGGAACCTGTAAATATTACCTTTTTTGGGAACAGGGTCTTTGCAGATATATAATTGAGTTAAGGATTTTGAGGTGAGGAGATCATACTTTATTATCTGGGTGGACCCTCAATCCAGTGACAAGTGTCCTTATAAAAGACACACAGAGTAGAACATACAGAGAAGAGGAGAAGCAATGGGACCACAGAGGCAGAGAGTGGAGTCATGGGGCCTCAAACCAAAGGATGCCAGTAGATTCCAGAAGCTGGAAGAGACAAGAAACAGATGCTTCCCTGGAGCCTTCATAGGGAGTGCAGTCCTACTGACACCTTGATTTCAGTCTTCTAACCTCCAGGACTGTGAGAGAATGAATTTTGTTTTAAGCCACCAAGTTTGTGATACTTTGTTACAGCAGCCTGTAGTATGCCCCCTCACTTCTTAGGGTCGTTGTATTCATTTGCTAGGGCTGCCATGACAAAGTAGCACAGACTGGGTGACTTATACAACAAAAATTTATTTTCTCCCAATTTTGGAGGCCAGAAGTCTAGGCTCAAGGTGTTGGTAGGGCTGGCTTCTTCTAATGCCTCTCTCCTCGACTTGCCTTCTATGTCCTCAGATTGTCTTTTCTCTGTGCACGTGCATCCCTGGTGTCTCCTGTTTGTTCAAGTTTCATCTTTATATAAGGACACCAGTCACATTGGATTAGAACCCACCCTAATGGCTCCTTTTAATTTAATCACTTCTTTAAAGGCCCTATCTCCAAATACAATCACATTCTGAGGTACTGGGGGTTGAGGGTTCAATATATGAGTTGCAATGGGGGAGGACAATTCAGCCCATAACAGTCATGTTCCAGGCCCTTGAACTTTTTTATCAGTTCCTTGAATATACTATATTCTTGGTTGTATTAAGTGTTTTTCCCTCTGCTAGGAACTCTTCCCCCAGTTTTTATCTCCCTTCTTCACCTGGTAAAGCTAAATTCATCTTTGAGATCATGGCTAAATATCACTCCCCAGACCTCTGACTATTCATGCTCACAGCACACTTCATGGCTCTTATTGAAGTATTATTTTGGTTTGTTTTGAATGTGTTTTGTGTATGTTTAATGTCTTGTCTTCCTCGCCGGACTGTCAGCTCGATGAGGTGACAGACAGGGCTCATATTGTACCCACAGTGCCTGGCATATAGCACACACAAAACAAATATATGAATGAATGAATGAGCTTGTGATAAATGAGAAAATATTACGGAGCATATGGTATACTGAGAAAGCATTCAATACATGGTAGGTATGGTTTTGATGACTCAACCATAAGAACCAAATAAATCTGTTCTTCAGTTGCCAACTGTAACGTTTTCTTCCAGGCCGTCTCAGAAAATTCTTCCTGTCCAAGCTGTGGTCAGATGTGTCACACGCGTGGTAAACTTACAAATGTGCCTGCATGTGCTCTAACCACCCCTGGAGACCCCGAGGCTGTACTGCCCACCTCACTGCCACAGCCAGCCAGTCGTCTTCCTCCGCCCCCGCCTCCGCCCCCGCCCCCGCCCCCGCTCCCGCTCCCTCCGCCTCCACCACTGACAGCACCTTTGCTGCTCAGAAAATCTGATCTCACTAAAGCACATCAGGTAAAAAACAATCTAGTAAAGGTGTGTTTTGGTCAGTGTGTAATGAAGGAGTACAGCCAGGTGTCCTTTTAAGGCTGGGCTAAGGGCTTTGACAGGAAGGGCTGCATTTTGTTCTGTTTCCATATCTTAATTATGTCAATTATTGTTTTTAAAGACACAGTCCTCTGAGAGATCACGAAAGTGGGATTTAGAAATGAAAGTGATTTTTTTTCAAGGATAAATGAATGAAATCCAGCAAGGTGGGAGATTCCTGTTGGATTCTTTACAAAAATGGAAATCTCTCTGGGAAACCAAATTAAAAACAAAGATAGCTTAGTGAGTGAAGTCAGAATAAAAAGAATTTGTGGATCCTAAAGTATAATGCCATTAGGCTGGAGAACCAGTCTCCATTAGAGTTACTTATCTTCCAAGAGGACCAGAGTATTTGTGAATCACTAAGATAGGCCTGGCCCTATTTAAAAATCTGCTGAATTTTCACTACAGATATATTTGGTTGAAAATGGCTGAATTAAATGCAGAGCCTATTGTTACATTTGCCCTAATATATACCTCTTTGAGTATACGTCCTTCCTCTATGGGAACTGAGTCATCCTTTTAGGGAGTTCAGGCAAAACTTCATTTTGTTTTTTTTTTTAACTTGCTCTTTAAAAAATTTTTTTTGATTAATTAACTTATTTTTATTTTTGGCTATGTTGGGTCTTCATTACCGCGCGTGGGCTCTCTCTAGTTGTGGCGAGCGGGGGCTACTCTTTGTTGCGGTGCACGGGCTTCTCATTGCAGTGGCTTCTCTTGTTGCGCAGCACAGGCTCTAGGCGCGTGGGCTTCAGTGGTTGTGGCACACGGGTTTAGTAGTTGTGGCTCGCGGGCTCTAGAGCACAGGCTCAGAAGTTGTGGTGCACGGGTTTCGTTGCTCCATGGCATGTGAGATCTTCCCGGACCAGGGCTCGAACCCGTGTCCCCTGCATTGGCAGGTGGATTCTTAACCACTGAGCCACCAGGGAAGTCCCCAAAATTTCGCTTTGATTTAAAGAACTCCTTCATCTCCTGTCCTAAGACTCCTAAGGAGGATGCATAGTTATAAGGAACTAGCCCATCTCTTACTATCAAAGCCTTACATTTTGGTGAATACTTTTCAATAGCCTTAGCATCCATGGATACTGAAAACAGAATTGTTCTTGGTTGAGTGGAAAGAATTTGATAGGCTCCTAGGGGAAATAAGAGTTAATTTTTAAGTTAATTTTTAAAGAGTCTTTAAAAACTAGATTTGGATTTGCATTTGACTAGATGTCCTGGTTCCAATTTGAATTCTAACCTCTCCATGTATTTTAAGGCTGGACCATTAAAAAAAAATGTACCCATGCATATAACAGTTAAAGATCTACTGACTGTGAAATTAAAGAAGACACAGAGTTTTGATGAAAGGAGGAAGGTAAGATGTCATTGACCAAACATGTGGTCTTTCGGCTTTTAACCTGGTTGTCCCTTAATGGAAAATAAGCATAAGTCTTAAATATAGAAACCATTCTGAGGTAAGTACTTGATTTTTATTTTTTTGAGTAATTTTGGATCTCCTCAACAAAATAGGTAAATCCCCAAATTATTTAATTAGGCAGTTTTATCTACCAACCATTAGTTTGAAGGGGCAGAGATATACTTTGAAGCTTTGGAATAAAAATTGAATAGATATATCTTACACATATTCAGCACTCAAATATTTATTGTTTTAGTATGTTTACATTTTGAATGCTATTTTTAAATGTGTTTTTAATAGTATCTCATTTTGTGATTAAAGCTTGTACCATCACCAAAGGCACAGAATCCACTAGTTACTGTCTCTGACCTGCGGTGCGTTTCCCTGAAACCGAAGTCCAAAGTGTTATCAACTCGAGTTACAAATGTCTTAATGTAAGGAAATACACAGTACTACACTCTACTGCTACTTAAATTAATGATTTTTTGCTTATTTCTAACTTTAAAAGTTACATATGATCATTGAAAATTGAAATCTACAGAAACGTTTCAAGAAGAAAACAAAAATCATGCAAATAATCCTATCATTGGAGATAGCCACATACTGTTAACATACTGTTGTTTATCATTCTAGTCTTTCTCTGGATATATACTCTATTATTTCCATTTCATGATGCTGTTTATTACAAAATACACCATTGATTTAATAACAGATTTGGGAGGGAAATATTATCAGGAATTTTCAAAGCAGCACAATTTCAGAAATAAGAAAATAAGAAAACTAGTTTTCTTGGAATTAATGAAACATGATATGTTTATGTTTTGGAATCAATGAAATATGATATGTTTATGTGTGTACCTGTGTATAATCATATTATACATATAGATATGGGTTTTCCCATTAATATGTCATGAACTTTCCCATATCTCATTAAAAATTAGTTTAAACCATCATTTTGACTTCTTCAATAGATGCAGTTTTTTAATATGTGAATTTCATAGATAAAATCCTGTTTTGAGACATTTAGGTTGTTTGTGATTTTTTTTTTCTATAACTCTTCAATAAACATCCTTGTCCATCATCTGTATGCATAGCTGAGTTTTGCCCTAAGATGGATTCTTACATGTGTAATTACTGAGTCAAAAACTATTACTTATTAGAATCACTATATCACTTTATGCTCCTATCTGCATCTACTGCTATTTTTAAATGTAATAAATAGTAACAAATGCAACAAACTACTTTCTAGGATGTTGCCTATAGAAATGACTGCTTTGCTTTGGAAAAATTATAAAATCTGGCAAGCTCTAACTTTTGTATCTTTATTTTATCAGTACTCCTGGTAAAAGCCAGTTAGATCTGCGAAAACTACTCAGAAAAGTCGATGTAGAGAGGTAATCCACTCTCCTATCTTTATGCTTTCTAAATTCACTTGAAAATTCAGCATAAAACACAGCTCCTAATATTTTCAATACCTTTGCAGGAGCCCAGGTGGAACCCCACTTACCAATAAAGAAAATATGGAAACAGGAACTGGGCTGACCCCAGTAATGACCCAGGCCTTGAAGAGAAAGTTTCAGGTAAGCCTTTAGGGGAAAAAAGACTTTGGATCCTTTTCTTCAAATGTATTTATTTAGAATCATAATCTAAAGCATCTTTCTTAATAATAGTAATTTTAAAACAGTTCCTTATGCTTTATAAAGCACTTTCATATTTAGGCTTCAAGAAATTCTATGAGATAGCTAGGATTATCATCTCCACTTTAGCAATGAACGTCTGGCTTTATTAATTTCATTAATAAGTATTTATTAAGCATTTCCTATATGCCAGACACTGTGCTGGAGTACCAGGGGTATAGCAAAAACAGACACAGATCTGCTGTCTTGGATCTTTCGGTCTAGTGGGGAAAGTAGATATTAATCATATAATCACAATTTGTATAATTTTGCACTGAAGTAACTTCTGTGAAGGAAAGGAACAAGATTCTGTTGGGGGGAACTTGATCTAGCCTGGATGATCTAGGAAAGATTCCCTTAGGAAGGGATGAGGTAAGACTTGAAAGATGAATAGGCATTAACTGGAGAGGGTACCTGTGGAGTGAGCCCAACTTGGATGTCAGGGAGGAGAGCTCTAGGGAAAAAGAACAGCAGGTGCAAGGGTCTCATGGTGGGAGGGATCACAGTCTATCTGAGGAATTGAAAAGTGGCCGGTGTGGCTGTAACAGAAAGATAGGAATAGAGATGGGGATAGGAGTCAGATCAGGCAGAGCTGGTAAGAAAAGGTCTTGGCAGCTTTCTTCTTTGTCACCTACATGTATGACCCATACACCAAAATCCAGTGCATCAGCTGGCCCTTGTGTGATTTCTTCCAAACCCTATTTGTCTCATCTCCCTGATCACCTCTATCATCAGATCTGTGAGAAGGAGCCATCCTTCCACCACCCCTGCTAGAGTGCTGGGGCACAGGGCTGCTGGCCTCTTTGGCTATGAAGCTTATATTTCCATCTCCCTCTGGGCCAAGAGACACACCACAAACTCCACTGCAGACACTCTTCCCACCCCAGCACTGTCCTCCCTTCCTTCATTCCCTTGTTAAGAATCAGTGCCTTTTGCAAAAGAAATAAAAGCAAAAATAAACAAATGACAACTAATCAAACTTATAAGCTTATACACAGCAAAGGAAACCATAAACAAAACAAAAAGACAGCCTACAGGGACTTCCCTGGCAGTACAGTGGTTAATACTTCACCTACCAATGCAGGGAGTGTGGGTTCGATTCCTGGTCAGGGAGCTAAGATCCCACATGCCTCTAGACCAAAAAACCAAAACATAAAACAGAAGCAATAATGTAACAAATTCAATAAAGACTTTAAAAATAGTCCACATCAAAAAAATCTAAAAAAAACAAAAAAGACAGCAGAATACAACCTGAATTTAAAAAAAAAAAAAAAAAAAGGCAACATACAGACTGGGAGAAAATATTTGCAAACAATGTGACTGACAAGGGCTTAATTTCCAAAATATACAGACAGTTCATGGAACTCAATAACAAGAAAAACAAACAACCCAATCCAAAAAAATGGGCAGAAGACCTAAATAGACATTTCTCCAAAGAAGACATACAGATGGGCAACAGGAACATGAAAAGATGCTCCACATTGCTAATTATTGGAGAAATGCACTGGTCAGAATGGCCATCATCAAAAAGTCTACAAATAATAAATGCTAGAGTGGGTGTAGGTAAAAGGGAACACTCCTACACTGTCGTTGGAAATGTAAATTGGTGTAGCCACTATGGAAAACAGGATGGAGATTACTTAAAGAACTAAAAATAGAGTTACCATATGATCCAGCAATCCCACTACTGGGCATATACCCAGAAAAGACAAAAACTCTAATTAAAAGAGATACATGCACACCAATGTTCATAGCAGGACTATTTATAATAGCCAAAACATGGAAGCAACCTAAATGTCCATCAACAGATGAATGGATAAAGAAGATGTGGTACACACACACACACACACACGCAAACACACACACACAATGGAATAGTACTCAGTCATAAGAAAGAATGAAATACTGCCATTTGCAGCAACACAGATGGACCTAGAGATTATCATACTAAGTGAAGTTAGGCAGAGAAAGACAAATATTATATATCACTTATATGGAATCTAAAAAAAAATAATGCAAATGAACTTACTTACAAAACTGAAATAGACTCACAGACATAGAAAATAAACTTACAGTTACCAAAGGGGGGGGTGGGGGGAGGGATAAATTGGGAGCATGGGATTAACAGATACACACTACTATATATAAAATAGATAAACAACAAGGATTTACTGTATAGTGCAGGGAACTATATTCACTATCTTGTAATAACCTATAGTGGAAAAGAATCTGAAGCTGTACACCTAAAACTAATACAACATTGTAAATCAACTACCGTTTAAAAAAGAGAATCAGTGCCTTTTGCGGGACAGCTTTGTTTCCCTCTTGCCGATAAACTTGGTCCTCCTGGGCACTATATGACCTTCTTTGGAGGTGTGACTGCATTCCTCTTTCTTCCTTTTGGAAAATCCAATAGGAGTCCACCCCCAGATCCTTGGTAATACCGCAAATTGTGATGGGCAGAGGGAAGAACCCTCACTTCCTTTCTTTGTTTAGCTCTAGGATCCTTTTTGTCCCTGCCCTACCCCATAACTACTATAGTGGGTTGGGTAATGTGGAAACAATTAAAAATATAATGAACAATAAACCCATATATTGAGCAATGACATCAAAAATCACACATAAGACCTATGCCATATGTTGTGCTCCTCAGAATCCACTTACTAGAAGATATCTAGTAAAAACTGTTGTTAGACATGGAATGACTTTTCCCACTCCTTAGACTTCCTTTTTCGTTTAATTCTGAAGCAATTGTATTAGTTAGGCTTTGCATTTGCCTACTCGTAATAGAAATCTGACTATAGTGACTTAACCAAATAAGGCCTTATTTTTATTTTCTGCATATTGCCTTGGGAAATAGGCAGTGCATAACGGGTACAGCAGCTTGACCATGTAATCACCTCTCTTCCATCCTTAATATGTGGCTTTTATCCTTACGGTGCAGAATATCAACACTTCCTGAAGCCTCACGTCCACATTGTAGGCAAGATAAGAAGGGCAAAGGGCAAAAGGGTGTGCTAGCTAAACTGCCCTTCATCTCTTTAAACAGGGGATATCCAGGAACTTCTGATAATATCAGGGAAGCTGGGAAAAAGTGGTTTTTAGAAACCAGATGCATTGCTGCCTTGCATAAAATCTGGGTTTTGTTAGTGAGGAGGAAGAAGAGCTGTGCTGGCCACAAGAACATAATTCATATTATACTTGGGACCTTTGTTTTTTTTCATAGCTGGCTCACCCTAGAAGCCCATCTCAAACTCTGCCACTTTCTACAAGCAGCTTTGATGAACAAAATGATGCCACCTCTGCCTGACTCCATATGATGATCCATAAAATATACGGATAATATTATCCCAATCCTTTTTTTAATGTAGTATGTATAAATAATTATATTAATCTATAATTAATTCGAAGAATTAAAATATGTATGGAGCCCATACATACTGTAGTATAAAGCAAGTATTAGGATATTTTCTGGTTTACATGATCAATAATAGAACAGATGGGAAAATGCAATGCCCAAAGTGATGTTTATCCTGGAATTACCAAATTTAGGTTGGGGAGGTTATTCAAGTTTAACTAGATAACTCTAATTTTTACTCTATAGGTGCAGTTATGACATTAAGAAAATAACCTGGTGCCCATTCATCTTGGGTAGTCTCAGGTAATTGAAAAGCAAAGTATTTCAGCCTGTAAAGTTCATGCATTCATTAAGTGCTACAAACTTAACCATAAAAAACAGACCCTCCAGATTTTATTTCTGTTCCCTATAATCAATTAAGAAGTAAAACCATCCCCCATTCAAACCTAACTGTTCCAAAAGAATTTGAAACAAAAACTCCAATGTGACCTTAAAAATTAGAATATCATGGGACTTCCCTGGCGGTGCAGTGGATGGGACTCCGCTCTCCCAATGCAGGGGGCCTGGGTTCAATCCCTGGTCAGGGAACTAGATCCTGCATACATGCTGCAACTGAGAGTTCGCATACTGCAACTAAGGAGCCTACATGCTGTAACTAAGGAGCTGGCAAGCTGCGACTAAGGAACCCTGGAGCCACAGCTAAGGAGCCTGCCTGCTGCAACTAAGACCCGGCGTAACCAAAACAATAAATAAATGGTTTTTAAAAAAATTAGAATATCATTTCTAGCATCTTAGGTAGGTAGTTATATCTAGCTTACTGAAGTCTGAGATATTCCTCACTTTGATATCTGCTATCCACATTCATGTCGCTAAATATAAATTTCTTTTTTTAAATTAATTTATTTATTTTTATTTATGGCTGTGTTGGGTCTTCGTTTCTGTGCGTGGGCTTCCTCTAGTTGTGGCGAGCGGGGGCCACTCTTCATCGCGGTGCGCGGGCCTCTCACTATCGCAGCCTCTCTTGTTGCGGAGCACAGGCTCCAGACGCGCAGGCTCAGTAGTTGTGGCTCACGGGCCCAGCCGCTCTGCGGCATGTGGGATCCTCCCGAACCAGGGCTCGAACCCGTGTCCCCTGCATTGGCAGGCGGACTCTCAACCACTGCGCCACCAGGGAAGCCCCTAAATATAAATTTCATGAAGACCTCAACAGGAACCTTGTGTTTTCCACAGTGCCCCACCAAGGATTCTCTGAAGTCCATAGCAGGTTCACTGTGAGATCTGATTCCCTGTCCTCAGCCACCTATTGATTCAATAACAGTGATCATGCACACCTCACTGGATTTTGCTTTTTCCTGACAGTACAGGGTTGACAGATTTAGCAAATATAAACACATGACACCCCATCAAAGTCTAATTTCAGATAAACAACAAATAACTTTTAAGTATAAATATGTACCATTAAACAATGAATTTTTTGAAGTTTAAATATGTCCCCAATATTGCATGGGACATATTTATGCTAAAAAATTATTCGTTGTTTATCTGAAATTCAAATTCAACTGAACATCCTATATTTTATTTGGCAACCCTATCAGTCAGTCTTCTACAAAGTTGCCAATTTCTGGGAGCCCCCAGTTTGTCAGACATGTCTACTTAGCAGTAGACACTACTCTAGCTTCAGCCAGGACCCCTAATCACTAATGCGATAAATATGGAAGAAGAGGAACTCTCATTAGGGTAAGTGTGACTCTGAAGGCACAGGATTAGCTTTGATGCTGATAACTTCCGCTGCAGTTCCAAGAATAAGGATAGCAGCTCCTCATGGAGGGGAAACAAGGAGTGGCCGTTTTTCACTGAACTTTCTAGCCCGACAGGAAACAGCTACATAAGATGATATCTCTGAAATATCCCCTGGTTATCTCAGGCTAGAAAGATATTTTAGCAATTTCCCCAAAATGCCTATATTTCCTCAGATAAATATAGCTTTGAGATGCCAAATACAGTTTTGTGGAAAGTCACCAAACTGGAAGGCAGACGTGGGGACAGTGTTCTTGTTTTCATGAGACCCACATTTATATTTACATTTATGTATGCAAATTAAACAGATAATGGAAGTTAAGAAATATATCTGTTTCTGGGATTCCCTGGTGGCTCAGTGGTTAAGAATCCGCCTGCCAATGCAAGGGTCATGGGTTCGAGCCCTGGTCCGGGAAGATCCCACATGCCACGGAGCAACTAAGCCCATGTGCCACAACTACTGAGCCTGCGCTCTAGAGCCCGCGAGCCAAACTACTGAAGCCCACGTGCCTAGAGCCCGTGCTCCGCAGCGAGAAGCCACGCAGTGCAATGAAGAGTAGCCCCCGCTCGCCACAACTAGAGAAAGCCTGTGCACAGCAACGAAGACCCAATGTAGCCAAAAATAAATAAATTTATATTAAAAAAAGAAATATGTTTGTTTCTAATAATTTTTTTAAACCTGCTACTATGTTTATATTAAGTGAAATTAAAGGGAATAATCACTGAGAATAAAGCCAGTGAGTATTTGTAAATATTTTCTGGGACATTTATAATGTTTATAATATTAATAAACCACTGTGTACTGTATCAATTTATTTTAAATGATTTGATCATTCTTGTGAGATAAAGGTTCATTTTTAAAAAAAACTATAGAAATCCTATAGATAAACATTTGTAAAGCTGCTATTACCGTTGTACCAGTATTGAAGTGTGTTCTATCTTACATCTCTTACTAATTTTATGACAGGTTTTATACTGTACCCATTTGAGAATCCTGTAACTGCTATGGCCTCATTAAATTGTTGCTGATCATATGCTTCCAGTGTTTATTTTGAGACTGAGCCTTTGGTCTTTCTCTTCTTTAACACTTTTTTACTAGAAAAATGTTTTTATTTTTAATAAAAAAAAGTATTTATTAGAAATATATAAATTATAAATTTATAATTTATATAAATATATAAATTAAATCATAAAACACTCATATAAACACCAAAAAAGGGACATTTAAGTGCCTAGAAATCCTGCCTGTGTCCCTCCCTTATCTTAATACCTTTCCTTAAGAAGTAACTATGAAGGACTTCCCTGGTGGCGCAGTGGTTAAGAATCCACCCGCCAACTCAGGGCACACAGGTTCGAGCCCTGGCCTGGGAAGATCCCACATGCTGTGGAGCAACTAAGCTTGTGTGCCACAACTACTGAGCCTGTGCTCTAGAGCCCGCGAGCCACAACTACTGAGTTCACAACTACTGAAGCCCACACGCCTAGAGCCCACCGCAATGAGAAGCCTGCGTACGGCAAGGAAGAGTAGCCCCCGCTCGCCGCAACTAGAGAAAGCCCGTAAGCAGCAATGAAGACCCAACGCGGCCAAAAATTAAATAATTAATTAAAAAACAAACAAACAAAAAAACCCCCAGTAACTACTGATCTGCTTGCTTTTTTTTTTGCTTTGCCTTCTAAGTATGCACCCCTAAATGCTATGGTTTATTTTGCTCGCTTTTGAACTCTATAAATAGAATCATACATTATATATTCTTTTGTTTTTGGCTTCTTTCAATCTACATTTAAGATTCAACCATATTATTGTGCAATGCTATAGATATTATTTTTGATGTATGAATATAGTTATTAATTGATTTTGTTGTCAATGGACATTAAGGTTGTTTCTAGTTTTTGGCTATCATGAGCTATGCATGCCATTTTGAACATTCTTGAACATGTACATTTATGCAAGTGTTACTTTAGTGTGTATATCTAGGAGTGGAACTGCTAGATTATAAAGCGTGCCTATTTTCTAGATACTGTCAAACTGGTTTTCCAAGTGGTTGTACCAATCAATCTATGGTCCCTTCAGCAAAGTATGAGAGTTGTTACTCTTGTTTTCTTCTAGAGATTCTTTTTTTTTTTTTTTTACATCTATTGGAGACACAGACCTACTAGAGAATGGACTTGAGGATACGGGGAGGGGGGAGGGGTAAGCTGGGACAAAGTGAGAGAATAGCATTGACATATATACACTACCAAATGTAAAATAGATAGCTAGTGGGAAGCAGCTGCATAGAGTCTTTTCAATTTGGTTTCTCAACATTTTGTTTACTTGGGAAATCTATACAAATGGATGTGGTTAATATACACTATTTTTCCTGGATGTGTAAGTCAAAGAACTGTTAAAATTATAGTAGCAAAGTCACATACTAAACATAGCAAATAATCTACATGATGAGGATCACAATATAATTTATGTGGATAAACATGTACAATTTCTTATCTTAGTTGGCTTTTAGAAGAGAGATAGAATCTGGACATATAGAAGTAGAGAAGCGAACAAGTAAAAACCAAATAGACAAACAAAATTTTTAAAAATACATTTGAAAGCCCACCTCTACTCCTTTCTAAATTCTTGTTAGTAAATAAGTGTTGATTGAGAATAATTTATGGAAGACCAACACAGCTTAATATATTAAAAACACCATCACCAGGACTTAGGGCCCCTCCCTTCCTTTGAGAATTAAATGATAATTCTTCCCCCTAACCACTTTTCTTGCGATATAATTGACATATAATGTATTTGTTTAAGGTATACAACATAATGGTTTGATATATGTATCTATTGCAAACTGATTTCCACAATAAATTTAGTTAACCTTGGTCACCTTATATAGTTATAATATTTTTCCTGTGGTGAGAACTTTTAAGATGTATCTCTTAGCAACTTTCAAATATACAATATTGTTAACTGTGTAGAGTCGCCACGAAGTACATCACATCCCCAGAACTTATTTACCTTATAACTGGAAGTATGTACTTTTTGACCACCTTCATCCATTCCCCTCCTACCCGTCATCCACCCCACTACCCCACCCACCTCCTCATCTGACAACCACCACTTTGTTCTCTGTTTCTGTTAGGTTTTTTTTTTTTAGATTCCACAGATAAGTGAGATCATGCATAAATGAGATAATTCTTGGTAAGGACTTAGCACAGAGACATACACAGAGTAACTAATCTGTTTGATTTTTATTGTGATCATTTTTTGACATCCAAGTAAGAGCTCATTAAACACAAATTAATCTCATCTCTACTTTAAAGCTAGAGTATTTTTCTTAAAGTAATAAATCTTAACTATTTGAACTTCCAGCCAGCTAAATCAAACATTGAATTAAGGCTTTCCACATTTCTTCAAGGAAGAATTTTTTTAATATTGCACATTGAAGAAAGTGTTCATTGTAGAAAAATTAGAAAATAGAGATATAAAAATAAGAGTATGTCCACCCAAAAACCTGCCTACAGACGTTTATAGGAGCTTTATTCATAATTTCCAAAACTTGGAAGCAATTAAGATGTCTTTCAGTAGGTGAATAGGTAAATAAACTGTGGTACATCCAGATAATGGAATATTATTCAGCACACAAAAGAAATGAGCTAGCAAATCATAAAATACACGGAAGAAACTTAAATGCATATTACTAACTGAAGGGAGCCAATCTGAAAAGGCTATGCACTGTATGTATGATTCCAACTATATGACGTTCTGGTAAAGACAAAACTGTGGAGACAGTAAAAGATCAGTGGTAGCCAGGAGTTTGGGGGAAGGGAGAAATGAATAGGTAGAATGCATAGGATTTTTAGCGCAGTGAAACTATTCTATATGACACGTTAATGGTGGATACATATCCAAACCCAGAATGCACAGCACCAAGAATAAACCCTAATGTAAACTATGAATTTGGGAGTGATAATGATTTGTCAAAGTAGTTTCAGAGATTGTAACAAATGAACCACTCTGCAGCCCAGTGTTGATAGTAAAGGGACCTATGACTGTGTAGGGGCAAAGGGTATATGGGAACTCTGTACTTCGTGCTCAATCTCGCTATGACCCTAAAACTGCTCTAAAAAAAATCCATTTTTTTAAAAAGCAGGGAAAAAAGGAGTAAAGAAAAAAAATTAAACAAATCCTAACACATTTTAAACATTTTGGTATATATTCTTCTGAGTTTGATAATATTTTATTGTTGTTGTATTCCATAAACCTTTCAAAATCCCTGCCTTTTTTTTTCCATTGATACGAGTCAAGAAAGAAATCTGTTCACCTTGCTTTGAAAGGTGTTTTTAAAGTGGTGTTTCTCAAACTATAAAGTGTGTACAAATCATTAGGATTTATTGAAATTCATGTTCTGATTAGTAGGTCTGGGGTGGGGACTAAGATTCTGCATTTCTAACAAGCTCCTTCTTTGGGCTGCAGACTAATCCTTCTACAACAAGGTTCTGGAGCTTAAAGTGAAACAGTTTCCTACTTTTAGAAGAGTGATTTGACACTCTTTTTTGTGGAATTATTTTATTCCTTGAACTGCAAACTAACTGCTTCCAAGATGCTCGACATTGCTAATTATTAGAGAAATGCAAACCCAAAACTACAATGAAGTTATCACCTCTCACCGGTCAGAATGGCCATCATCAAAAAGTCTACAAATAATAAATGCTACAGAGGATGTGGGGAAAAGGAAACACTCCTACACTGTTGGTCGAAATGTAAATTGGTGCAGCCATTATGGAAAATAGAATGGAGGTTCCTTAAAAAATACTAAAAATAGAGTTACCATATGATCCAGCAATCCCACTCCTGGGCACATACCCGGAAAAGATGAAAACTCTAATTTGAAAAGATACATGCACCCCAATTGCACTATTTACAATAGCCAGGACATGAAAGCAACCTAAGTGTCCATCAACAGATGAATGAATAAAGAAGATGAGGCATATATAATATCATATATATGTGACATATATATGACATACACACACACATAATGGAATATTACTTGGCTATAAAAAAGAATAAAATATTGCCATTTGCAGCAACATGGATGGACCTAGAGATTATCATACTGAGTGAAGTAAGCCAGATAGAGAAAGACAAATATTATATCACTTATATGTGGAATCCAAAAAAAAAAACACAAATGAACTTATTTACAAAACAGAAATAGACTCTCAGACATAGAAAACAAACTTATGGTTACCAAAGGGGAAAAAGGAGGGGGGGTAAATTAGGAGTATGGGATTAAGAGATACACAGCACTATATATAAGATAGATAAATAACAAGGATTTACTGTATAGCACAGAGAAATATACTCAATATCTTGTAATAACCTATTATGGAAAAGCATCAGGAAAAAATATGTATAACTGAATCACTTTGATGTACACCTGAAACTAACGCAACATTGTAAATCAACTACACTTCAATACAAATAAAATAAAATCACTACTGGTAGTGAAAAAAAAGTTGGAGGTGAGATGAGTGGGTGGGTGTGTAGTTGTTTGTCAGAAAGAAAATACGATGTAGAAAGGATTAAGAGGTTAATGTGGTGAGGACAATAAACCTGTTGTAGATGCTCTATAAATATTTGACAAGAATTAAATCTAGCATAGTGTGAATATAATTCCTTTTCTAAACTACTTACTTCTGCCTTTATCTTGCATGTAATGTCATTTTAGATTGTCACAAACACAGCTCTCCTTTTCACTAAAATGATTTTGTAACTTTTAACATTCATTAAACGTTTTGTCTATCAAGAAGAACAAACAAAAAAAACCCCTAACTGCTTCTAAATGTCTTTCTGATATTTCAATTCCTACAGTCTCCGGTTAAGGAAAATCTTAAATCAGCTGTGCTGTAGGACTAGGTAAAACCTTGGTGAAGAACTATGACAGGAGAAGCGAGAGGCGGAACCTAAAGTGAGAGGAAAGCAGGAACTGAAGAAGCGGAGGAGGGATTTCAAACTTGGACGAGAGCCGGTTCTGTTTACCGGAGGGACCGGAAGAACGCTAGAGTAGTCTCCGCACTATGGCGGGTCCTGTCAGTTTGAGAGAGCTTTTAATGGGCGCTTCAGCCTGGACAGGCTCTGAAAGTCCCGAGGGGTCCCCTACAGAGGGTGGTGGGAGCGCGGCTGGCGGACCGGAGCCTCCTTGGCGGGAGGATGAGATCTGCGTGGTGGGAATCTTCGGCAAGACGGCTCTGCGCCTGAATTCCGAGAAGTTTTCACTTGTGAACACGGTGTGCGACCGACAGGTTTTTCCCCTATTTCGCCACCAAGATCCTGGAGACTCGGGGCCTGGAATCAGGACCGAGGCTGGGGTCGTCGGGGAGGCTGGTGGAGCCGGGGTCCCTGGCGCCGGGTCCGGGGATCCAGTTCGGGGAGGTGTAGCTGTCGCGGAAGGGAACCGAACTGAGCCAGGTTCCCAGGACTACAGCCTTCTGCAAGCCTATTACAACCAGGAGAGCAAAGTTCTGTATCTTCTTTTAACTTCCATCTGTGACAATTCCCAGCTTCTCCGGGCTTGTCGGGCCCTTCAGAGCGGGGAAGCTGGAGGTGGCCTCCCTTTACCTCATGCGGAAGCGCACGAGTTCTGGAAGCATCAAGAGAAACTGCAGTGCCTCAGTCTCCTTTACCTTTTCTCCGTCTGTCACATCTTGCTTCTGGTCCATCCCACTTGTTCCTTTGACATCACTTATGATCGAGTATTCAGAGCCCTGGATGGACTAAGACAGAAAGTACTGCCCCTCCTCAAAACAGCCATTAAGGATTGTCCAGTTGGCAAAGACTGGAAGCTAAACTGCAGACCTTGCCCACCTAGACTCCTTTTCCTCTTTCAACTCAATGGAGCACTCAAGGTGGAACCCCCTCGGAGCCAAGACCCAGCTCATCCAGAGAAGCCCAAGAAGCATTCTCCCAAAAGGAGACTGCAGCATGCCCTGGAAGACCAGATTTATAGAATCTTCCGGAAGAGTCGTGTGTTGACTAATCAGAGTATCAACTGCCTCTTTACTGTGCCGGCCAATCAGGCGTTTGTGTACATAGTTCCTGGAAGCCAGGAGGAGGACCCAGTAGGCATGTTGCTGGACCAACTTAGGAGTCATTGTACTGTGAAAGACCCTGAATCTTTGCTGGTCCCTGCACCCCTTTCTGGGTCCAGGCGATACCAGGTGATGAGGCAGCACAGCCGACAACAGCTTTCTTTCCACACTGACACTAGCAGTTCCAGTTCTTCCGGGCAGCTAGTGGATTTCACTCTTCGGGAATTCCTATGGCAGCATGTAGAGCTAGTACTAAGCAAGAAAGGTTTTGATGACAGTGTGGGCAGGAACCCACAGCCTTCCCATTTTGAACTTCCTACTTATCAGAAGTGGATCTCAGCAGCTTCAAAACTGTATGAAGTAGCTATCGATGGGAAAGAGGAGGACCCGGGCTCTCCCACTGGGGAGCTAACGTCTAAGATTTTAAGCAGTATTAAAGTCTTGGAAGGGTTTTTGGATATTGACACAAAATTCTCAGAGAACCGGTGCCAAAAAGCTTTACCCATGGCCCATAGTGCCTACCAGTCAAATTTGCCTCATAATTACACAATGACTGTCCATAAGAATCAGCTTGCCCAGGCTCTTCGAGTGTACAGTCAACATGCTAGGGGTCCAGCCTTTCACAAATATGCCATGCAGTTACACGAGGACTGCTACAAGTTTTGGAGCAATGGCCATCAGCTCTGTGAGGAGAGGAGTTTAACTGATCAACACTGTGTACATAAATTTCACTCCTTACCTAAATCAGGTGGCCAAAATTTTCTCAGTATTTTGAAATCAAAGCTTTGAGCTGTGTTCTTATTCTTGTTGTAAGAGAGTTTGTTCATTATGTTTTTAAAAAGAGGGCCTTTTAAAAAGAGGGCCCTGCAGAAATTTAGGTACATCAGATTTAAGTTTTTTCTCCTGCTGTAAAAAGAAAAATCAGCTATGACCACTGATTATGTTCTTGTATTTAAAGAATGAACCCTAGGGGATTAGTAAATGAGAACTATTAAATAATACAAAGTTTCAGGAATTTCATATTAACATTTTTACCTTTTGTTTAACTGAAATGAATATAATGAAATGTATGGGCACTATGATGATGATAAAATTTACTTAGAGACCCTAAAAGTTTAGATTAAAAATATGTATTATGTCATGTATTTTCACTTGCTTCTGTTAGATGTGTTTAGTCAAGTTTTTGTGTTTTGGGAGGTTTTTTCCTTCTCATTTCCAAAGAACTGGTTGGAGAAATTTGGGGGTTAAGGTGCAACTGAATGCAAAATAAATTTGGGTCTGCATTGTGTGTAAAATTAATAGTGACTTATATTTTCCAGGAGAAAAACCAGAGCCTGATAGAAATCCTCCTGTGCTGTATCACAATAGCCGAGCTCGATCCACTGGTGCCTGTAACTGTGGAAGGAAACAGGCACCTCGAGATGATCCCTTTGATATCAAGGCAGCTAACTATGACTTTTATCAGGTAGACTCTACATTTTTTCCTCCTCTTCTCTCTCTCTCTCTCTCTCTTTTTTTTTTTTTTTTGCTAACGACCATCTGAGTAAAAATGTATTTTTTCAGAAGCAAAATATCTAGATAAGTAAATGTGACTTGCAGTGTGATATCTAACAAGGGAAATTTCTTTATATATACTTACTTGCTTACCCATTAACTGTTGATCTTGCTTTTTAATGTGAAGCATGTGTTGTTTTCAGTGAAAGGTTCACAGGATTAGTTTGTTTGTTTTCTTCCTTTCTCCATAGCTTCTGGAAGAAAAATGTTGTGGAAAGTTGGATCACATCAATTTCCCAGTATTTGAACCAAGTACTCCAGATCCTGCTCCTGCCAAAAACGAATCGTCTCCTGCCCCTCCAGATGCAGATGCTGATAAACTTAAAGAAAAAGAACCTCAAACCCAAGGAGAGAGCACAAGCCTGAGTTTAGCTTTGAGCTTAGGCCAATCCACAGATAGTTTAGGTACCTATCCAGCTGACCCACAAGCAGGAGGAGATAATCCAGAAGTTCATGGTCAAGGAGAAGTAAAAACTGAGAAGAGACCAAACTTGGTTGATCGGCAGGCATCCACAGTTGAATATCTTCCGGGCATGCTACATTCAAATTGCCCCAAAGGTCTCCTACCCAAATTCTCCAGCTGGTCTTTGATTAAACTAGGCCCTGCTAAGTCTTATAACTTTCATACTGGTTTGGACCAACAGGGCTTCATTCCAGGAACAAACTATCTTATGCCTTGGGACATTGTCATCAGGACTAGGGCTGAAGATGAAGGAGACTTAGACACAAATTCTTGGCCTGCTCCAAATAAAGCTGTTCCTGGAAAGAGAAGTGCAGTTGTAATGGGAAGAGGAAGACGGCGAGATGACATAGCGCGAGCATTTGTGGGCTTTGAATATGAAGACTCTCGAGGACGAAGATTTATGTGCTCAGGACCTGACAAAGTAATGAAAGTAATGGGAAGTGGGCCCAAGGAATCAGCTTTAAAAGCCCTGAATAGTGATATGCCCTTATATATTCTGTCATCATCTCAGGGTAGAGGGCTAAAACCACATTATGCTCAACTTATGAGGCTTTTCGTTGTGGTTCCTGATGCTCCTTTGCAGATAATACTAATGCCTCAGGTAAGAAATATAACCCTTTTTGTCCTCAGACACACAAACAATGCCGATGCTTGTTTTGATTATATGAAAAAAGTACAGGGTATCAAACTAATTAAACAGGTCTTAATTTTAAATACCTCTTATACCTAACATTCTGTTTCTTGAAAAATAGATTGTAGGTGTGTTAATCAGTTCACACCATCAATTCACGTCATCTGGTTAGAGGCAGAACTCGAAGTTAAAAACCTGTAGAAAAGCAGGATAGTATTTGAGATTATTTAATGTAATATCAGATACGATTGGAGTTAAGAATGTACACATTACCTGCTTAATCTTATGTGCTCTGTGAACTTATCCTTTGTTTAGGCACTTATCTTTCAGGTGTTTCTTATTGAAATATATTAAAGTAATCATATAACCTGTGTTTTTCAGGTTCAGCCAGGCCCACCACCATGTCCAGTATTCTACCCAGAAAAACAAGAAATCACTCTCCCACCTGATGGCCTCTGGGTTTTGAGATTTCCATATGCCTACGTGACTGAGAGAGGACCTTGTTTCCCTACGAAGGAAAATGTGCAGTTGATGAGTTACAAGGTGCTCCGTGGGGTTCTTAAAGCAGTAACACAATAAGTGTTTTCCAGCCAGTACAGTGCTAAACTGGAGCTGATTTTTGGTTTTGGTGTGTTTGGGGTGTTTTTTGGTGTGTGATACTGTGTTTTCTTGAGCACAAAATGTGTTTTGGTTACAGGAGTTCAGTGTTTGGACAGTAATTGTTCCACTATTTCATGATATTGTTGATACTTATTGTAAATGGGGGTACAGCTTCCTAATAAACATTGTTTATTCTAGAAAAGGACATGAAATTCATGTTGATACCTCTACTTTCTCTTTGTTTCTGTTTCACTGTCCATAATAAAACATATTTCTATTATAACTGAATGTTGCATTATCATGTTGAGCCAAAGCTTTGTTACTGCTAAAACGTTTTAGCTGGGATTTTCCTTAAAATGCTGCTCCTGAAATTATCTTCAAATCAAGATGATCCAGGGCTTCCCTGGTGGCGCAGTGGTTAAGAATCCGCCTGCCAATGCAGGGGACACAGGTTTGAGCCCTGGTCCGGAAAGATCCCACATGCCGCAGAGCAACTAAGCCCGTGCACCACAACTACTGAGCCTGAGCTCTAGAGCTCGCAAGCCACAACTACTGAAACCCGCGTGCCTAGAGCTTGTGCTCTGCAACAAGAGAAGCCACCGCAATGAGAAGCCCATGCACCGCAATGAAGAGTAGCCCCTGCTCACCGCAACTAGAGAAAGCCCGTACACAGCAACGAAGGCCCAACGCAGCCAAAAAATAAATAAATTTTAAGAAAAGAAAAGGGAGAGAGAGAGAGAGGCAGAAACCACAGTATCTTTAAAAAAAAACAACGAGATGATCCAGTAGGTTATCTGGTAATTGTATGAGGACTTAATTGCAAAAGTACGTCCTACTGTTTGGCTCACCATTCTGGTACCTGAGTTACATTGTTTTGTTCTCACCATTTTATTCTTGGACTGATGAGATACCATATTTTAAATGAATGCTCTCTGAACTAAAACTTATTTATCCAGGATATTAGTACACACTTTATTCTTTGAAAATTGCTATACTATGAAACAATTTGCTAAGTGATACAAATTTTATCAATTCATATCGATGTTAACGTTCACCAGCATCAACATGGTGACACTGATATATCACTAATTAGCTAAGTGTGCAAAATAAGTTAATATGCCAGAATTCTAATGTAACTGATTATATTTTCCTGGGCACATTGATTTTGAAATGCTGAGCAAATAGAATTGGAGATTTTAGTTGCAAGATATATGAAATGTAGTATTTGTTTTATTTATTTATTTATTTATTTATTTATTTATGGCTGTGTTGGGTCTTCGTTGCTGCACGCAGGCTTTCTCTAGTTGCGGCGAGCGGGGGCTACTCTTCATTGTGGTGCGCGGGCTTCTCATTGCGATGGCTTCTCTTGTTTGGAGCACGGGCTCTAGGCCTGTGGGCTCAGTAGTTGTGGCGCACCGGCTTAGTTGCTCCACGGCATGTAGGATCTTCCTGGACCAGGGCTCGAACCTGTGTCCCCTGCATTGGCAGGTGGATTCTTAACCACTGTGCCACCAGGGAAGTCCCATGAAATGTAGTATTTGTTTAACACATCTTGCTACCGGCTTAAAACAGTTCTTACTTAGGTTTTGATTTTTAAATCTATATAGAGAAACACATAACTGGCAGCCAATTTAAAACTAATTTAATTAGGTGTATCTTTATGCCTATTTTACTGTAGTTTAATTAGGAAGAGAATCTGAGCCAATATGAAAATTAGTCTCTATTCTTCTTTCATCTCAGCCTTATTTTTCATCCTTTTCCTTTATATCTTTCATTCCTTTTATATCAGTTTTAAAAATCACAATTACTTTTGTATTAAGCATAGTCGTTGGTAGTTGCATTTGGGAAATATAGCTAGACTGTTCTGTAGGACATATACTAATAGCTGTATTGTTTTTTAATAGCCTCTAAGACTTGACTAACAGGTTGTGTAAGCTTGTAGGTCAGAGGAACTATAAGAAAGTAGTTTATGAGAGCAAATAGATTTCAGAAGAGCAAACCTGTGTCTTTTTTTCTTTATTTCCTTTTTGATATCATTCTACATGGAACAACTTTACATTACTGCTTAAATTAGTAAGTAATTTTCCTTGATTATATTTGGTTACAGAAGCCACCTTAATTTGAATTTCTATAGCATTTTTAAATACAAAACTTTTTTTTTTAAGTATTTACAGTGTTGTGTTAGTTCCTGGCATACAGCACAGTGATTCAGTTATACGTATATATATACATATTCTTTTTATTTTAATATACCCTCGTAGCTTATTCATTTTGTGCATAATATTTTGTTCCATCTATTTGTTTGTTTGTTTATTTATTATTTGGCTGTGCTGGGCTGTGTTGTGGTGCGCGGGCTCCAGAGTGCACGGGCTCAGTAGTTGCGGTGCACAGGCTTAGTTGCCCAGCGATATGTGGGATCTTAGTTCCCGGACCGGGGTCAAATCCGCGTCCCCTGCATTGGAAGGCAGATTCTTAACCACTGGACCACCAGGAAAGTCCCTATATATGCATATTCTTTTTCACGTTCTTTTCCATTATGGTTTATTACAGGATATTGAATATAGTTCCCAGTGCTATACAGTAGGACCTTGTTTATCTTTTTTTTTAATTGGCCATGCCATGCGGCTTGTGGGATCTTACTTAGTTCCCCAACTAGGGGTGGAACCTGGGCCCTCAGCAGTGAAAGCACAGAGTCCTATCCACTGGACTGCCAAGGAAGTCCCTATCATTTTATATATAATAGTTTGTACCTGCTAATACCAAATTCCTAATTTATTCCTCCCCCACCCCCTTTCCCCTTTGTTAGCCATAAGTTTGTTTTCTATGTCTGTGAGTCTGTTTCTGTTTTGTAAATAAGTTCATTTGTGTCATATGTTGGATTTTACATGTAAGATATCATATGGTATTTGTCTTTCTCTTTCTGACTTACTTCACTTAGTAAATACAAAATTTGTATGCTATTTGTACTTATAACTTGCTTAAGACACAATTGCAGCACTTCTTCATGCTTGTTTTTATCCATAAATAAGTTTACAGGGTGTCACATTAGAGAAATGTGGACTATGCAGGTCTGTATTGCTTACTACCTTTCACTTTAGTCCTGCAAACCTTATTTCAGCAAACTTCAAACGTGATGGTTTTTTTAAAGAAATTATATTTCTTCTGTAGCAGCATTTGCATTGTCCTTTGCTTAGTAGGTTTCTTTTTTTGAAATATAAGGAAATGTTTCAAATTGATTCTTTTTTAAGCATCACTAGGTCAGAAGGGCATTCTTTGGCTTATTGGTAAGTCTTTTGATGTGTCCTTGAAGAGTTGTATAGAATTAAAATTTTTAGGAAGTAAATCATATTTTATTCAAGAGTGCTAACTATTTAAAGGACTACTATGATAAACCTTATAAAGTAAATTACATTAATCTAATTTTTTAAATGGTTTCATACGTTGGTTTACTTAAAATTAAGACTCCCCTGCACTACTTAAACAGTGAGTTTTGTTTCTTAGTTTAAATTAAAAATTTAAAAAGACTTTAAAGGAACAGGAAAAAAATTAGAAAAATGGAACTAGAGAAGCCTGATTTATAAAAATAACAATAGCTACTGTGTACTGAATGGCACACAATAATAATAGCTATTTCTTAAATATCCTCTTGTTAGGTAATTTAGTAAGCATTTTGCATACATTGCCTCTAATCCTCAAAGCACTGCAAGATAGATATCCATTTTGTCAGGAAATTAAAGCTTGAGGTGATTAATTTGTCCCAGGTCACATAGCTAGGAAGTAACAAAGTCAGAATTTAAATTGAGGACTCTGATTTCAAAGCTGTACTCTTCCTATGTTCTGCCTTCTTAGAAAATATAAAAATAAAACCTGTGTGTCAGTTTCTCCAACTGAATATTTTGATTCTGGTCTTAAGACTTGTGAATAGGTGAGTTTTGGGGTTTTTTTAAGATTTATTATTTATTTACTTAATTTATTATTTTTTTTGGCTGTGTTGGATCTTAGTTGTGGCATGCGGGATCTTCGTTGAGGCATGTGGGATCTTTTGTTGCGGCGTGTGGGTTTTTTCTCTCTCTGTAGTTGTGGTGTGTGCGTTCCAGAGCCCATGGGCTCTGTAGTTTGCGGTACGTGGGCTCTAGTTGAGGCGCATGAACTCAGTAGTTGTGGCACGCGGGCTTAGTTGCCCCGCGTGGGATCTTAGTTCCCTGACCAGGGATCAAACCCACATCCCCTGCATTGTAAGGCGGGTTCTTTACCACTGGACCACCAGGGAAGTCCCCTGGGTGAGTTTTTAATGTCAGAAAAATGAGGTATGGTAGACACTCTTAGAGGACTATATGACCACAGTTGCTTATTACTTCCTTTCTCCTACAAAGTTACATGTACTTGAGGATCAAGTGACTTGTTTATTTGGCTGCCGGGTCTTAGTTGCGGCACGTGGGATCTTTGTTGAGGCATGCAAACTCTTAGTTGCTGCATGTGGGATCTAGTTCCCTGACAAGGGATCGAACCCGGGCCCCCTGCATTGGGAGCGTGGAGTCTTAGCCACTCGACCACCAGGGAAGTTTCGAGTATTGAGTGACTTTTATCCTTTATATTATCCTGGCTATTTTCTCAATATAAAAGCAAGACTCCTTAGTTTACAGTCCCACGTAAAACAATTTTTGGTTTTGAACATACCTTTGTTGTTTTTGTAAAATGAATATGTAGTCATTGTATCTGTTATTGTTTCATAGGTTTTTTTTAAACAAAGATAAGAATAAGTTACCTGAAGTTCCACTGCTTTGCTAAATGCTCTCTGCTAACCAGTGGCAACATTTTAGTGAATATCCTTCTAAACATCTCATGCAGACAGTCACATGTGGATATGTATTCAATTTTACATAACTGCAATCATAGAATACATCTTGTTCTGTAATCTGCTTTTTTCACTCTACAGTATATGGTAGACATTTTTCCTGTCAATAAATGAATGTATTATTAATAGCTGCATTGTTTTCCCTTATCATGATTTATATAATCTGTCCTTTATTGTTTGATATTTAGGTTCTTTTAAATTTAGGGCTTCTATGAACGATGGAATACCAGGGTGCATACATCTTTTATTAATACTTGTGAAATTTTCTTTGCAGAATAAACTGTTAGGCCTGGGATTGATGGGTCAAGGGATATACACATTTTACATTTTGATATATTTTGCTAAATTTCCCTGAAGAAAGTTGAACCATGCTCTAACCTAGTATCAGATTCCCACTGTTAGAGTTGAGAATCCTAATGGCAGTCTGCCAGTTTGTCTGCACACTTGCTGTTTATTGCAGCAGTTTTCTTATTTAGAATAGTATCACACTTTAATTTATGGGTTCCTTTAGAACTCTTGGGTAAATGCCTTCTGGTCCCAATGATCTATGTTCCTAGTCAATTGCATCTGCTATCTAGAACCCTAATAATTTGGGCAATACAGTTGTAGATGGGGTTGAAATGACAGGTTAAGGAAACATTTGACTAGTATGAATGTTCTTTTCACTATACTGCATCCTGGATCTGCTACCTCTGATATGCTTCCAGGACACTTTTTAAGTGGGAATTTCCTTAATGCTATCTTCTATGAAGAGCAAGATTATTTTTCAAATCTTTTATTTTTCGTAAGATCAGTACTATCTTCTCCAACCCCTTGAACTGAGTTAAGATTGATGACCTTGTTGTTATATCAGCCACTAGCTGTATAGTCTTGGGCAAACTACTTAACCTCTCCAGATATCAGTTTTCTCTTCTTAATGAAACAGGCCAGTGATTTCTTTTTTTTTTTTTTTTTTTTTTTGCGGTACGCGGGCCTCTCACTGTTGTGGCCTCTCCCGTTGCGGAGCACAGGCTCCAGACGCGCAGGCTCAGCGGCCATGGCTCACGTGCCCAGCCGCTCCGCGGCATGTGGGATCTTCCCGGACAAGGGCACGAACCCGTGTCCCCTGCATCGGCAGGCGGACTCTCAACCACTGCGCCACCAGGGAAGCCCGATTTCTTTTTTTTTAAAGTTTTTATTTTTCCTTATTTTTAACATTTTTTTGGCCATGCTGCACAGCATGCAGGATCTTAGTTTCCTGACCAGGGATGGAACCCATGCCCCCTGCAGTGGAAGCCCAGAGTCTTAACCCCTGGACTATCAGGGAAGTCCCAAGCCAGTGGTTTCTGATACTCTTTCTTTTTCAACATTTTCCCCCTATGATAATTGATTGCCTGTGCTAATTGCCTTTCTTGGCTTAAATAATGTCTTATTAACTTTGGAGCCTCATAAACTTCCCGCAAAATATGGCCTTCATCTTGGAAGATATCTCTCATCATATAAGTGCAATTTTTTAAAAGATGCTTTTCTACTATTATACTTTCACCTGTTCTTTCATTGGTGTTAATTTTCTTGGGCCTGCACTAAGGCATGTGTGCTCCTGCTTGGTTACTTATTTTGAATAATTCTGTATACTTTCCCTAACTTTGTTGCCGAATCCTAACCACTAGGCCACCAGGGAATTCCCTAGGATACTTTCAGTGCTTTCATTTTACTTCCTTAGATCCTCAAAATACTGCTCTGAGGTTAGATATTATTATCCCCCATTTTACAGATGTGAAACTGAGGCTTAAACTAAGTGATATGCCCAGAGTCACTCAGTTTATAAATAGCATAGCTATATCTATGGGTTCTAGGGACTTCCCTGGCAGCCCAGTGCTTAAGACTCCATGCTTCCAGTGCGGGAGGTGTGGGTTCCATCCCTGCTTGGGGAACAAAGATCCCACATGCTGTGCAGTGTGGCCAAAAAGTAAATAAATCAATCAGTCTATGGGTTCTACATTTAGAGCTCTGTCTGCTATGCCACTGGTGCCTCTATAGTTGAAGGTTAAATATTCTTAGTTACATTTTTTTCCTGGTAATATTTATCATATACATATATCTATACTAATCATAAAGTAGTCATCAAATTTAAAATTGCTGTCAGGAGAGATTTTGGAAAAGGGAAACAGAACCATGAGCACAGCTACTCTATAGGATATAATTTGACAGCCCTAAACGGATACTTTCCTTAATTCCTAACAAGGCAGTATTTTTCAACTTGTGAGTTCCCTTTAAATGTTTTTAATTTTAAGTTTGGTTGTATGTGGAAATTTTTATACTTAGTTCTCTTCTACAAAGGCTTTATCATTTCTTTGCGTATATTGGTGTTAGACCAAGAAATAAGACTACTGTGTTGGTAAACGGATGCAAAAGTCTTTCTCTGCAACTTTTTAAAATCTAATGAAGGCCCTTGTTTTCAAGAATCCTCCAAATTTTATTTACTCTTCTTAAAGGAAGCTAAAATCTTTGGGAAGTCGTTATTAACAGAATGTGTGAGTTGGAAGTTATCATTTAGTAAAAAAATTCCTCATTTTACAGATAAGAAAACAGAAGAAAGAAATTTGCTTAAGGCCGGAGTCAAGAATCACGTGATTTTAAATAATCACTCTGCATTCTACTTCTGTGAGAGACCTGTTCTTCTGGCCAAAATTTCTCCCTCAGCCCTGGGTTAATTCTTTTGCACTTAAATGTGGCTCTTAGAATTAGTAGTTTGTGTGGGATGAAAGGAAATTTAGTTTCCAGTCTTCCCAAGACTTTTAAGTTATAACCTATAACCTTGTCAACGTTTCCTTATTTTAAACGGACTTGTAAGTCAACAAACATTTGACTGCCTATCGCGTACAAGGCATGAGGTCTGCATTTTAACAGTAAAATGCGAGAGGAGAGGAGCCATCCCTCAAATACTTGACTGATAAACTAGTACCTTTGATGGTATGTGTGACAAAAGGGAAAATTCTCCCTTGGCTGGACAAATGAGTGTGTTTATTATTTGTTTTCAGTAAGCTTTAACTCCTCCATCGGTAAGAGTTCTTTGCATTTCTTCGACTAGGGCTAAAGACGCGCCCTGGAATCATCCCTTTTTGATGTGAACTTTCTTATTATGTCAGGCCTTCCTGAAGGCTATCCTTGAATAGCCTTTTCGGTCCGAGTGATGGCGAAGGCACTGGCGGGTTTCCAAGCATTCGCCTCAATTTGCGCTGCGAGTCGGACCACAAAGCTAGGTGACAAAAGCCGGCTCCGGGACCTTCGCCGGCTCATACCCTGCAGCCTGAGCGCGCCTGCGTGTCGGAGCCCCTTTGTTGCTTGGCTGCCAGAGTCCGGCTGCGCCTGCGTGTTGGGCTGGCGCCGGCAAGTGCGCTGCACCGCTGGCACCGGCTGGGGGCGAACAGACCTCCTCAGCAGCTGCCGCCGCCGCTGCAGCCGTTGCGACCGTCTCAGCGGAGTTCAGAGGGCCAGGCGGTGGGAGACTTCCCACAGGGGGGCTGAGATGTCGTCCACCGCGGCTTTTTACCTTCTCTCCACCCTGGGAGGGTACTTGGTGACTTCCTTCTTGTTGCTCAAATACCCGACCTTGCTGCACCAGAGAAAGAAGCAACGATTCCTCAGTAAACACATCTCTCACCGCGGAGGTGAGAGGGGTCCCCAGAACCAGGTGGCGGAGGTGGGGGAGGCCCCCCACCTTGCCCCAGCACGACTAGAGCTGAGGGTCCTCCGCAAAAGGCAGGCGGGTGGAAATACGTGAGAGTTTGAGGAAGGATGGGCGTGTGTGGATAGAGGGCTCCCCCGGAGGTGAAGGCAGTGTGGAGGGGAGGTCGCCTGAAGGAAGGAAAAGGGTCTTGAGACAGAGCCAAGGTGGGGACCTCTCGAGTGCAGCGATGTCAGGGGTTCTCAGAAGGAGGAAGGGCCAGGGTGAGAATGAAGGGTAGATGGAGGTTTCTCGGAGGAGGGAAGGATGATCGCAAGGTACCTTCCTAGCAGTGAGGCACAAGTGGGGAGCACCGGGCCGAGCCGGGGGTACCCCGCAGTGGGGAACCGGGAACAGACTTGTTCCGAGACAGCCAGTGGCTGAGCTTGTGGGAAGATGGGGCGAACTGCTTCCAGGGCTGAGGAACTGCGTGAACCTGGAGCGTGGTGCAGCCTGGGCATCTGCAGTCCCTGGGGGCCGGTCCCAATTCACCCCTCCATCCCCCCATTCTAAGCATGATAATTGAGAAGAGGGGGGAACCGAGTCTCTGAGCCGGGGACACGTCCCAAGGTCACAGTTACAGCTTGGGCTTGACTGGGACAGAAACTGGAGCGTCCTGGTTCCCAAGGCTGCAAACCTCGCACCTGTTTTTTTTTTTTTCCAACCCCACCTTGCACCCCAGCAGTGACCAGTGGATTTCCAAAGACAAAAAGATGATTTAGTTAATGACAGGACTGTATTGTTTGACGAAAACAAAGAAGTTTCTTTTGGAACAGTGTCTTGCCAAAAGGAATGTAGATGAACCCTCTCATTTCCCAGACAGCAGGCCAGATCTTTGCCTCTTCATTATTGTGCAATAATGTCTTTATTTCATTTCACGCATGATGTATAAAATGTTGTGAGATTGGATTATTTCAATCAATTTTAGCTTGTTCTTTAGAGATGAATGTTAAACTAGGTTAAAATTGCTTGGAATTTACAGTCTAATACTTGAAATGGTAAAATTCTAGTTTACAGTCTAAAATTTGATTTAGTACCATGACTCCTTTGCTAACAAGAATTGGCCAGGAATAAGGGTTGTTTTTGTGTTTTTGTGTTTTTTTAATTTAATGAATTTATTTATTGGCTGCATTGGGTCTTTGTTGCTGCCCGTGGGCTTTCTCTAGTTGCGGCAAGCGGGGAGCTACGCTTCATCGCGGTGCGCAGGCCTCTCATTGCGGTGGCTTCTCTTGTTGTGGACCATGGGCTCTAGGTGCGCGGGCTTCAGTAGTTGTGGCACGTGGGCTCAGTAGTTGTGGCACACGAGCTCTAGAGCGCAGGCTCAGTAGTTGTGGCACACAGGCTTAGTTGCTCCGCAGCATGTGGGATCTTCCCGGACCAGGGCTCGAACCCGTATCCCCTTCATTAGCAGACGGATCCTTAACCACTGCGCCACCAGGGAAGTCCCAGGAATGAGTTTTTAAATATCACAGAAGTACATTAGCATTCTTCTGTAAAATCTGTATAATTTAATCAGTTACACATAGTACTAAAGAGTGACTTCAGTGGTTATGCTAGTCTCCTACTCATGAAAAGTGTGAAAGGTTTTAAGGGATCTATCACCAGCTAAATGCCAAGTTATTTCTTATTTGGTTTACCTGTATTTTAATGGATACAAAGTTAAATTGTAGGATGACATATGACTACTAACGTGCCTTCAACCAGTACAGCCAAAAAAACAACTTTTAGTGTTTGAGTTGTTGCCATAGAAGTATTTTCGATGGTAGTAGTCCTACTCTGGAGATAGTCAGTACCTTCTGCCAGTTGTGTTTACTGATTTAAAAAAAAGAAAAGTGTGCTTACTAAAAACCCAAAACAAAACTAGGTCCTCTAAAAAGCTATCTAAACCGTCGTTATGGGTGATCTAGATTTTATTTTAGAAGAAATAATCTTAACTCTGTAGGCTTGAAATATGTTTACAGTCCTAAATCAGTGTAGTAAATTCCTGTGTGTTAGTGCTTAATATGTTTTTGTTGAGTATGTATGCCAAATAATACAGTTGAATCCAGGGTGATAGAGGATATATTTACTAAAAAACACTTTGTAACTCAAGATACTAAGTTTCTGGAAAATAATAGACTAGGAAGCAGTCAGCTTCTGCTTGCTTTTTATTTTTGTCTTGGACACTGATAACAGCAATCAGTGTTATCTGTGCAAACTTTTCCATGCATGTCACGAATATTTGGGCTAATTCTCTATTGCCCTAACTGCAAATACCTGATATTTCATGAAAAACAGATGTATGATCATTCCAAGATTGAAACATTGATCATTATATATGTATAAAGTATATACATCTGAATTGCTTTAACTTAAAACTCTTAATGTGTACTATATTATGTCTGCTATGAAAGCACTATCACCTGAGTCAGATTCTGGACCTATCACTAGTTAACCTTGGGAATAAGCCTTGGTTATTATAGAAGCAATATAACCTTGCTTCTCTTTGGGTTGTTATGAGGATTAGGTGTACAGAAAGCACTTTAAACACTGTAAAATTGTTTAGAAATATAAGCATGGATACAGGGGGTCACATTTGTATTTTGCAATAGAACTTTGAGTTGAGTGAGAAAAAATGAGATCACCCCATACTTAATGTCTTAGTTTTAATGAACACTTTTGCCTTTTACTGATTGATTGTCCTTGAAAGTAGAAAATACTCTAATGTTTTAAAAATTAAATGGTGTAGGCCTGCTTTGTTCTTACCTCATTAAAGCATACGTTGTATTACATTATATTGTAATATCTGCTTCCCTTATTAGACTATGAGTTCCTCAAGGGCAGATTTTAGATTTTACTAATGCTTGGGTCTCTAGCCTCTAGTACAGATCCTAACATACACTTAAAATAATAGCTTGCTGTCTGCTAATTATCTATTGTGTGCTAGATACTTTCCATGTCTTTCCTTATCTATTTGACCAAAGAACACTTTTTGTAACTACAGTGTATTGATGAAATACCAATAGGACCAAAGATGTACCCTTTGGGTTAAATCGAGAGCAAGTCATACTCTCAAGGGCTATTTTATAATTTCTCTATGAAATTATGAATTTTATTAATATTTTTACAATTGCATAAGTAACTCATATTCATTGTAGAAAACTTGGGAAATATAGAAATTAAAAAAGAAAAAATAGTTCCTAAAACTCACCATCCAGACATAATCTATGTTAACATTCTGAAGTATGTCTCTTTTTTTTTAATATTTATTTTTATTTATTTATTTGGCTGTCAGGTCTTAGCTGCCGTACGTGGGATCTTTGTTGCCGTGTGTGGGATCTTTTAGATGTGGCATGCGAACTCTTAGTTGTGGCATGGGGGATCTAGTTCCCTGACCAGGGATTGAACCCAGGCGCACTGCACTGGGAGCGTGGAGTCTTAGCTACTGGACCACTAGGGCAGTCCCCTGAAGTGTATCCTTTAAGTACATATTTTACCACATTTGGAATCATACCATATATACACATATTTCAAATGCCCACTGAGTTAACTAGAGTTAGGATAGCAGGGAAATAACTTTTTCATACTCCCTAAGCTACCTCTATGGGCCAATTGAATTAAGCAACAGGCTTTTAAAAAAGAGATTCATTTATTAGGGTTCGGTGGCCAAAGAATTAAAAAAAAAATCAACTGATAAATTCCTCACCTTACCTTTTAATCTTTCACCCTTGGTTGCAAGGCAAAGTATTGCCACAATCTGGGCATTTTGCCAGATTGATTTCAGAGGTGATAAGTTTGAGGGTAAATATTGCTCATGGACACTGGCTGCTTCTGAGTCCTAAACTTTGCTCAAGGAGGAAATTGAGGCATCAGTTTGAGTCTCAAAGTGTCACTGGAAGTATTTTGGTTCTGGTTTTGTATGAGTGTGTAAAGGGAGGGTAAAAGCAGGTGTTATCTATATTTCTCTGTCTTAAAAAAATTATACATATTACAAACTTAGAAAAATTAAATATCGTTATAGAAAAAGTTGAACGTATGACAAGATAGCGAAAACCACTTATTGAAAAGAGCACACATATGGTGGTTAGTTGGTAAATGCTGCCGCTGTATCAATATACACTTTGAATATCATCCTTCTATGCTATTGATGTGTTTAATTTTTTTCTTATATCTGCAAATGTATATTTCACTAATATTTTCCCCTTGAAATATAGAAACAATTCCGCAGTGTTCCAGGGATCGCATATTGAGAAATGCTCTTTTGTATATACCATCTGTAGTCCTTACAAGCTCTTCATGCTCTTATGGAACTATATATAGTTTCCAAAGTGCACTATAAATGTTGAATGAACAAGTGAATTTACAAGTGAAGAAGGAACTTACTTTGTTGCTTGATTTACTGAATAACAACTCCATTTTAAGTTGATATAAGGTTATGTCTTCAAACATTAAAATATGTTTTATTTGCACTAAGCTGTCTTTTCCAATATCAGAAAAATTTTAATTTGGAAGTTGTTCTTTTGTGGCTGGTGCACATTGTCATATTTGTCATTGGTTTTATAAACATCACACACACACACATATAGCATGTATACAAAAGATGTTAATGATAGTGGTCATTGGAGGATAACTGTAAAACAAGTGTACAATGTTTGTTGAATGTTTATTGGTATATAAAACATTTGGGAGGTAAAAAGGAAACTGACCAGACATTTCTTTCCTTTACAGCATTTAAATCTAATTAAAGATACAAAAGAGAATGTTTCCTTTACTTTTCCTATCCTAACAGAAATTAACCAGTCACAAAGTAATTATGAGGTACTATTAAGAGAGGAAAGTTAACATAGAATGAAAAATTGGGAAATATAGCTTTGTATAGTATTAGGAAGTGAAGCTTTCTCAAAGAAGTGAAAAATGAGAACTGGCGGAGAGGGAGGCAGGGAGACATAAGCAGAGAAATTATGAACAAATTATAGTAGGACAGCATGTCAAATCTATGATACTCATCCTCATCCACATTTCATAATTAACTTCATAACTAATTAACAAACTTTTGTTTACATGTTGAATGGTTATTTGCAAAGCCAGGCATTAAGCTGCTTATTGAGGAAAAAGAAAAATTAACGGCAGGTGTGCTCTATGAATGATATGATGATAATTGAAAGGAGAAGGAATTCAAACCATTTCGTGAGAGAAGAGCTATCACCAAATAATTCTTTGGAGAGGAATGGCATACTTTTAAATTAGTCTACTTTTAAATTAGTCCCTTAGTTACTCTCGGGGCTTTCACCATATGAATCTTAACAAGTAATTTGTGGGTATTATCATTGTGGGATTTATCTTCAAGCTTTACAAACAAGTATAAGAATATGGAAATAAGGACCAGTACGAGTAACTTATCTGTAAAACTGAAATAAGGAGAAATATGAATGGCAGCATAGAAACTGCAGCATAGTTAGTGGTAAAAAGGGTGGGATCTGAAGTCATACTGCTTTTGCTCGAAATTCAGTTCCCCTTGTTGGCTATGTGATCTTACCCAATTTTATTACCGGAGATGCCAGAAATCTTGCCATGGTTGTGGGCATTTTAATGAAATAATATATAGAGTGCTAAGCACAGTATCTAGCTTCTATTAATTATTAATATCTTGACCACCTTTTCAATATTTTATTTTATTTAGTACTGGCTATTAATTTCATAAACTTATAAAGTAGATCAAAGATCTTAATAATGCTTGCATGCTTAAGCTCTTAGGTTTAAATGAATTACAAATAAAATTAATATGGAAAGGAGACATAAAAGACAAACAGGTAGACTTTGAATGTAAATATTAGTAGTAAAAATTATATTAACTGTGGGGAAATTTATTTCAGATTTCTGAATCTCTATTTTATATTTTTCCTAACTCCTTTTCCTCAAAACAAAAAGAGCCAACTATAAGTATCTTTTGAACTTTTTATTATGGAACATTTTAATCATATACAAAAGTAGTAAGACTCTATCACTCAGATACAAATAATTATCAACTCATGCCCAATGTTGTTTCATCTGTATCCCTGCCATTCTTCTCACCTGTATTATTCTGAAACAAATATCATATCGTTTCAAACTTAATAAATATTTGTTGAACACTGTTTTGTGGAATATTCTTACACATGTATATTACAAAGCCCTTGCTATTGAAATTTGAGAAGGCTTACTTTCCCATCCCAACTTTGGAACCAACTTAGAAATAAAATGCATGCAACAGAAAGATAGAGGTATGGGACTTCCCTGGCAGTCCAGTGGTTAAGACTCTGTGCTTCCACTGCAAGGGACTCGGGGAACTAAGATCCTGCATGCTGCGCTGAGCAGAAATTTTGTTCCTTCTGAGGGTGGGCCACTCCAAATTAAGGGGACTATGAAGGGCTGAGTCACAGATGGACGGACAGCTCTTTCTCCTATGTGGCTTCTGCTCCCATGGGGAAGAGTATATGAGGGAATAAAGAAGGGTTAAAAGTGTTCCTTCCATTCTTTTCCCTCCTTGCGGACTAGAGTGGAATTTTCCTTCACTAGGTGGGAACAGGTAGCTGGGGATAGATGTTCCTCTCAATACTTGCCTTCAAAAGGGCTTCCTTGGTGGTGCAGTGGTTGAGAGTCCGCCTGCCGATGCAGGGGACACGGGTTCGTGCCCCAGTTCGGGAAGATCCCACATGCCGCGGAGCGGCTAGGCCCGTGAGCCATGGCCGCTGAGCCTGCGCGTCCGGAGCCTGTGCTCCGCAACGGGAGAAGCCACAACAGTGAGAGGCCCGCGTACCGCAAAAAAAAAAAAAAAAAAAAAAAAAAAAAGCCGCCTCAGGGTTTAAGTGGTGTACCAGAATATAAAAGACATAGGACTTAGAAATAAAGGCTTTTTGAACAAACACTTAGGCATAGCATACATGTGGTAGCACTAACCTTAAGTGTACAGTTTAATATCTTTTTTAACATATGTGTACATCCAGGTAGCCATTTACTCAGATCAAGATATAGAACATTTCTAGAATCCCATAAGATTCCCTTGGTTCCCTTCCCAGTCTATCCTCCATCCCCAGAGGTGACCACTCCTCTGACTTTTCTGATCATTGAATTTTTTAAAAGTTTATTTTATTTTTGGCTGCGTTGGGTCTTGGTTGCTGTGCGCGGGCTTTCTCTAGTTGCGGTGAGTGGGGGCTACTCTTCCTTGTGGTGCCCAGGCTTCTCATTGCAGTGGCTTCTCTTGTTGCGGAGCACGGGCTCTAGGCGCACGGGCTTCAGTAGTTGCGGCCCGCGGGCTCTAGAGCACAAGCTCAGTAGTTGTGGTACACGGGCTCAGTTGCTCCGCAGCATGTGGGATCTTTCCGGACCAGGGCTCGAACCCATGTCCCCTGCATTGGCAGGTGGATTGTTAACCACTGCGCCACCAGGGAAGCCCTGATTCTTGATTATTTAAGACAGTGGTTTTCAAAGTGTGGTCTGTGGACTCCTGGGAGTCCCCAAGACCTTTCATGGGTCTACAAGGTCAAAATTATTTTCATAAGACATTACTTACCTTTTTCACCTTGTTGACATTTGCACTGATGGTGCAAAAGCAGTAGTCGGTAAAACTGTTGCTTTAGCACAAGTGAAAATACTGGTACCAAATGTGCTAGTAGCCATTGTATTCCTCACCATCACGCACTCACATTTTTTTTTAAAAAAGCAGTTTCATTTAAGAATATCTTTGATGTATTAGAAAATTATTAATTTTTTAAAATTTCAATCCTTGAGTACACATAAGTTTTAATATTCTGTGTGACAAAATTGGAAGTACACAAAAATCACTTTTGCTGCATACCAAAGTAGGAAGATGATTGTCTTGAGGAAAAGTACTTGTGCAATTGCTTGAATTCTGAGCTGAATTAGCCTTTATTGTTTTCCACAGAACGCCATTTTTTTTTTACATCTTTATTGGAGTATAATTGCTTTACAATGGTGTGTTAGTTTCTGCTTTATAACAAAGTGAATCAGTTATACATATACACATGTTCCCATATCTCTTCCCTCTTACGTGTCCCTCCCTCCTACCCTCCCTATCCCACCCCTCCAGGCGGTCACAAAGCACCACGCTGATCTCCCTGTGCTATGCGGCTGCTTCCCACTAGCTATCTACCTTATGTTTGGCAGTGTATATATGTCCATGCCTCTCTCTCTCTTTGTCACAGCTTACCGTTCCCCCTCCCCATATCCTCAAGTCCATTCTCTAGTAGGTCTGTGTCTTTATTCCTGTCTTACCCCTAGGTTCTTCATGACATTTTTTTTCCCCTTAAATTCCATATATATGTGTTAGCATACGGTATTTGTCTTCCTCTTACTGACTTCACTCTGTATGACAGACTCTAGGTCTATCCACCTCATTACAAATAGCTCGATTTCATTTCTTTTTATGGCTGAGTAATATTCCATTGTATATATGTGCCACATCTTCTTTATCCATTCATCCGATGATGGACACTTATGTTGTTTCCATCTCCGGGCTATTGTAAATAGAGCTGCAATGAACATTTTGGTACATGACTCTTTTTTATTTTTTTTTTTTTTTTTTTGCGGCACACCGGCCTCTCACTGTTGTGGCCTCTCGCGTTGCGGAGCACAGGCTCCGGACGCGCAGGCTCAGCGGCCATGGCTCACGGGCCTAGCCGCTCTGCAGCATGTGGGATCTTCCCAGACTGGGGCACGAACCCGTGTCTCCTGCATCGGCAGGCGGACTCTCAACCACTGCGCCACCAGGGAAGCCCCATGACTCTTTTTGAATTATGGTTTTCTCAGGGTATATGCCCAGTAGTGGGACTGCTGGGTCATATGGTAGTTCTATTTGTAGTTTTTTAAGGAACCTCCACACTGTTCTCCACAGTGGCTGTATCAATTTACATTCCCACCAACAGTGCAAGAGGGTCACAGAACCCCACTTTCACTTAAAAAACTGACTGACAAACTGGTTATTCAGCCTTGAGTATTCAGCAGATATGTTCTTGAAAATTAATAAAGTGAGTCTGTCACTAGAAGAAAAATAATCTAGCTGCCTTCTATTAAAGCAATGCCAATGATTAAATTTGAGCTTTCAAGCAAAAATTAGACTTCTGAAAAACTTGTATCATCCACTGTGAGCTTGGTAGCTTTCCAATTTTTAAAGACTTTCCTGATGATATCAGATATTAACAAATGTGATTTTTAAAAAATATTGTCCAATGAAATGTGTCAGTATTTAGAAGATCAGCATAATTCAGTGAATCAGTATTTTCCAAAAAACCATGCATGGGTGAAAGATCCATTCAAAGTTCAAGATGGGCTAATCGATTTTCATGTAATAGAGTATGAAGAGATCATTAATACGGTTCAGATTCCACATTACAACTAACTTTTAAGAATCTGCCATTTGTTGAATTTTGGTGCAGTATCACAGAAGAATCTTTCTTTTCCAACTATCTGTGTGAAGGTTGATATGTACGTATGAAGCAGATACGAGAATCTGGCTGCCTTCTATTAAGCCAGACATTAAAGAGATTTGCAAAAGTGTAAACCAACGCCACTCTTAGTGTTAAATATTTTTGTCAGATCATTATTTTTCATAAAATGTTATGTTAACATGTAATGGATTTATTATTGTTATTTTCAAAGTTTTAAAATTTAGAAGTCAATTTCTAATATGTAATTATTAATGGATATAACCCACATAATCAAAAGCTCTTTGAGGGACTTCCCTGGTGGTGCAGTGGTTAAGAATCCTCCTGCCAGTGCTGGGGACACGGGTTTGAGCCCTGGCCCGGGAAGATCCCACATGCCACAGAGCAACTAAGTCCCTGCACCACAACTACTGAGCCTGCATGCCACAACTACCGAAGCCCATGCACCTAGAGCCCATGCTCCGCCACAAGACAAGCCACCGCAATGAGAAGCCTGCACATCGCAACGAAGAGTAGCCCCTGCTCGCCACATCTAGAGAAAGCCCTTGTGCAGTAACGAAGACCCAACGCAGCCAAAAATAAATAAATTAGTTAATTAATTTTTAAAAATGCTTAAAAAAAAAGCTCTTTGAGGTACTCAGTAAGAGTCCTGAGACCAAAATGGTTAGGAACTGCTAGTTTAAGGCATTAACTCTTGACTGTAATAAAAGTCATTGTAATCTGAAGTAATTTTTTTATAAAGTGCTTCACAGAGGAGTAGAGAAGTGAATATTTCCCCCCGACTCCACGCGGCTTGCAAGATCTTAGTTCTGTGCCCTCAGCAGTGAAAACACGGAGTCTTAACCACTGGACTGCCAGGGAATTCCCAAACGGATTGTTTATTGTACCAAAAAGCAAGGAAATTAAAAGGACACAGAAGTCAGCTTGAAGGAGCTAATGATGTTGATTTTGATTATTTGGTGAAAGTGGTGTCTGCCACAATTTTCCGTTGTGAAGTTACTTTTTCTCTTTGTAGTTAGTAAGTATTTTTGTAGGAAAGTACTTTGAAACCACATAAACACTCCATTCCTTATCAAACTTTTGGTCCAGTTATTAAAATGGATTCAGAATATCCTATTTTGTTTAATGGTTTAAAGTTTGTTACTATCATTATTTTGATGCTAACATTGTCTCAGGTTTGGCCAGTGAGAGCTTCTTCAAACTGGCTTCTGTGTCCTGTTAACTTCCTTGCTTTTTGGTACAACAGGCAGTAGTTTAACCTAATCTACAAGTAACCATTTTAGCACTCTTTTCTTTTAGGTAGTATTCTAGAGTGCTTTGTTCTTGAATATTGATGATCTGTTTATAACATATTTCCTTAGTTTTTGACTAAAACAAGCACTGACTGGACTTTAAAAAGTCGTTTAATGTCAAAAGAGCACTTACTTTTGAAAAAACTTTAATCTCCATATTTGCTTCATCTGTTTTCTATTGTGCTTTAACTCTAGTAATTAAAGTGAACCTAAAGTCAAAGTAGTAGCTTTTAATATATATATATATATATATTTATTTTGGCTCCACCGGCTCTTAGTTGCGGCACATGGGATCTTTAGTTGCAGCATACAAACTTCTTAGTTGTGGCATGCGGACTTCATAGTTGCAGCATGTGGACTCTTAGTTGTAGCATGCATGTGAGATCTAGTTCCCTGACCAGGGATCAAACCTGGGCCCTCTGCATTGGGAGTGCGGAGTTTTACCCACTGGACCACCAGGGAAGTCCCCAAAGTAGCTTGTTTCACATAGGTACCCCTTTCTCTCTGCTAAACTGATGGAACTTTTAGAACATTAGGTTAATATATTCATTTCTTCATACCTTGTGTTTCTATTGATTATTAATTAGGTTGCCATAAAAATACAATCTAACAATATAAAAGAAGAAAACTTTAATACTCTTGCAAATATGTTCAGATGTTATTGTATGTAAGACATTTTAATTCTATTATTTGAACAGCACCTTAAACTTGAATTGCCTCTTTTGTTAAGAAGAAATTGTCGGGCTTCCCTGGTGGCGCAGTGGCTGAGAGTCTGCCTGCCAATGCAAGGGACACGGGTTCGAGCCCTGGTCTGGGAGGATCCCACATACCGTGGAGCAACTAAGCCCGTGAGCCACAACTACTGAGCCTGTGCATCTAGAGCCTGTGCTCCATAACAAGAGAAGCCACGACAATGAGAAGCCCGTGCACCGCGATGAAGAGTAGCCCCCGCTCACCGCAACTGGAGAAAGCCTGGGTACAGAAACGAAGACCCAACACTGCGAAAAATAAATAAATAAATACATACATAAATTTATTAAAAAAAAAAAGAAATTGTCTGTTTTTCCAAGTATTTAGAAAAGTATTTCCAAAGTATTTTTCCTGTGCATTCCATTAATTATTGGGTTGGCTAAAAAGTTCGTTTGGGTTTTTCTTCTCTGTTGTTTTTTTAAAAAATATCTATTTAGGCTGCTCCAGGTCTTAGTTGCATCATGTTAGCTCTTAGTTGTGACATGCATGTGGGATCTACTTCCCTGACCAGGGATTGAACCCAGGCCCCCTGCATTGGGAGTATGGAGTCTTAGCCACTGGACCACCAGGGAAGTCCCTCCTCATCCTTATAGATAGGGAAGCTCAGCCATAGAAAGGTGAGGTAATTTTCTCAAGGTCACACAAGTATCAAACAGACTTGAGAGCAGAGATCCTAACTCCAGAGCCCCACCCTCAACTACTACACTATATTACCCTCAGCCAAGATGATTAAAACAGTCACTTCTCTTAAGTAATTAATGGGAAAGGGAGAAAAGAGATGGGTAAACACTTTATGCTATAAATATGATAAATGCCTTAGTAGAAAGATGCATGAGAGACCTTGGGGACCCAGAGGAGAGACACTTTAACTCTGAGGAGGTGTATATGTGCAAGTCCTCCTCTGTCTTTTCTATTGTAGCTTTAAAAGCATGTTTAGGTTCTTGTAACCCTCCTGCGTTGCTGTGGCTGTGTTTTGATCTTTGGCTCTTCTTGGTGCAGCTAAAAGCAGTTCAAAATACCACTACATTCTTTAAAACACTTGTAATGTCTACATAATATACAAACATCATGATTCATTTGATGTATCTTTTTTAGGTGAATTTCTGGAAAAATAAAATGTTCAAATTAGCTTCAATTTAATGTTTTCACAGGTGCTGGAGAAAATTTGGAGAATACAATGGCAGCCTTTCAGCAGTAAGTATATAAAAAGGTACTCTTTTCTTTTACAGTTTATCTTTAAAGTGATGATGATTCACCAAGTGAGGATAGTACACGTGTAGCATCCACTTGTGGTAGTTGTTTCTATTTTATTAAAATGGCTTTTTTTTTTAGTTAGTCTGAAGTGTTACAAAGAGTGTTTGGCTTCTGCATAACTGAAAAACTAGATCAGGGTTTTGGGTAATCAAAAGATACTATAGTTCCAAAGCTGAAAGAAGACATTTGTAACAAGGCACATACTGTGTGTAATGCTAATTAGCCTCAGAGAGAAAGAGAAAAGGAGAAAATGAAAACACTGTTACATTGGCTGTTATTTATGAGTAGGATTATGTGTCTACTCAGTAATTCTTCCACAGGTCAGGTCAAGCTGTCATCTGGTCTTTCTTTGAAGCCTTAGGAGTGTTGATCTTATTTTTTAAAATCAGGTAAAATTTTTTTTCAATTTTTAGATTATTCATATTTCATATAGATGTCTTTTAGAGCACCTCACAGAGAAGCAGCCGGAGACACAGGAATGAAAGCTGATTGATACCTTGTTCTTTGTCTTAGAGTGAATGATTATCATCAGTCTGTGGTAATGGTGCGAACAGTTTTCTGTTCCCTGAAAAATAAGATGGGGAATGTGATAAGTTAACTCCCATGAAAAACATTACTATCCATATTTAGTAAGAAAAATATTTTCTTATGTAATTTTTGAGCCATTTTTATGTGTATAATTGGGGCCAATAAATCAGGACAATTTGGCTTAAGTTTTTGTTCTGCTTCTCATCATTCAAAGACACTTTAGAGATTACTTTTCCTGTTACCAGGTCCCAAGGTACTGCTTTTCCATAGTCTAGTTTCGTCTAAATCCTATCCTCCTGTATTTGTCATTGCTTACTCTTTTTGTTATATAATATGATGCTTTTGACTGTAATCTCAAGTCTCTTACAGCTCTAAAATGCAAAATCTTTCCTCCTCTCACTGACTGTGAAACAGAATAATTTAATTTAAATTACTTTGTTATCTTCTCTACTGAGATTATGTAGCTAGCTCCTATAGCAAAATATATTTAATTTTATGTGAACAATTTTCACTGTGATATACACACACGTGCATACCCACGCACACCCTCATTCACTATCATTTATCCAATATTTGTTGCCTGTGATGTAGTAATATATGTTACTTGGGGAAAAACTGCTCATAACTTTGAGTGGTTTTTAGCATTCCTTTATGTAAAAGTATATTATTTTGTAAGTTTTTCTCCATATTTTTTTTTGCTAAATCTTTACGAAACACCCTTATTTATGAAATTAAACTATTTCTAAGGATGGTACATTTGTATAATACATTATTTCTAAGGATGGTACCTAAATGTTTTTTATCTTTGAAGACTTTGATCCTCTGAAAAATTTTTTGATATTCAAAGAATAATTTAGATGGTTTTTACTTGCTAGATACAAAATTTCATTTCCAGTCTTCAAGCAGTTTGTTTTTATATTGTTTTGTTCAAGCAGTAACTATTGAAGAGTACTACAGTCTATCATGTGGTAGCTTTCTATAACTTTAGTTTTTTGGAGGTTTTTCTGGTACTTTAAAAGAAGAAAGCAACTCTTCCGTATGTTATTATTAGTGTTTATTAGATATATTTATTTGTAAGGCTGTTTGCTAATTGACTTTGAAATTTATAGAAAACCTAAATCAAATAGGCTTTAATTTTAAACTTAATTTTTTTTGTTGTTGGTGGTGATGATTTTGTTTTTTGTTTTGTTTTGTCTTATGCATCAGTGCTCTTACTTTCAATAAGTAGTTTTTTAAATTGTACTTTGTTTTCATTTATAAATATTCTATTTAACTGCTAGGACACTTAGAAAGTTTTTTTTTAATATGCCTACTTCATGAACAACAAGAAAAAAATTGTTTAAGCGTACTATTTTTAAGGTACTGTATACTAAAAAGATAAAGAGTTATAATACATAATTGACGAAAGACAGACACTGTGCTTAATTATGGTATATGCTTGAAAGGATATATAGTTGAAGGAGAGATAGTAAAAAATACAATGAGCAATTAAAACTTAGATCTTATTTATATATACGGTTAGACATATACTTCACAAAGCATGTATATTATGACATGGAGGTGAAGATGATATTAGAGAAAATATAAATAGTTGGTGTGGGAAGCCTAGTTAAGATTAACCAGAATATTGAAAAGATACCAGGATTAGAAGAGCTATCATTTGGTGGAGAGGAAGAAACTATTTTAAAAATGTGAAATGTTTGAGGTTAAGATGTGATGGTATGTGGACAAGATACATCTAGAAAATTGAAAGGACCTTAAGAATGCATGGAAAATTAATTCATTATACGTTCATTACATTATAGTAGGGCTAAAGAAGTAATTAGTACTGACACAGAGAAATAGTTACATCTCACAATTTATAAAAGTTCTTTAATGTGCTTTATAAAATAATTTAACAGACACCTTAAGTTATGAATGTGGTTCTTCTGGGATTCCTTGGGAGCCAGAATCCTTATTGATTTCTCAATCCCTAACATTTAGCTTTGGTGCTAATAGGTTCTCACTAATCACTTACTGAATGATATATGGAATGCGGCACTCAAGAACAAAGGAGAATATTGGGTGGTAGGATAAATTGGAAGTTTGGGATTGACATATATACACTATTGATACTATGTATAAAATAGATAACTAATGAGAACCTACTGTATAGCCCAGGGAACTCTACTCAATGCTCTGTGGTGACCTAAATGAGAAGCAAATCCAAAAAAGAGGGGCCATATGTATACGTATAGCTGATTCACTCTGCTGTACAGTATAAACTAACACAATATTGTGAAGCAAGTAAACTCCAATAAAAAAAAGCAGAATTTTAACAGAAGACAGAGACAGAATCCCATTCATAATAAATATGTAACCAAAAACTAAGGAATTGTACTACAAAGATACACACACACACAGAGTCACTAAGCCCCTGAGTATGTAAAATCTGGTTCTTAAGAGCTAATAAAACTAGGTTATTAAACCAGGCTGCCTTTGTAAATACCCATAGGACAATTTGATCCCTGTGGTATTACCACGAATGCTTAGAGAAAGAAACAAATTGTATTAGCAATAGCTGCAAGTATAAGTTGGCAGACAGTCAGAATAATTAATCAGTGACCTGATTCTCATGATAAAATTCTTTAGAATGTCTAATTAATACAATACTAATTATCTCATCTCTGAAATGGGAATAATAATACAACCTCAATGTTTTGAGGAATAAATGAGATTCAAATAAATTCTTTAACATAGTGTCAGTTTTAAGTTATGATGCATTGTTTTTGTGAAGTTTGAAGTAATTTCACTTCTTTTAGAGCTAGAGTTTTTATTTCTTTTTCCGGAAATGTTGAAGCCTTGGCTTCCCTAGCTTTTTTCTGTGTTTGTCATCAGCTTATCAGAAATGCAACTATACAATGTTTGGTGTTTCAATTGAAGTAGATGCATATTGTTATTTATGGAAAAATTTGAAAGCCAAAGTGATTAAAAAAAAAGTTTTCTTGCTCTGTTCCAGCTATTTGTGTATCAAATTTGAGATAATTTTAGTAGAATAATTTACAAATTGTCCTAGATACACTTACTATTGTTCTAAATTTTTACTTATTAGCTTGTTAATAAAAGATAAACATACAATAAATAGAAATTTTTTTTATAATTCCTAAACATTTCTAAAAATATCCAACATTTCAGCTAAAGGCAAACTTCATACTTAGAAAGATTTTAGGTAATATGTATAATATTTTTTAAATACAGGAAAATATAGATAACCCCTGCTCTTACCCTCCTTTACACACACATACAAAACCAAAACAAAAATAAAAGGAAGACATGTATGTGACCAAAAATCATCAGTACCAACAGTACCAATTTTTTTTTTTTAGCTATATAAAGAATCTTGGAATTTTATTTTAAAACTGTTTGCTGGCTCTATATGTCACTTACAGTGTCTACATTTTTTATTCTTTTTTTGAGAAAAACTAAACATAGTTTAAAAAATTCAAGGAAATTTTAAAATATAGAAAAAGAATTCTATCAACCTAAAACCTATTTTTATTTGCCTATTTGCGTTTTTTTTAACATTTTATATTTATTTATTATTTATTTTGGCTCTGCTGGGTCTTAGTTGCGGCATGCAGACTCTTAGTTGCGGCAGGCATGTGGGATCTAGTTCCCTGACCAGGGATCGAAGCCAGGCCCCCCTTTTTTTTTTTTTTGCGGTACGCGGGCCTCTCACTGTTGTGGCCTCTCCCGTTGCAGAGCACAGGCTCAGCGGCCATGGCTCACGGGCCTAGCCGCTCCGCAGCATGTGGGATCTTCCTGGACCGGGGCACGAACCCGTGTCCCCTGCATCAGCAGGCGGACTCTCAACCACTGCGCCACCAGGGAAGCCCGAACCCGGGCCCCTTGCATTGGGAGCACGGAGTCTTACCCACTGGGCCACGAGGGAAGTCCTTATTTGCCTATTTTTGGATTTTATTTTTACACATTTGTGGTTCTAGCAAACACACAACTGGCAAATAATCTCTTTTAAAGGTGGATGTCCTTTAGAAGAGGACATGTACAATTAACAATTATTTACACCTTAGTAAGAATTACATTAAGGAGCCAAGTTTGTTTGTTTTCCTCTAACAACTGGTGATAATCAGAACAGTGAAAGGGAAGATTATTTAAGGAGAAGTAGAGGAGCGGTATGAGACTTTGGCACAAAGCAGCAAGTGGCCATTGGGTCTTTTGGAGCGGGATTCTGATGGGCTTGGATCATCAGAAGAGACCAAGTATGAGAAAATTCCGAAGTGGTTGGCTCCAAAGATAAATTTTGTCAGGTATATATATATATATATATATATATATATGTATATATATATATATACACACACACACACACACACTTTATCAATGGGATCATACCATACCTACTTTTTTTTTTCATTTAGATTCAACAATGACATTCCATTGTTGGAATAAAAACTTCATTGAATAAAGTGAATACTTGATTCTTTGAAGTATGGTACTTACTATGGCTATGGATTATCATTGATGAACATTTAGGTGCTAGCTGGATGATAATTAATTAAAATTTAAAATGTTCATAGACATTGATAACCAAAATATGGCTTCATTCTGCTCATTTATTTTTATTTTTTTAAATTAATTAATTAATTTTTGGCTGCATTGGGTCTTCTTTGCTGCATGCGGGCTTTCTCTAGTTGCGGCGAGCAGGGCTACTCTTCGTTGTGGTGTGCGGGCTTCTCACTGCAGTGGCTTCTCTTGTTGCGGAGCACGGACTCTAGGTGCACAGGCTTCAGTAGTCGTGGCTTGCGGGATCTGGAGCGCAGGCTCAGTAGTTGTGGCGCACGGGCTTAGTTGCTCCGCGGCATGTGAGATCTTCCTGGACCAGGGCTCGAACCCGTGTCCCCTGCACTGGCAGGCGGATTCTTAACCACTGCGCCACCAGGGGAGTCCCTCTGCTCATTTAGAAATGTGTGAATACCTGCAATATGCCCAGCATCGTGAACGTTGGAAAATATGGAACAGACAGATACCTTCCTCACTAGGAATTTAGTATCTAGTTGTAGAGACATGACCTTATATGAAGTCATTTCCATTTCAAATTGTTTCCATCTTATAAAAAACAATTTGAATGTATAGGAATATATTACATAAACTGTAATTTATCTACTTTTACGTTTTCTCATTCCTGCTTTCTCACTCTGCTCACCTCAGCTCTTATTCTTTCCATTCCTGAATTTTAAAAAAGTAAAAGTTTCTTTCTAAAATTCTCTCCCTGCCGCACCCATGTTTACTTTTTTTTTCATCTTGAAATGTCACTGGTGGTAATTGATACATAAAGTGCTTACAAAAACAAACAAACAAGGGACTTCCCTGGAGGTCCAATGGTTAAGACTCTGCTCTTCCACTGCAGGGGTCACGGGTTTGATCCCTGGTCAGGGAACTAAGATCCTGCATGCGGCGCAGCCATAAAACAAAAACAACAACAAAACAAACAAAGTGCTGTGTAGGCATTTTACATATACAGAGAGCTATCTCTTTTCATTCATTAATTCAATATTTAACAAATACGTGGGACTGCCCTGGTGGAACAGTGGTTAAGAAATCCGCCTTCCAATGCAGGGGACGTGAGTTTGATCCCTGGTTGGGGAACTAAGATCCCACATGCCGCGGGGCAAGTAAGCCCTCGCGCCACAACTACTGAGCCTGCGTGCCTCAACTAGAGAGCCCACATGCCACAAACTACAGAGCTCACGTGCTCTGGAGCCCGTGCACGACAACCAGAGAGAAAACCCGCATGCCACAACTAGAGAGAAGCCCACGTGCTGCAATGAAGAGCCCGTGCACTGCAAAAAAAAAAAAAAAAAAAAAGATCCCACATGCCTCAGCGAAGACCTGACACAGCCAAAAATAATAATTAAAAAAATATTTTAAAAAGTAAAAAAAAAATACTTATGGAGTACCTGCTGTGCCCAGCCCCATGCATAGGCACTTGTTTACAATAGTAAACAAGCCATAGTCCACAAACCCTTTCGTCAGAGAGCACCTGTCTAATTGGGCAAGTAGGGGAAGATAAATAGATGTATTCAAAACAGTGTGGTAAGTACTCTGACACAGTAAACGCAGGTGCTACAGGAAGTCCTGGCAATTTGGCAAATAACTGGTAGATAGGCTACAAAATCCAGTCTGGGGTCAGGGGATTAGGGAAGGTATCCTGAAGTGGTAGTTTTTAAGCTTACACCTGAAAGATGAATAAGAGTTAGCAGATAAGGGGAAGAAGAAAGACTTTTTAAAAAACTGCTGTTGTAGTATGTATAATATACATTCAGTAATATGCACAAATCTTAAGTGCACAGCCCAAAGAATTTTAATATATGTATACACCTTTGTGACCACCACCCAGATAAAAATATAGAACATTTCTAGCACCCCTGAAAGCACCCTTGTGACCTTTCCCAGCCTGTACTCCTTTCCCCTAGATAACCATTATTTTAGTTTCTATTACAATAGATTGATTTTGTCTGTTCCTGATAACATAAATATCATCATACCGTATTTACACTTTTGTCTCTTCTTTCTTTCAATTTATATCTGTAAGATTCATCCATGATGTGTGAAATAATCTTGTACATGTTTTTTAATGGTCAAGTGCATTCATCTCTCTCAGGTATATACTTAGCAGAAGTTGAATTGCTGTGTCATAGGGTAGGTGGATAAGCAATATATGAGAGTTCCATTTGCTACACTGTCTTGCTAACTTACTGTCAGTCCTTTTAATTTTAGGCATTCTGATGGTGTATAGTGCTGTCTCGTAGTTTTAATATCCATTTCCCTGTTGAATTTTTTTTTTTTTTTTTTGGCTGCGTTGTGTCTTCGTTGCTGCGCGCGGGCTTTCTCTAGTTAGGATGAGTGGGGGCTACTCTTCGTTGCGGTGTGTGGGCTTCTCATTGTGGTGGCTTCTCTTGTTGCAGAGCACGGGCTCTAGGGCGTCCGGGCTTCAGTAGTTGTGGCTCATAGGCTCTAGAGCGCAGGCTCAGTAGTTGTGGCACATGGGCTTAGTTGCTCCGAGGTATATGGGATCTTCCTGGACCAGGGCTCGAACCCATGCCCACTGCATTGGCAGGTGGATTCTTAACCACTGCACCACCAAGGAAGTCCTTCCTCCCTGTTGAATTTTGATGTTGGATTTCTGTTCATATGTTTATTCGCCACTTGGAAATTCTCATTTGTGAAGTGAGAAAACAATTATATTGTTTTTCTGTGAAAGACATTTCAGACAGAGGAAGTATTTAGAGAGCATGGGGCTGCTTGGAGTGTAGGTGCAAGGTGGGGAGGAGGTGAAGAGAACTAATATTATCATCACTGTTTTGCAAATAAGAAAACAAGCATAAAGAACTTGCCCAAGTAAGTGGCAGAGCCAGGATTTGAATGCAGGCTCCAATGTCTGTGCTGCTTCTTTTTTTCAGCTTTATTGAGGTATAATGGACAACATTATAATATATTTAAAGTGTACAATGTGAAAATGATAATGTGTGTATACATTGTGAATACACATCCCTCACCTCACATATTTACCTTTTTTTTTCCCGTGTTTGTGCTCTTAACCACCGTGGTATACCCTCTCTAAAAGTCGAAAGATCTTAGCGGTGAAAGGAACCTTAGAGATTATCTTTTCAATGTTTTTCTTTTTTTAAAACAATTTTTAAATTGTTAAATTTAAAATTTTAGTTTTATCATGGTAAAGTTTGCATAACATAAAATTTGCCATTTTAACCATTTGTAAGTGTGCAGTACAGTGGCATTATGTATATCACATTTTTATGCCGCCATCACTACTATGCATCTCTACAACTTTTTTTTCCACCTTTTATTTTTTTCAGTTTTATTGAGAAATAATTGACCTACATCACTGTGTAAGAGTAAGGCATACAGCATGATGGTTTAATTTACATATATTGTGAAATGACTACCACAGTAGGTTCAGCTAACATCCATCCCCTCATAAGGATACAATAAAAAGAATAAAGGAAAAAAATTCTCCTGTGAAAAGAACTCTTAGGATTTATTCTCTTAACAATTTTCCTATGTATCATAACAACAGTTAGCTATAGTCATCACGTTGTACATTACATCCTTAGCACTTATTTGTCTTATAACTAGAAGTTTGTATCTTTCATCTACAGAACTTTTTAGTCATCTCATCCTAAAACTCTGTACGCATTAAATAATAACTACCCAAGCTCCCTGTCCCACAGCCCTGGTAACCACCATTATACTTTGTCTCTGTTAATTAAACTGTTCTAGGTACCTTGTATAAGTAGAATCATAAATATTGGTACTTTTGTTTTTGTTTTCACCTACCATAATGTCTACAAGGTTCATCCATATTGTTGTATATATCAGAATTTCCTTTCTTTTTAAAGACTGAATACTATTTCATTGTATGTATATGCCACATTTTGTTTATCCATTCATCAGTTGATGGACATTGGGTTGTTTCTACTTTCGGCTATTATGAATAACGCTTCTATGAACATGGGTATAACAATATCTCTTCAAGTTCCTGCTTTCAATTCTTTTCTATATATAACCAGAGTGGAATTACTGTATCATATGGTAAACCTATGTTCAGTTTTTTTAGGAACTGCCATACTGTTTTCCATAGTGGTGGCACCATTTTACATTCCCACCAACAATGTATAAGGGTTCCAGTTTCCTCACATCTTGGCCAATACTTGTTTTTGTTTTTTTAATATTTATTTATTTTTGGCTGCATTGGGTCTTAGTTGTGGCAGATGGGATCTTTCGTTGCGGTGCATGGTCTCTTCCTTGTGGCACGTGGGCTTCTCTGTAGTTGTGGCGCCCGGGCTCAGTATTTGTGGTGCGTGGGCTCCAGAGCTCGTGGGCTCAGTAGTTGCAGCACGTGGGCTTAGATGCCCTGCAGCATGTGGGATCTTAGTTCCCCTACCAGGGATCGAACCCACGTCCCCTGCATTGGAAGGCGGATTTTTAACCACTGGAACACCAGGGAAATCCCAATACTTGTTTTTTTGTTTTTCTTTTCCTCCCTTCCCTCTTTTCTTTCTTTCTTTTTTCTAATAGCCATTTGAATGAGAGTGAAGTATCTCATTGTGGTTTTTTTTTTTTTGTGGTACGCGGGCCTCTCACTGCTGTGGCCTCTCCCACCGTGGAGCACAGGCTCCGGATGCGCAGGCTCAGTGGCCATGGCTCACGGGCCTAGCCGCTCCGCGGCATGTGGGATCCTCCTGGACCGGGGCACAAACCCGTGCATCAGCAGGCGGACTGTCAACCACTGTGCCACCAGGGAAACCCCTCGTTGTGGTTTTGATTACACTTCTCTAATGATTAATGATGTTGAGCATCTTTTCATGTGTGCTGCACATCTTCTTTGCAAAATGTCTATTCATTTTTTAGTCTGATTGTCTTGTTGTCATTGCATTTTAGGAATTCTTTATGTATTGTGGATGTTAATTCTTTATTAGATAGGTGATTTGCAAATACATTTTCCCATTCTATGGGTTGCCTTTTTAGTCTGTGCTTTTGCTGTCATATCCAAGAAATCATTGCCAAATCCAATGTCATGAAGCTTTTTCTGTATGTTTTCTTCTGAGATTTTTTCATTTGAGTTCTTACAGTTAGATCTTTGATCCATTTTGAGTTTATTTTTGGATATAGTTTTAGGTAAGAATTCAAATTCATTCTTTCACATGTGAATATCCAGTTTTCCCAATACCATTTGTTGAAAGGACTGCTCTTTCTCTAGTGAATGGTCTTTGCATCCTTGTCAAAAATCATTTGGCCATATGTGTGAAGGTTTACTTCTGGACTCTCTCTTCTATTGGTCTATATGTTGTCTTTAGGCCAGTACCACATTGTTTTGATTACTGTAGATTTGTAGTAAGTTTGAAATTAGGAAGTGTGAGTCTTCCAACTTTCTTACTCTTTTTCAGGATTGTTTCGGCTATTCAAGGTTCCTTGAGATTCCATATGAATTTTAGGATGGATTTTCTATTTCTGTAAAAAAACATCATTGGGATTTTGATACAAGTTGCATTAAACCTGTAGATCAATGTAGTATTTACATATTAACAATATTAAGTGTTCCAATCCATGAACATGGGATGTCTTTCCATTTATTTATATCTTTAATTTCTTTCAACAATGTTTTGTAGTTTTCATTGTACAAGTCTTTCACCTCTAGTTAATTCCTAAGTTTGTATTCTTTTTGATGCAATTGTAAATGGAATTATTTCATGATTTCCTTTTTAGATTTTCATTACTATTGTATAGAAATAAAACTGATTTTTGTATGTTTGTTTTGTATTCCAGAACTTTACTGAGTTTGTTTATTAGTTCTGACAGTGGTGTATATGGAACCTTTATTTCTACATACAAGATTATGTCATCTGCAAATAGAGATAATTTTACTTCTTCTTTCCCAATTTGGATGCTTTTTTTTTTCTTATTCATTTGCCCTTCTAGAACTTATAATCCTATGCAGAATTTAAGTGGCAAAAGTGGGCATCCTTTTCTTGTTCTTTACGCTTTCATTTTACAGATGTGGAAATTGGGCTCAGAGAGGGGCAGTTACTCACCCAAAGTTACCCAGCAAGTTCATAGCAAAGCAGGAACTGGTGCCCAAATCTCAACTTCTGGTCCAGTGTTCTTTCCTTTATACTGGGTTGCCAGAATTAAGGATTGCTAGTTATGGAAAGGAGGCAACATGAGTCTCTTATTCTAAGTTCAGTTAGAATATTTTTATATCAATTATTCATAATAGATAATAGTCTTGAGGAGAAATTTTAGTATTATGGGATTTTCTACTATTTTGATTTGTAACTCTGAACTTTTTCATCTAATGTATATAACCTAAATGTTTACTTATGTTTCAGAATGTCATTATTCTTCTTTGTATTTCTTCAGTGCAGTTACAGTTGGAACTGATATGTTGGAATTGGACTGCCATATCACAAAAGATGAAGAAGTTGTAGTGTCACATGATGAGAACCTAAAGAGATCAACTGGAGTCAATGTAAACATCTCTGATCTCAAGTACTGTGTAAGTGAAAATGCATGATAAACTAATAATTAGTAGATATTAAGGCCTGTAGGATTTTTATAAACAGTGAGTGCCAGATAACACGTCAGTAAGTAATAATAAAAAAAGATAGTGTTTAAATAATGAATGTCAAAGGAAAGTTAAAAAACGATTCTGACTTACAGTGAGGATTTGTATTTATTACGTACATCTGTGGAGACTTATTTTGATAACTATTTCAACAAAATTACCAAAGTCCTCAAATGTAAAACTACTGGAGTTCAATTTATTTGACATATTCTACAATTTATTTGATTCAGATTAAATATATGAATTAGTTTTAGTCTTCAGGTATAGGAAAGAACCCTTTAAAAATCTGATTTTAGTAGTTACATGCTCATTATAGTAAATACTAATAAATGGAGGGAAAAATAATGCCTAATTCTACTACCTAAAAAAAACTTATGTTAACAGGATACTATCTGTATGTATACCCTGAACGTTTTTTACATAATTATGTTCTCATTGTATATTATTTATATTGTATTTTTAAACGCTCTAACATTATGGCATGATATACATTTTTTCTTTTTCTTTTTTTAATAGACTTTTATTTTTTAGAACAGTTATAGATTCACAACAAAATTGATCAGAAAATATAGAGATTTCCCACATACTTTCTGACCTCACATAGGTACAGCCTCCCCCCACTATCAACATCCTGCACCAGAGTGGTACATTTGTTACAATTGATGAATGTACACTGATACAGCATCATCACCCAAAATTCATAGCTTACATTAGGATTTATTTTCGGTGTTGTACATTCTATGGGTTTTGACATGACATTCATGAAAATGACATGAATCCACTAATATAATGTCATACAACATAGTTTCACTGCCCTAAAAATCCTCTGTACTCTGCCTATTCATCCTTCCTGCCCCCAACCCCTGACAATCACTAATCTTTTTACTGTCTCCATAGTTTTGCTTTTTCCAAAATGTCATATAGTTGGAATCACACAGTATTTAGCCTTTTCAGATTCTATGCTTATTTTTCATAAACATTTCAGATGACTGAAGTTATTCCATTGAGTGGATATATAGTTGTCTTTAACCATTCCTCTGTTGTTGGGCATTTGAATTAGTTCTCAGTTTTCACCATTATAAATAACACTGCACTGAACATCTATATGTGTAAAGATAAAGTTTTCTCTATGTTTAAAATTATTTCCCTATATTAACTCTCAGCAAGGAAATTATTGGGTAAAAGATTAGGAACATTATAGTTTCTTGATATATATTGAAAGTTGTTATTGCCAGCTTGCTCTTTTAAAGTGTTTAAAAGATTTTTTATATCTGATATTAAAAGAATTCCAAGTTTGCCACACCCTTACCATTTAGGGGCATTATAATTATACCAAGAATTTCCTAATTTGCTAGATTAAATTTTAATTAGCATTTGCTTATTAGTGAGTTTAAAGATTCTCCTTTATGATTTTTTTCCCCTTTGAATTGTCTATTCCTGACATTTGTCTGCTGAGATCTTTGTGTATTTATTATTGACAAATGGTCCGTATTAGACAGTACAGATTTCTTGTAGGTCATGAAAGTAAGTAATTATATGGTCAGTTTGCTGTTGGGGATGTTCTACTAATGAGTTTTCTATATAAACATTTGTAGTGTTTCATTTTTGTGTTTTTCAAGAAGCAAATCTTTATGTCTTAATGTAAGACACTAAAATACTTTTATTTTTTGAGAGCTAACTTTTTTCAGTCATATCTTTTAAAGGAACTCCCACCTTACCTTGGAAAACTGGATGTCTCATTTCAAAAAGGTAATGATTTACATTTGCAGATTAAACATTTACACTAAAGTGTATTCATTTATGCTGAGAATTAGAAATACATGTGCATTATCTTGTGATAAGGAGCTCCAACTAAAAGTATTACCGTCAAAGCTTGTTTGCTCGGGCCTACAAATCTGAAATCTTGATAGTCATCTGACCCTGAGATTATGATGCCCAAAGATTTAACTGACTCATTCTATCTAAATTTATATACAGTTCATTTAAGCCTGAATATTAATTACAAGAAACACATACTTCTAAAGCTTGTATACTTCTAAAGCTTCAAATTCTAGAATATTACTATAACTTGTAGTAAATAATCCAACGTAAATAAGAAGAATAAATGAAAAGAAATTGAAGCAACCCCTTTCAGATCCTTACTGATTCTATAATTTTTTCATTCTGTGTTATTTAGCTACTCCATATTTTAAATTATTAAGAGTATTCCATTACTCAAATAAACCATCCATTTCTTAGTCATCTTCACTTTTTAATCACCAGCATAGCAGTTTTTTTTTTTTCTTTTGAGGGAACATTTCACACAAAGAGATATGTCCCTTGGCCCAATGTGTTAGTTATGTTAGGATGGAACATGTTAGGATGGAAAATACACAACCTCAAGATACAGGTGCTGAGCTACCTCACCTTCACAATTCAGCCTCATGTTTTGAATGATTTACATGTAACTCAGGAAAAGTGCAAAATGCTCATGTGATGGTCCTTGGTATGGCTTGCATATAGTTGAAACCTTGGTTAAGCCAAGGATATATTGATATTAATTTTCAAAAGAACTGTAACTGCTCTGTGAGCTAAATTTAAAATTGGCTGGTATAATTTCTCCTTGATTGAGAAACCTTAGAAAGCCAAATAAAAATCAGAAAACCGTTTGCATCAGTTATTTCTACGGGACGTTTCGATCTGATGTTTGTTTGACTTTGCCTTCTAGATAAGTATCATTAAGCTTTTATTGATTTGAGGAAACACCTTTTATTCTTATAATTAGTAGGATTATACTTGCAAAGCTATTCAATATTGGTGTCAGTTGTGGACTTGGGAAGGTTAAGAAAATTTCATAAGTGAAGTTTTTCCTAGTTTTCCCTTTGTAGAGAGCAAAGCCAAAGCCTCACAAAGATTATGAGATGCTTTGAGAAAAAAATATATTTTAATTTTTTTCCTGGTTTTATATCTACCACATAGTCATAAAAGTTTTGAACTTGAAGAGACCTTTGAAACCATCTAATCCTGTCTCCTCCTGTTACAGGAAGGAAACAGAGTCCTAAAGATGTAAATGAACTTGATTAAGGTTGTACAACAAATAAATGACAGAAACTAGGTCTTCTTACCAGGCCAGTGTTCAGCTATCTATACTGCCTCTCTGCAGAATCTCTTCAAATCCCATATTAGTGGCAATGCCACATACTCTCAAATTTAATAATTAACTTTTGTTCATATTGTATTCAACTCGTATCATAATTAACTTAAAGACTATGCCTCCAATGTGAAGTTTACTGCATCTGAAACAGACTAATATATAGTACTGTAAAAACTTGACTCAGATTAGGCAGAAAGTCATTCATTTTTTTACTCTTCTATTCCCCTGCTCGGAACTCTTGTTTTCTTTAAATACTGGAGGGAGGAGGAGGAGAGAGAGAGAGAGAGAGAGAGAGAGAGAGAGAGAGAGAGAG
>NW_021703786.1:8065102-8077948 GCF_005190385.1 Monodon monoceros
GAGAGAGAGAGAGAGAGAGAGAGAGAGAGAGAGAGAGAGAGAGGGAGAGAGAGAGAGAGAGAGAGAGAGTCAGTCAACTCTCAGAGGAATACAAATTTCAGGCCTCTTGCTTTCTTTGTGGTTCACAACTTAACTGGAGAAGAATTAAGTTTTTTCGTTTAAAATATGCTTCGGGGCTTCCCTGGTGGCGCAGTGGTCGGGTGTCCGCCTGCCGATGCGGGGGGGGCGCGGGTTCGTGCCCCGGTCCGGGAGGATCCCGCGTGCTGCGGAGTGGCTGGGCCCGTGAGCCATGGCCGCTGGGCCTGCGCGTCCGGAGCCTGTGCTCCGCAGCGGGAGAGGACGCGGCAGTGAGAGGAGATGCTTCGATGTGCCACAGGCTACATTAAAAAGGAAACTTTAAGAAGGAACATAAAAATGTGTTAACCAAAGGGTTTGTTATTACCTATCCTGCTTACTTGAAAGCAACCTCTTTTTCATGGAAAATACATAATTTGGATAATCAGAGTTGACTATGGTGATAAGTTTTAAAGTTCTAGCATGCTCCAGAGCTACTTCACTTGTTCCATCACCCAACACATCCTATGGCATACTCCTAGTCTAACGTTCTTGTTTTCCTGTTATTTTCCTCTTTCCCTTTTGGTAGTATTTCCCAGCTGGTTATTCTCTGCCCAAAACAATACTGGGACAACTTCCTCCTCCAACTCTTTTTCTATACTCTCTGCTGTCCAAGTCATCTAATTTAAATACCTTTACATCACTTTAGCACACATTTTTCTCTTAGCACATTTTTATTTCCTTGTTTCCCCCACTGTTTGATGCAATATTATTCTTATTGTGTGATGTGTCATTTTGCTGTTCCAAAGTTAGTTTTGTCTGTTTGATCTCTTTCTAGGTTGATCCTTGCATACATCTTACTTGGGTGTGAATAGCTATTGCCCATGGTAATTCTTTTGACTGCAAAATTAATTTTTCCACACTTAATAAGCTAACAAAATTTTTATTTAACTAGAATCGCATCGTCTGAATAGAGCTCTCTATAGTGATAGAAATGTTCTACACTTGCACTGTCTGATACAAGAGTCAATAGCCACATGTGACTACTAAGCACTTGAAATGTGGCTAGTGCACCTGAGTAACTGAATTTTAAATTTTATTTCATTTTAATTTAAATAGCCCTATGTGGCTAGTGGCTACCCTATTGGACTGTGCAGATAGAACATCATGTTCAGACTTTTTAGGTTATAAGTAACAGAAACCAGTTTACACTAGCTTAAGGGGAAAAAAAGACATTTATTTTATCATTAACTCTCTAAGATGTGGTGGATCTGATATTAAACATTTTTGGATCCTTGGGTACAAAAAAGGACTCTTCTGGCTTTATTCCATTGTTCTGCTTCTCTTGGGTCTTATGGATTTGGGCCATGTGGCAGGAACATGATCACTGATAACTGTAAATTCACATCCTGCCTGTACTGTGACCCCAGGGAAAGGAAAAGTTCTAGAGAAAGACACTGATTGGCCCAACTTGGATCATGTGTCCATCTTGAACTATTCACTGTGGACAAAGAGATAGGCTATTATGATTGGCCAGACCTAGGTCGTATGCCTACTGTGAGAGTAAGTGGGGAGTGGGTCATGTTTTTGACAGCCCAACCAGAACAATTTGGAATGAAGGAGATGCAGTTTTCCAAGGGAAGGAAGGATGCTAGGTAGGTAAAAACAATAGCTAATTTTTTTTAATATATACATTTATTTATTTATTTACTTTTGGCTGCGTGGGTCTTCGTTGCTGTGCGTGGGCTTTCTCTAGTTTCAGTGAGAGGGGGCTACTCTTCATTGCAGTGTGCAGGCTTCTCATTGCGGTGGCTTCTCTAGTTGTGGATCACAGGTTCTAGGTGCGCTGGCTTCAGTAGTTGTGGGACTCGGGCTCAGTAGTTGTGGCTCGTGGATCTAGAGCGCAGCCTCAGTAGTTGTGGCACAACGGCTTAGTTGCTCCACGGCATGTGGGATCTTCCCAGACCAGGGTTTGAACGCAGGCGGATTCTTAACCACTGCGCCACCAGGGAGGTCCCAATAGCTAAACTTTTATGTATTAACAATAATTAACTTTTATAGTTCAGGGACTTCCCTGGTGGCGCAGTGGTTAAGAATCCGCCTGCCAATGCAGGGTGACACGGCTTCAATCCCTGCTCCGGGAAGATCCCATATGCCGTGGAGCAGCTAAAGCCCTGTGCTACAACTACTGAGCCTGTGCTCTAGAGCCTGCAAGCCACAACTACTGAGCCCGTATGCCACAACTACTGAAGCCTGTGCACCTAGAACCCATGCCTCACAACAAGAGAAGCCACTGCAATGAGAAGCCCACACACCACAATGAAGAGTAGCCCCGCTCGCAGCAACTAGAGTAACCCTGTGAGCAGCAACGAAGACCCAGTGCAGACAAAAATAAATAAATAAATAAATAATGTTAAATTAAGTTTTATAGTTCAATTCTGTAGTTTAAGTCCAAACTCTTTGAGTTTTAAGTACTTGAAATCCATCTCAGGATAGTTTGCTGTATGTTTTTTAATCTGGATTTTTTTTTTAATTTATTTATTTTTAGCTGCATTGGGCCTTCGTTGCTGCTCGTGGGCTTTCTCTAGTTGCGGTACGTGGGCTCCTCATTGCGGTGGCTTCTCTTGTTGTGGAGCATGGGCTCCAGGTGTGTGGGCTTCAGTCGTTGTGGCACGTGGTCTCAGTAGTTGTGGCTCGCGGGCTCTAGAGCGCAGGCTCAGTAGTTGTGGCGCATGGGCTTAGTTGCTCCGCTGCATGTGAGATCTTCCCAGACCAGGGATCAAACCCATGTAACCCTGCATTAGCAGGTGGATTCTTAACCACTGCTCCACCAGGGAAGCCCTCAAGATAGTTTAAGAAAAGTTTATTGAAAAGAATTTATTTCTTCTCATAACTAAAAAGTGTAGAGGTTATATGCCTTCAAACATAACTGATTCCAGTTGCTCAAGCAATAATTTGTCTCTTATCTCCATTTCTTGGGTCTACTTTCATCGATGTTAGCTTTGTTCTCAGGCACACCTTCTCCACATAAAGATGGACCTCTGATAACATCAAAAGTACATGATCCATTCAGCTGAGGATTTCAGACAACATCACCTGTGGTCCATATTGTTATGTTTAAAAGGTCATGTGCTTTCTCTGTGGCCAGGGAGGCAAAGCCAAATGATTGACAGTCCATCAGAATGACCCAGAGCCCTATCTGAATTACAAGGGGTAGTAAAAAGGCAATAAGAATAGAATACAGAACAGACAAAACAGTAACAGATTTTTTCTTTTTTTTTCCCCCCATTCACATCCTGCTTTTCACATGAGTCTTTATTAAAAAAAGTTTTCTGACATGGATTTAATTTACTTTTTTTTGATATGCTTCTTTGTTTTGATTTGTCGTACAATGAAGATGAAATAAAGGATCTTTCACCATTTTGTTATTCACAGATTAGTAGAATTGACGTTTCAGGTGGAAGGGGAAATTTTATAATCGTTATATAGTATGTATAGTATATTATATGTGATTAGTGATTAGAGTGATTAGAGGCAAAAGGAACTAGGGAAAGAATAAAGAAAATGACCCTCAGGAAATAAAAAGAATGTTTAAAATCCTCTTCTGATTTTTTCATGATTCAGTTTTCTTTGAATAACTGCATTGATATAATTCTTCAACCCATTACTGATTAGCATGTATTTCCCTTGCCTAAACATATTCTCAGTCTCTGAAAAATTCAATGATGATGTCACAGCAAAACTTTAGAAACAATCTCAGTATCCACTAGTAGGGTCAAGGGGATGAAAAAAATTTTTTTCTTCTATCCTTTTAGGTTCTCAGCTGGACTCTGTAACAAAAAAAGAGATTAACAAGAGAAAAACAGAAGTTTATTAATATGTATATGTCATAGGAGAAACTCAGGGATAAGTTTTTCAAAGGCATGGCTAGAACTTGAGTTTATATAGCATCTTAAACAAATATACAAAACAAACAAAAAAAACCAATAAATTTTCAGAGAAGTAACAAGACAAAGGAAAAGGACTTTGAGTGTCCAGGGTGGCAAATTGTGGAAAGGTAAATATATAGGGGATTAATGGAAGATAAAGGCTAGTCAGTAGTTTGTTATGTAGAGTCCTTTGGTGCTGACAAGGGTCAAGGGTTGCTGTTGATTAATTTTTGTATAATTTAAGTCTTATTTTTAGGCAGATAGGGGAAGAGCAGAGAGCTTTTCTTGTATCTGCTGCTTCTCAATTGCATTCACTTCAAAATAATCCTTATGCCAAAATGGCATATTTTGCAGGGGCAAACTATGTTCCCCTTCAAGGGGAATGGTTAAATTTTAAAAATTAAATTGTTGTATAGCTACTCAGTGGAGTATTTTAAAACCTTTTAAAATAATAATTACAGAATAGGATCAGTGGATTATATGAATGTCAATATCATGGTCATGATATTGTACTGTAGTTTTGCAAGAGGTTACCATTGGGGAATCTGGGTAAAGCCTGCACAGATCTCTGTATTATTTCTTACAACTGCATGTGAATCTACAGTTATCTCAAAAAATTTAATGGAAAAAAATTTTAATCATAATCATAAATAGAGCATATTAACATGCAATACTTATTTTTACTTATGTGAAAAAATCAGCTTAAAATCTGAAGGGACCCTATATTATAACTCTAATTAGATTATGCATAGGAAGAAAAGAGGAGAGAAGATACACCAAATGATCACAATGGTTTTATCTAAGTTGTTGGATTTTTAGACGATTTTTCTTTTCTTCTTTATATTTTTCATCATTTTGTAAGTGTCCTACTATGACTACATACTATAACTTTTCTAATCATCAAAAAACTGTAAGTTATCTTTTAAAAATACATTTAAAAATCTTGCTTTCTCAGCATGCCAGTGTGAAGGAAAAGATAACCGAATTCCGTTACTGAAGGAAGTTTTTGAGGCCTTTCCTAACACTCCTATTAACATCGATATCAAAGTCAACAACAATTTGCTGATTAAGAAGGTACTTAAGGCATTGTGTCCTCTGAGTGTGTTGCATCCGATTTCATCCAAACTAAATAAGGCTAGAGTAGGTGCCTGCATAGATTGATAATGTTCAAGGAAATGTGATACTCTAGGGATCAGTATTGTTTCAAATACTGCCCTGGTAGAAGACATCACTGTACTGTAGGAAAGGCTGTTTCAGAGTGACTTGTCATGTCGCAGGCATGGATAAAAGTGAGCTTCTGTGAACCCATCGCTCTGGCATTTACCTAATTAACTTCTTCTAGTTTCACTTGTTTCACTTGTACTTAGTTTATAGCAAATTACTAAACAGCTGTATTCTATTAAATAAATCATATAATGGTAAAATGTAATTTCTTGTACTTTATAAAATAATCTGAATTTGTGTATCAGTTCTTCCAAAATTTTATAGTATACACTGGCAGATAGTCAGTTGTAATCCGTTTTTTAAGTGAAATCATGTAAGTGGATTTACAAATAGGCACATGCATAAAATTTTGAATTTTCACATGTAGGTTTCAGAGTTGGTGAAGCAGTACAGACGAGAACACATAACAGTGTGGGGTAATGCCAGTTATGAAATTGTAGAAAAGTGCTACAAAGAGGTAAGCTTCATAAATGATACAGAATGATCTATTTTTGTTGCTGTTGTGTATCTTTAAATGTTAAGTAAATACAGTAATAATTTTTTTAATATCTTTATTTCATAGCCTTGATGCAAAGGCAGACGGTACTGGATGGAAGCAACTAACCAGAAATTTACGAATAAAGATGATGAATTTATAGACAATGGATTTAGTAGAGATAGTGGACCTTGCAATTTAAGTTCAATATAATTGGACTGGCTCACAGAATTATTATTTTCACATGGTAATATTAGTTGTTTGCCAACATTTTATTAATTTTATTATGTATATTATAAAACAAAATATGATTTCTATTTTTTAGTGTCTAGTTTTTGTTAGTTAATCAAAATTTTTTGTGTAATTTTGAATTAAGGAAAGTATTTAGTCCTTCAACTCTATAGCTCAAGCTTTCTTTACCGTACCTCCCAAATAGAATTAATCAAATTAAGCCAGGATCATGATTTTCAGGTAGTATATAAAAGTAGGGCCATCCACCAACTGAAATTTTTCTGTTTGAAGAAAATATATCTATAAAAAATTAAGTTGATATAGTTTGAAATGGTACACTAAGCCTCTATAAGCAAATTTAGCTATATAATCAGCTAAGAGGATTTGAAATTCAAAGTGTTAAAAGACCTTAAACACTGAAGATTCTCTTTCAGAATACAAGTGATAGTGCAGAAGGAATATCATGACACAAGTAGTAATTCTAAAATACAAAGAATTCTTTTGAGAAGGCGTTCCTTCCTAGCAAAGAAGGCAAAAGCATAGATTCAAGAACCATTACAATTAAAAGTACAATTAAAAGTAATGAGGCTCTCATTAAGGCAAGTAAGTTTTATTTATGTGCAGCAGGCTCTGTGAGATCCCAAGGTATCTGTGTACAAAAGGAGAGAACAGAATAATCAATGGGCTGAGTGGCTTCAGGTCTCCAACAATTTAGGACTGAGACTTCCATAACTAATCATTGTCTGATAGTATTTTCACATGTCATTAGAAGGGAGATAGTATACTGGAGGCTTCATGACCAGCTGATCTTTTTACATCATTCAAAAAATTTTTTCAAATTAAAAAATAGTGATAATAGCAAATGCTAGAGAAGAAGAGGACAAACTGGATCTCACCTGCGTTGCTGGTGGGAATGTAAAATAGAACAGCCACTCTCTTAATTAGCTGGGTAGTTTCTTACAAAACTAAGCATACACTTATCATATTAACCAGCAATCTTACTCTAGGGCATTTATCTCAGAAAAATGAAAACTATGCACACAAAAACCTATACATGAATGTTTATAGCAGATTTATTCACAATACCAAAATCCTAGAAATGAGCCAAATGCCCTTCAGTGAGTACGTGGCTGAACAAACTAACACATCCATGCAATGTAATACTATTCAGCAGTAACGGGGAATGAATTACTGGCACATGCAACAACCTGGATGGTCCTAGAAGGCATTTTGCTTAGTGAAAAAAATTAACCTCAAATGGTTATATGATTACATTTATATAACATTCTCAAGACTACAGACATGAAGAGCAGATTCGTGGCTCCCAGAGGACAGGGACTGGGTGTGGGTGCGAATACAAAGAAGTAGCAGGAGGGAGTTTCTGTGTGGTGATGGAACAGTTCTGTACCTTGATTGTGGTGGAGGTTACACAAATCTATACATGGGTTAAAATTGCATCGAACTATACACATGCACAAATGAGCACAGGTTTTAAAAATGGTGAAAACCGAATAAGGTCTACAGTCTAACTAACAGTAATATATCAATGTCAATTCCTGGTTTTGATACATCTGGCTACATCAAATTTTACCATTTGGGGCAGCTGGGTTAAGGATATACAAGACTCTACTGTATTTTTTTTTTTTTTTTCTTTTTTTGCGGTACGCGGGCCTCTCACTGTTGTGGCCTCTCCCGTTGCGGAGCACAGGCTCCGGACGCGCAGGCTCAGCGGCCATGGCTCACCGGGCCCAGCCGCTCCGCGGCATGTGGGATCTTCCCGGACAAGGGCACGAACCCGTGTCCCCTGCATCGGCAGGCGGACTCTCAACCACTGCGCCACCAGGGAAGCCCTCTGCTGTATTTTTATAACTTCCTGTGACTCTATAATTATTTCAAAATTAAAAGTAAGTTCACTTTTGGTCCAGAATCACAGAACTTTTCCCTTGATTCACATATTTTTCTAGAAGCCTCTGGCTTTCTGTCATTTTAGAATTTAAAAACTCCAAAATTTTCAGCAGCAATTTTCAAACACCTTAGTAAGAATGTCTCAACAATAATTGTCATTCGTATTATGAACATGCTATATAATTAAGTCATGTATCTTTTACAATTCTTAAAGTATGATTTATGAGAATTTCATATTAGCTCTTTAATTCCCAGATGCTAGAAACTAAAAATATAAAAATAAAAGAAAGTGGGGGACACAGTGGTGCTGGGAAAAATATGTGGCACTTATTCTCATCTAATGACTTTTTATTCACTCATACTTAATGCAGTTGTTTTTATCCTTGGCTGTGTATTGGAATTAACGGAATTGTTTCAAAAAATACTAATGCCTGGGTGCCATTCCAGATATTCTAACTGAATACAGGGACAACCAGTTATTATGCCAGCGGTATGCCAGCATACCGCTCCTAGCCCTCTCCTACCAGTGACCTTGCATGGCTCTCCAGAGGTACCAGTTACTGTTTTTAGTTCTCTGGTTCCAAAGTTGCATAAGTTTTGAGGGTCAGCCCCTAGCCCTATTTCCTCCTATGAGCTCTGTTATTCTTAGTGTATGAGTTTGCATAAATCAAAGTTTTTTTCAGGGACTTGTATACTGTGTTGCAGCTGGAACACCTGTATATAAATAAACTGAAAATATTACAAAGCAGCATGTGAACTTAGGAGCAAAAGAAGTCCTCAAACTTATTTACTCCATTTTTAAAAAATAAAGAAGTAGGTAATTTAGAGCTAATATTGAAAATAAATTATGTTTTTGCATGATTTTTTCAATATGTTACTTTTATTCAGAAATATTCAAATTTATTATAATGTTTATTTGTTTTAAAGACAGACATAGGAGGAGCTGGAGGAGGCGGGTATGGGGAGCTGTTTACTGGGTACAGAGTTTCAGTTTTGCAAGATGAAAAGAGTTCACATATATATGAAGCTTGCAGTTGAAGGGTTTGGAAATCTTGATGAACACATTTTGTAATAGAAACTTAGAAGGGTGGTTAGATTCTTGGACTAGTTTACAAAGTCCTATTTACATTTGAAAATATGTATATGTAGCTGAAAGGTGACATATTGTCAACACCATTAATATATATCTATATTCATATCTGTATCATATACTGTTTAAAAATTTATTATATATATGGTTATTGAATATGTAGATGGTTACTGAATATTTTATTTCTTTATCTTGTTCCATTAAACTTGGTATGTTTAACCTCTACTGATAAGGACAAGCAGTAACAGACAGAAATGGTATTGCAAAAGCAGAGAGTAGAGAATAGAGAAACTTGAGTATCAATTAATACTATAGGCCTCCAAGATAGATCCTGAGCCATTTGTCAAGGACTAGTCATTTCTAAGTGTGGTGTGTTAGAAATGGATATTGATAATTCAGGGAGTACTTTTAACAGATGTCAAGATACAGTCTTGGGAAATTTTGAAGGTTGTGAAATAAACCTCTTTATTTGAACAATATTGTTTGTGTCTTTTAGAATTCAGAAATTCCTATACTCTTCAGTTTACAACGTGTTCTGCTCATTCTTGGCCTGTTCTTCACTGGCCTCTTACCCTTTGTGCCCATTCGAGAACAGTTTTTTGAAATCCCAATGCCTTCTATCATACTGAAGTAAGTGGTTACCCTGTTTTCATCAATTCTCAATTACAGGAAAACTAAGACAAAGACTTGTTGATATCAATGATAAAGAATAGATTGCTCTAGTTATTTCCGTATTTGATATAATTCAGATTCATTCTCTAAAATGAATAATAAAGGTTTTAAAGTATTTACCTGACCCATTTCAGGTAACAATGACTTTCAGTGCCTGTGTACTCAGAAGTCAGGTAAAAAGAATTGAGCTTAATCATTGAAACATCTAATAGCAATTGCCCTCCAACTTCCCTTACTTCCTTCTGCTTGATTGACAACTATACCCAGCTGAAATTCCATTAAGCTCCAAATTCACCACTAGTATTAAATCACCACCACCACCACAACAACAACAATGCAAAAAAACCTCTGGAGATGGGAGAAAGAAAAGGATAGAGTTAGTTTTTATAAAACTAACATATTTATGTAATTCCATATTTATGTAATTTCTCTGCTGGGTATAAAGCCTTGCTTTTCACACACTAATTTACTACAAAGATAAAAATATATAAAACACTTAGCATTGCCTGGCAAATAATAAGCAGTCAATAAATGATAACTTTTATTGTTAAATTATCTTTATCGTTATCATTAGAGAGCTTCATCTCACAATCCCCTACTCTTATAATGTCATTCCTAGCTATACATTTCTAATAATAACCGAGCCATGACAAAGGAATTCAGAGCTTCTGAGATCATTTAAATGTGACTTCACCTGCATGAAAACTCTTTTCATCCCCACAGAACTTCAAAAACAATCAAGCTGAACATTAGTACATAAGTCATTAGGAAATATATCATTAAGAGAAACAAGTTGATCAGTACCCCTGTACTCAGCATCTATGTTTCATGCTTGTCTTCCAGTTTGAGTTTGTTAGTTATGAGTATGTTTATTTTATCTATTCCCAATTACATTTACTAGCAGTGTTTGTAGCTGTTTCTGAAACAAAACAGCAGAAATCATTCTTGCCTACAAACAAACCATTTTTGTTTGTTAGATTAAAATAATTCCTAACCATTTATTCCTAAAGCACTTAGCTTTCCTCTGGTCCAGAGTGTACTGTTGTACTCTCTAGATCATCTCCACGTGTTCCTTTCAGAAGCAAATATTATTAAAAAATAGACATATGAACAAACTTCATAGAATTAATTTTTCTCTCTAAAAAATGATTATGGATTAAGACACTGGTAGGATATTATGTGTTTGTATATTTTATTATTATTTTTAAAAATTTATTTTTGGCTGCGTTGGGTCTTCGTTGCTGTGCGCAGGCTTTCTCTAGTTTCGGCAAGCAGGGGCTACTCTTCGTTGCGGTGTGCGGGCTTCTCATTGCGGTGGCTTCTCTTGTTGCGGAGCACAAGTCCTAGAGCGCGTGGGCTTCAGTAGTTGTGGCTCGGGGGCTCGGTAGTTGTGGCTCGCGGCTCTAGAGCACAGGCTCAGTAGTTGTGGTTCACGGGCTTAGTTGCTCCGCAGCATGTGGGATCTTCCTGGACCAGGGATAGAGCCCGTGTTCCCTGCATTGGCAGGCAGATTCTTAACCACTGCGCCACCAAGGAAGTCCCTATTATTTTTTTTAATGAAAGACGGTACTTCCTAAGACAACATAATCATTTGTTGTCAATAACTAGTATTTTGAGTTATTAAATTCTTGGGATTCCTGAAATTGCAATCAGGACCTTCTACCTGGGCTAGAGTTAGTGGGAAAAGAGGAGTTTATTTAGAGAGCTTCAAATTAAAACTGAATTCAGAGAAAAAGACAAAAAATGAATTTAGTGGGCTTCCCTGGTGGCGCAGTGGTTGAGAGTCTGCCTGCCAATGCAGGGGACATGGGTTCGATCCCTGGCCCAGGAAGATCCCACATGTCACGGAGCAACTAGGCCCGTGCACCACAGCTGCTGAGCCTGTGCTCTAGAGCCCATGAGCCACAACTATTAAGCCCATGTGCCACAACTACTGAAGCCTGCGCGCCTAGAGCCTGTGCTCTGCAACAAGAGAAGCCATGACAATGAGAGGCCGCGCACCGCAACGAGGAGTAGCCCCTGCTCGCCGCAACTAGAGAAAGCCTGCGCGCAGCAACGAAGACCCAACCCAGCCAAAAATAAAAATAAATAAATTTATTTTTTAAAAAATGAATTTAGTGCAGATAGGAGTTAGAAAGGAAATAAGAAATGAAGATCTGGGGAGAATAAAAGTCACTCTGTGCTGTTTAACTTAGAAAGAAGCTGAGGAATCTTCGTAGTAGAGAGACTGACTAATCAGAGATGTCTCTGGACACAACCCAGAGTTAATGACACAGGTGCTGCTCTAAGCATCAAAGAGGTTGAAGAAGGAGCTCAGCTTAGGTCTAAAAGTCATGTATACTCTTTCAGTAGGAGAGATATTTTAAAAGGACAGGGCCTAGGTCTTAAAACATTGAAAGTGAAAGAAAAAAAATGCCTTTAGGGTTTTTTTAGTCTCATTTTTACCCCAAATATCTTTTAATCCATAGTAAAGTTTGGTTGTGTGTTTAAATCTACTACATAACAAAATTACAGCAGACAAAGCAAAAGAAAGAGGCTTCACCAGAAAAGAGAAGAGACATGAGTTCTGGGCACCCAGGGTCTCTGGAAAGATAACTTATTAATTTTAACCTTTGAATTGTGGTAGCCAAAAATTAGCTTGAAATCAATGAAAATAGAAAACCCAAATGGGCTTTGTTTGAACTTATTTTTGCCCTTTTCCAAATATTTTTTAAACATATACTAAGTGCAGACAAGGCACTCTTTTTGTTTTTGTACTTGTTTTATTTTATCACACTGATATATTCCTGTGTTTCTAATTTATGATTTAAATTTTATTTTGCCTCAGGCTAAAAGAACCACACACCATGTCCAGAAGTCAAAAGTTTCTCATCTGGCTTTCTGATATGTAAGAATTTTAGTTTCTTGATATACAAATTATTGTTTTAACTCTATTAAATACGATGCTTATAATTTAGAGCAGGCTTTCTACATGTAATTTGTAACAGGGATGTGTTGAACATCTACTATACAAATGGATGATGTATGAATCATTTAGAACTAGCTTAATTGCTAGTCACAAAACCTTAAGAAGAATTGAGAGATAATCTCATCAAACTCAGGAGAAAACTGAGCACCCACCTACCCGATGTTAGATGATTTACAGTACTTGGCGTTATGTAGCTGGTTAGTAGCAGAGCCGGGATATATACCCATCCCCTCTACTTAGTCACTAAGTAGAGGGGTTTTTTTTTTTTTTTTTTTTTTTTTTTTTTTTTTTTTTTTTT